>NW_020799105.1:26059068-26098762 GCF_003259725.1 Athene cunicularia
TGGCCGTCTTGGGGTTTGGATCTTTTTTTTACTGCATGAAGTAAATATTTTTTCTTACTGTCTACTACAGGGGAATTATGCTGACAGTGTTTTCATTTTCATGCCACTTGTTTGGCATTCCATTGAAAATAATAGATATGGGAGGAATAGACTTGAAAACTGCTCAACAAGCTAGTACTCAGACTCAGTTGTTTTCTTCCTTTTTTCCCCGAATATATTTTGCAACTTGTGCTGTTATGTAGTTCCCAGAATTCTCATGGAAATGTATTTAAGTAGCTTCTATGAGTTTCCCAAATGGTGCTTTTTTCTTAGGCTCTATCACCTCTGTGACTGAAAGTCAGTTCTCCATGTTGCAAAGAAAATATTTCTGTGAGCACCTTACTTCCAGTCAATTGCTGAGCGACGTGAATTTGCGTGGAGCTGGAAAGCTTCTGGGTTTTGAACCACCAATATGTCCTAACCCCAGTTAATTATTTAAGTGTGTAACAGGACTGTTCAAAGAGGAACTTACATTACTGATGAGACACGTCACCGGGGCAGAGCTCTGGCTAGAGAGGGGTGAGCTCTCTGGTTTGAGTAACTAGGAAGGGGAAATAGCAATGATAATGCTCAACACTTTTACCCTGGATTTTTCCCGAATGTACCTTATTAATGTGACTTTTCCTGGAGTGGGGACTTCAGATTGTGCATGATGCTACTATGTATCAGGAACTTAATTTTCTTCACAGGGCAATTAACATAAGTAGTCATTCAGCACCTGGTTTTGCAGAATTGGTACTAGAGTTTCTTTTTCCTACTGGAATACAAGAACTACTTAGAGTTTTTGTGACTCATTGTCTTTATTGTTTATACTGTTTTTATTCTGGTTTGCGAGCTTCCTCACCACCCCCATTAGTATTTTGCCTTGAAGTTTGAATTAAATAAAGAAGATATACAGTTTATTTGCTAATAATTGCCTGAATTTGATTCAGCACTATGCAATAAGGGTGCAATTACTTTGCTAGATTTTTGGCCCCAGTTATGAAAATATTTACTCGTTACTGTTTTTTAAAACATCTTTTACCACACTGTATCTAAACCTTGAAATAGGCCTTGCTGCAATATTACCTAAAACCACTGATTTAATGTACTTTTTTATGATAGCGAAAGCTTGCTATTTCTGTAATTTTTTTTTCTCTTTTCTGTTTTGTGAAAAATAAGCTCTGTGGAGGAAGTCTGAAAATGACAACATAAAGTAGCTGTCAAACTACTAAATGCAGACTTTTTTGCTAAATCTTCTTACAGGCGGTTCATTCAGCAGTTGAAATTACAAAGCCTGAGAGCCAGGTGATTTAACCAAAAGGCCGCTTTTCTTTTTGAAGTGCAATTCTAGAATGCATTTTCTATTCAGTAGTTGTTTCTCACGTGTATTGCTTTAACAAAAATGTTAACCTGGCTTTGACAAATCACTGTAGCTAGATTTGCAAGTGCCATCTCCATTCCCAGGACTTTTTCTAAATAGGTCATTAATATAGAAAATTGCTTTGTCTCCTCTTTCTTTGCTGTGTATTCACTTTCTTCAGTGAGTAATCATTGAAATCTGTACAATGCTCTATTTAAATAAATAGAAGAGCAGTGTTTATGTGACCAATCTGGCCGTTCAAAAAAGATCAGGAAAATATACCAGTTACTGAAATACATAGTTTTCTAAAGCAGAACATTTTAACTGGACTCAAGGAAGAGGATTGGAGGAAAAAACATATTGAGTGAAATAATTGATATTGAATATGGCAACAAACTTAATTTTAAATTACTTTTTCTTTTTATATTATGTTGTAATTTTGTTGTTAGTATAAAACCACGTGACTGCAAAAAAACATACTGATTGCCTGTGAAACTTGTTAGTCTTGGATTACCTTTTTTTGGTGGAAATTGCCTTTCTAAACACAAGGGGTTTGGGGTTCTTTTTAATAATGCTGAGGGAAACCTAATCAGTTTTGTGATTTCAGTGTTTGATTTGCTTTGCCCATCCAGAAATGTTCTCCTTTGGGTTTTTTGGTCAAGCAAAATATAAAACAGTTTCTTAAATAATGTACAGACGTGCCCAGATTAAATTCCCCTGGGCCAGGTGTTCTGCATATAATCCACTTCTGGATATAATTGGCAGAATATATTAGAGAGAGAGAGATTTAGGGAGAGAGAGAGAGAGAGAGAGAGAGAGCGAGCAACCTTCCTAAGCGACTTGTGCTAGTGACAAGTTTAAGTACTGGGAAGGCTGTCGGATCCTGGTCAGAATGTGAACCTGTATGCTGTGGAGATCTGCTGCTGACACTGGGATTTCTTTGGGTTTCTCAAAGCAGCCAGTATGGGGTTTGGGATTGTGATGAGCTCTTCCTTCTTTAAGTGCTCTTCTAATCTGGCACTGGCTAGAGGTGTCTCCCCATTTCAGATATAAGTGGTGTGAGGGTATAGTTACTCCACTGAATGAAACAGGTACTGCTTTCCTCTTGGAGCTTCATCAGCTTAAGGCTTAACCTGTTTTAAGTGCTACATTTGAAACCTTTTTTGAAGCAGCTGAGTGTAAATGGTAGCCTTGCACGTAAATGCTGGACATGATGCCCTTTTGTAAGAGGTAAGAGCTCCTTGGAAGCTCCTGTTGGTTAACTTGAGGATGAATCTTGTGAGGTATCTCACATGAGCAAAACTTTTGTCCTTCAGAAAAAGTTGTCATTGACTTAGGGAATACTTGTCTGGTTGTATTGGATTTGCTGCTTGTTAAGAAATTTTGTATCTCTTGGGTTTTTTTAGAATTCTCCACATAGTAATTGGTGTTGACAGCACTGATAAACTAAGAAATACCTTGTTATCATCAGTTTAACAAATTGTTTACTTCTCCTTTTAAAGCTTGTTACAGTGCTAAGTCAGTCCACCTCGGAAGTTTGTCAGAATGCAGAAGACAAGTAGAAAAGAAAACCATGATCTAATAAAAATATATTGGAAAATATATATTCTGTAATTGTTCTAAAGTCCGGATACAAGTGATGTAAAAACACTCAGTGTTAAATCGTCTTTGCAAATCAGTGGTTTAAAAATGCTCTTGTGTTGTTCAGGAATGTAACAGGCCTATTCTCACTGTTTTTAAAGCAAATTCTGGCATGATTTCAGATTTTTTTTTTTTTTAAATATTCCGAGAGGGACAGCTCTTTGACATCTGGTTAAAATTGCACGGAAGAAATGCCAGAATCACTTGCTATCTTCCAGATAATTGTTTTTCTGTAAGAATTGGAAACTGTGTTAGTAACAACTCCACTATTAAGCCATATGGATTGTTTCCTTTCACCATAAATAATTGCTTATCCCTGAAGGTGTCACCACTGGAGTGAGGCAGAAGGTGGGATTTTAAGCGATGTTATGTTGGGATTTTTTCCTTGAAAAACAGTGTTTTGCCATAAACAGGACTTCAAATGCCTGTTCTTTTACCCTCCCTAAAACATAATGCTCTTCTCCCTGCTTTATGGTGCTACGTAGTCGTAGGATTTGCCTTGATCCTTTGGCAGGGCATCTCTGCTCCCCAAAGGACTGTTAAGAATAGTCTGAAGAGCCACCATTTCTTGTAGGCACCAAAGATTTTGAAAGTTTTCTTGATCTTCCCTGCTTTGTGTGTGTTGTATATGGTGTTCTGCATGATAATATCCACTCTGGGAAATGGTTTGGTGTTTTTTAAATGTGGGCAGAAATAATATTTTGCAAACAGTTTTGACCTGAGCACGTAGTATATATTGGTTTCCTGTTGGAGGCAGTAGTCTTAGCGCTTTAAGTAGACCACTTTAATCGCGAGTCTTCCTACAATCCATGGACCAAGAATTTGTCTTCACCCTTTATTCCACAACACGCTGTTACCTAAAAATGCTGTTCTCAGCCAGTAGTATTTAATAACAAGTCATCTTTTGAATTCCAGTTCTGTCAGACAACAGAAGAAAACAGAGTGTTATGCCACTGGAAAGTAAATTGCACTATCTTACTGGATATAACAGATGAGTGACTCTGGAGACAGGGTGGTGTGTGTGAGAATTGCGATGTTAGTGAACTTTTGGGTCTTTCTCTCTCTCTCATAAGTGGTAGAGCATGACTCCTCACAGTGAGGAGGCCCAGATTTACAAGTGAATAGCTATGTTTTTAAAAAAAAAAAAAAAAGCTCCAGATGATCTTCAGGCTTCACAAAAGTGGTCATGTCAAATGATGTCTTCTCAGTTTTCTGCAGAGAAGAGAATCTGGTCTGCCAGCTAACATGAATTTAAATCTGTAATTTTTATCATGGTTTCACATTTTGTTTCTTTTTTCCTCACACATGCACTTGATGGGTTAATGAAACTGCAGGGGCAGGAGGAGTATGAATATAAGTCCAGAAATGTTTAGCATTCTGAGAATTATCAAAAGGATATCAATTTTTTTGCAAAGTAAACTAAGAAGTGGTTCATGAATGCCTTATTTCACTGTCAGAGTTCATTCTGTATCTAGCATCTTCTTCCTGACTCAGACACGTAAGAGAAACTTAGGACAGTCTTGACAGAAAACTACAGAGCTGTAGCTTTATGGGTGTTAAGGGGAAAAAACCCTCAATACCAGTGAAAGATGGCAGGTGGAATATTAAACAACAGGTTAGAAAATCCTTTAAAAGACTGAGCAACCACTAGACTACAAGAGAAGACAAATTACTAGGTGTAGCTGGATGATATTTTGATTAAAACATGAAGCTGCAGGAATGCTTAGCTTATGAGTGAAGGATAAACAGCTTGGGTCGGCAGTATCAGTTGCAGGGTTGTAAGGTGGGAAGGCAGACTGAAACATTTTGAGCAGTGGAAATACAGAAAAGAGTACAAGCCTTTACATCTACAGTGTGGGTCTGTGAAGGGTGAGAGCCGCTGCCGTTTGTCTCTACGCAAGGGTGGGTGTTACCTGTTCACCCAGGAAATCTCGGATACGGTTCCCGTGCACGCTCATTACCCTGCCCTTTGCTGAGTATTTTAACATCTAGTGGAGAAGCTTGATCAGAAATGGCAAAACCCACCAAAAAAAAAAAAAAAAAAAAAAAGGAAGATGTGAAAACTGTAACTGGCTGAAAAATGGTATTTACCCATCATGTTAAGACTTTTATTAACTTAATGAAAATACAATGAAAAGCATGACAATGAACTGCTGAGAAAAAAACGAACTGAATAACAATCAATTAATTAAATATAATTCCAGTAGGAGAAAGATTATTGGAATTACTATTCGAGAGGTTAAAAAAAAATAATACTGAGGCAATCCATTTGCAGACAGAATACTGGATTATGTCCTGAATATTATAAATAGACTCCATAAGTTCCCATTGCTTGTAAGAAAAGGCACAGCAAGCCTTGGCAAGCATGAAGGTAACGTTTATTTCTGTCTTCAAGTTCAGCTTTACTACTCTCTTTTCTTGCTGCTGCTTTATCCTTTCTTTGTACTAATACCTCTAGACAACTACATGCACTTTAAACTCAGTGGAGACGGTTGGTTTTTTAAATATAATTCAAAGGACTTCCAGCATCACATTACAATCTGGTTACATTGAAAAGAAAATACAAACCTACCTCAATGAGGGAATTGCGCTAACTGTCTCTTACAAGATGCAAACTCCTAGGTGAGTGTTAAATCAGCTGAGCAGGTTCGGGGGGTTTGGGCTGGCCCTTGGAACAGGATTTAGGAGCTCTTGGACACCTCGGTGAGCCCCGGGGGCTTTGGCTCCAGGCGGGACCTGGCAGCCTTTCTGAGAGAAACACTCGTCTGTCGTTTGCCACGGGCTGACTTCGACCAGCTTCTGCTGCTCCTGGGGCTGTGCCGTGCTAGCCAAGGCGCCGCGCTGCTGCGGAACCGCCTCACGTGCCCCGTTCCTGCCCTCGGCTGACCTCAGATCTCTTCCAGGATTAAAATTAGCTCAAAAAGCAGAGTTACTTTGGATGGAGTTAAACTGTACCAGGTATTTAAAGGCAATTCAAGTCATTTTGCAGGTTATTGGAGTATTAGGGCATAAAAAAATGTTAGACCTGATGGATACTGTAGGTTAGCAGAGTGCTTAGCAGCGTAAGCTGGAAGAAATTGATCTGAGCAAAACTGTACCACCTTTGGTTTATTTTCCTGTCTTCCCATACATCTCACTTCTGTGTTAACTCTTCCAATGAATCATAAAAGTGGAAATCTAAAAATTGAGTGTATGAAGTGGCATATTCTAAAAAAGAGGTGGTTTTGTGTAACTTCTATGTGTATGTATGTTGTCAAGTGAGTATTGATAGCTTTGAAGTGCAGCTCACATTTCAATACAATTCAGAAATAGAAATCTGATTTCTGTCAACTGTTAATTAAGAAACAGTATTTTAGGAAATCTTTTAGGAGCAATAACAGCAATACCAATCTTAGACCATCCTCACTGCAGAGTAACACCAGTCTTTCATGGGCTGGTCTGGCAGTCGTAGTGGGAAAAATCTTCATTCACCTGGAAGCAAATCGGTGAAAGGTACAGAAAGGAGAGAGGAGGGAGAGGTTGAAGACTGGCAGCCAGTGCTGAAGCCAGAAACCTGCAGTAAATGCAGTTCTGCTCCTGCTCGCCTGCCCCGACACGTAGCGGCTGAGGCTGGGAGCACAGGGCCTGCCAGCGGAGCTCTGCTCTCCCCCGGTGTGACAGCTGTAGCCATCCAGGTTGGAGAACTGTCAGACTTTACACTAACTGCTTCCCCTCTGCCCGCCCCAGAAGCCTTTTAATGCAGGTAGACACCACTGGTGATGTCTGGGGAGCGTTCTCTTCCAATTACTCTGTGACAAGCAGTTCTGCATCCCCCTGTGTCTGTAGCTTGTTAAGCTCAAACACGATTTTTTTCTCTTAAAAACGTTATTTGTATTATTTACTGTTCAGCAAGTGTTAGCCTCTAGATTTCTTCATTCTCTCTGATAATCTGTTCCCTCTAACAGGTCACTTATCTTTTTTCTTTTGCTAATCTTACTTGCTCCTTTTACATTTCTTTATTTGGCTCTGAGGCGATGCTTCCTTGCCTCTCTCTGTGCAGGCCCCGACCACGTTTTTCACCAGTCGTACCTGGGGGTAGCGCGTTGTCACTGTTCGTCCTGCTGTCACGTCTTGCAGTTCAGCACCACGTGCTGGGGAGATCCCAACGTCTGATTTCCAGGCTGATTTAGGAGCACATAACCTGCATTTACCCCCTTCGATGCTCTGCTTCATTCCCATCAACTGGAGGAGACCATGCAACGTCTCCCACAGCTTTCTGCAGCTGCAGAATGAAAGGCTCTGTAGAGTAGCAGCGTGTGGCAGGGGGAAAGGTGTGTCACCTTTGATCTTGATTACAGGCACAGAAACGTTCTTTCTATGTTTAGTTTCCCCTGGCAATCTCCCTTACAGTTTATGCCAGCCGTCTGGCTTTGGTCCAGACCCAGTCTTTGCCTCTCAAAGCGTGAGCCTCTTCAGAGAGTTTCACAGTACTCAAAGCAGTTCGTCCTTTGGATCTCCAGAGCAGACCATGGAAAAGGTGCTGTGTATGAAAAATATTTTTCAAGGGGAGGGACAGGAGGTGGGATCATTAACACACGTTTTGTTATCAGTCTGTGTGCTGAATGTGGTGTGTTGTCCATTACATATTTGGAAAATTAAGTTAAAATCCCCTAGAAGTAGCCTAGATCCCCTAGAGCAGTCCCCTTTTTAGACCATGTTTGAAAACTGACAGTTTGACTTCCTTCTTCATTAAATGTTAAGAGGAGTGGCTTTCGACAAAAGTCTTTGAATGGCTTCAAAAAATGAGGGAGAACTTGATGTTGCTTGTGTCTAGTTAGTGCTAAGCATGAACTTCCAGTTAGCAGGTTCATTGATCTGCTGGGTAAGCCATGAAGTAACTCTGTTTTTCCAGGTTTTGGATTTTAACCGAAGTAGCAATGCGCAGCCAGCTCAGAGAGGAAAAGTTCACGGTAGCTAATTTTAGGCATATAGTTTAGCTGTTCTGAATCTCTTCGCGTTCTCCATTACCTAAGCAGAGAGCCCAGACGTGGAGATCGGTGTCAGTTAGAAATACCTAGTATGAATCCTTTGTGGGATTAAATTAGTTTGCAGGTCCAAGCTTGCTGTCATCTCAAAATCCAAACAAATGTTGGTCTCTGTCATCCCGTCCCCCTTTGCCTCCCGGTGTAACTAACCCAGGAGGCTTTGGAGATTGGAGAACTTCAACAGAATTATGACAAGTTTTGTGATACGGGGAGGTTAATATTCAGCAGTGATGTTAAAAGGCTTAGAGCACTTAGAGTGAATTTTGAAACGTCCATCCAGGCTTACAGGGCAGTCTCCTGAGTCACTGGGAGTTTTTCCCACTGCGTTGCTATTATAAAGATGGGTATTCGTAGCCTTCTGATGTGTTGGGAGGGTGTTTACTACCCATGGAAGTGCTTAGAGATTTTAGATGTGGGGATTCTGCAGAATCATAGTTTAGTTGCCAGCAATGCTTTTAATATAGTAGCTTTGAAAACAGGTAGGAGTTTACTACTCTGTATGTAGACTGTTACTAAGAACTCCTTTCCAAAAGTGAGGTTAAACAATTTTTCATTTCTGGAAAGAAATATTGCCAGACTAATATCTTACTGTAAAGCCCCAGGTCTTGCTGCTCTCCATGGTTCACAGGAGGAAAGTTTACCTAGCTATTTCCAGAAGAGAGTCCTAGCCACATTGGAACAAAACTGGAGGGACAAACCTCTCTGTTTCCGGAAAATCATAATCACCAAGGTTGTGTGTGAGAAGAGTGCGTTGGGATGCTGTACATGAGCAAATATCAGGATAGTTTGTCTTTCCTCACCCCCATTCCATTGTGAGTTATTTTGCTCGTATGGAGAAAAGGCTGAAATATTCTGCTGGGAAATAAGACTGGTGCTTGTGCACATAAGAAAGAGATATGACATATAATAAAAAAGCTTTAAAAATTCCAAAGTTAATGCGATGATGAAGAACCTTTGGTTTTTTCCTAAAAGTTTTAAGCTGCCTTGGAAGTAAAGAGTGAATGTAAATGGATTAAGTATGTTGAGCAGAACATGGAGTGATGGTTTGGGATGAATTTTGTGGTTTATCTCTACTCTTGTAATTTTTTTCATTTTACCTGCTTTGAGGTAGCATAGTGCTGAGGATACTGGGTGGAATTACTTTGGGGATTGATAGGTTCAGTTAAAGATGCCTGTAGGGAAAACTGATTTTAATTCATCCTTTTATATATTAAAAAAAAGTTGATTCATCAGATTCCAAATTTCTTAACTGAGAAAATATTTGAAAAAAGTTTCTAATACTTTTGTCCTGATGTCCCCCTCCCTGCTTACCTATTTCCATATAGCATGTTGACAACGTGCAATTTCAGTGCTGGTTGAAAATTTCAAGGTGCTTTTTCCAGTTGGTAGTCAATGAGGAAAGAGAAGCATTCTCCACTCCTCTCATCAGTTTACCTATGCATGTTGTTTACCTTCTCCCTGTGTGTTTTATCTTAAACTATAGAATTTGGCTGTTTTATGTTAAGGACTGTGGAAACATGGTAAAGGAACCCAACATGATGTTTGGATAGATGGCACTGCTAGGAAATAATAGTTGTGTCAGACAAATGGTGTTGACTTTACGTGCACGTTAAAGCAAAAATGGTGCAGAGTGTATTTTGAGCAAATGATTCAATAAAAACTTTGATAGTGTGCATGAGAGAAGTCAATAATATCTTTTTTCCCTTTTTGAAACTAAATGGAAATGTGGGGTTTGTGATTTTTGTTTGAAATAATTGTGTCTGTTAAGGAGTCACTTCTGCTGGGATGTTTACTGGTGTCTCAAAGGGTAAAAAATGATCCATGGTAGAATGGCTTGCAGATTTTTGTGGTAGTGGAATATTAGTTTTGCTACTGATAAACCTTTGTAACTTGAGGGCTACTTAATGTTTGAGTAGAGTACTGAAAATGTCATAGAATTACTCTATCAGGTCACCGATTGCTTACCTCATGGTTTGGGGTTTTTTTTACCCTTAGCTTACTGATTTCCCATAGTGTCTCAAAATTCCCCAGGGTTTTTTCCTGTGTATAATTGAGTGATAATGGGATGTAGGAATTTTGTTATTCTAGCACTATTGTCAGTCTTGGAGTAGAATTTCATTAAGATTCCATCTCCAGCGAGTTCACTAGCTTTCACATTTTAGTTCAAAATTCTTTGCTTGTGTCTTGACATTTGGTATTTGTAACTATAAAATTTCCTAGCCAGCCAGCCAGCCATTTGTAATGGCTTATAATTTATATATTCACACAATTTAGGCATGCTTTGGACATAAAACAAACATCTAATTGTGAAAATAATTAGCATGGATCAGTATTAAAGCCCAACAGCCATATTGGCCACATATGCAGAGATTTCTTTTTGTGACATTGAATCTCAATTCTCAAACATCTTGTTTTCCCCATGATTGTCAGGCAGGAGGAATAAGCTGCCTTTAAAACATTTTCACGATTACCAAATACATATGCAGATTGTTACAAAAAGGCCTTGTTTAGGTTTGGGGTTTTTTTTCTTAAGAAAGAAAACAGTTCCAAAATAACAAAAAGCTTTACGTGAACCAGTTCATCCACTTCTGTGTGTGTAATAATTCTTTGCCTGTCTGAGGACCCAGGCAGGGTCTGAGACATTACATCAGAGGAAGGTGGCAAGCTTTGGAAGAGCAAAGCAGTGTATCAGCATTGCAGGCTGACAAATTTTTTCTTATCTATCATAGAAAGTGTATTTTAGAAATGGTTAAAATTACAGACAAGGTACCCTGTACATTCCTTTGACTTGCCTGGGGTAAAACATCTGAACAGGATTCATTGGGCAATCGGTGAGGTAGAAGCTAGTCTTTTCATAACCATCTAAATTGTTTGTCCATCATCTCTTGGCCGCCTTTATTTCTAGTACAGGAAGGACAGGTGTTAGTATTGATAACCTGGTTTTAGTGTATCAGTAATTTAAGTTTTCCTTAACCTTGCAAAGAGGAACAGGGGCCCCGGTCACATGCAAGCTGACAGGTCTTGTGTCAGTGTTTAAACTTGGGCATTTTGCTCCTTGTTTTAACACCAAGGTTCGGTGCAATGTTATTGCTGTGCTCATGTGCAGGTCTAGATTTGACAAAGTGGATCTTTATGGTAAGTGGAAATGTGTAGCTTGTCTGATTATATATTTGGATTGAACACATTGTACCACTCTATAGTATTAAGGTTTTTATTTATGTATATGTGTGTATAAAAATACATATTTAAGGATGTGTGTGCGTACGTGTATGTATATATTAAGATTTTATCAGTGTTGTGCTACTAGAAGCTCATAATTCTAAGGCAATTTCTAAAGTAAGAGATCACTTAGTACTAGCGAAACCTTCATACCATCTGCTATTTTCTGTAGGTAACTGCTTAATTGCTGTAAATTCATTTTAGCAGTTTAGAGAAGGGAAGGATTTGGGGTTGGTTTTGTGTTTTCAGTACTCTCTGCATAGTCTGTTACAGAGGCAAATGGCCACATACCAGGAATTGGTGCAGAGAGAACAGGGGGATCAGTTTTTGTTCTGACAGCGTGCCTGGTGAGAAGCCTCGTGAAAATGGCTTGGGAGGGGTCAGCGCTGAAGGGTCAGGTTTGCCCGGAGCTCCGTGGCTGCTGACTTGAGAACTTGGAGGTGGTGGTCGCCGTGGTGGGCGGCAGGGTGCCTGCTGAGGAGCCCGTGAACGGGGCGGGAGGCGAGGTAGAAACAGGCCATGTGGGTAATTTTTAAAAGTGGGTCAGCTGAGGAGAGGTTGGTGTTTTCAGGAGGGAGTATGTGCAGCATGGGTGTGGGGTTTGTTCCAGTGGTTTGGGTCTGTTGAGGGTTTGGGATTAGCCACCATCCTGTTCTTTACTAAAATGAAATCTTTCCATAACGGTTTAAAGAAAGGGGAATGTAAAAATAGACATGTCCAGAAGCAGGTTAGTAACATATTTTTGAAGGCTGGAATAAATCTGTACAAAGATCTTTTTTAATAATTTTTTTTAATCAAAGAAGGTAAATCATGATCTTTATACACTAGGAAAAAACCTGCTTCAAGGGCATCTGTTAATAAAAGATGAAATATGAATTATAGATTGGGAAAACTGATTAAACTTCCTAATCACCTTTCTCATAAGAGTGGGGGATTCTTGCAAGGAATTTAAAAGAGCACATCAAAACCAACCCAGGGGAGTAGTTTTCATGTAGTCTCCAATTGCAAACTTTGAAACTAATTGATACCCTTTACTTTAAATCTTACAATTTTTATACCTGCGTCATATAATGAAATATTTGCATGGCTAGAAAGCAACATATGGATAAATGTTTACTTACAATTTTATGCCGAGTGGTTTGTTGGTTTTGTTACCATATGCCTAAAACCTGTCACAGACGTTTATAGCCCCTTATCTCTCTGCCCCTTGGTTAAAGATTGTTTAATGGCAATTATTTCTTTATTGCCACCTCCAAGGATTAATTGTGGCGTGCAGTGGTGAATAAATACCAGTTGTTTTCAAGGTTCAGTCCCAAGGGCTCTTCAGGGAGTTTAAACTGGAGGCCCCACAGTCTCTTCCTTTGCTCTCCTGTTCTCCGGCAGCAATCGTCCTCTTGCATAGGGCTGATGCTTCTGAACAGAATGGGTTCAGGAAGCTCAACTGGAAGCATTTTCTTCCGTTCTTTATTTTTGCCTTCCCTTTGGCAGAAGGGGGCTGCCCAGTTGAGGTTCCTGAAGGCTCAGCTGCGGGGAGAGGCGGCGCCGTTGGTCGGGGGCTCCGCCGGGGCTCTGTTCCTGCTGGAAGCACTGCCCGGGCACATCTTCCTCGGGCATGGCAGCATTTACTGTCTGCAGGGAGAGCACACAGTTTGGATTTTCTGCCGCTCTCTTATGATGGGAGGCCCTCAAAAGCGTGAACTGAGAAACAAGGAAGTGTTGTAGATTGTAAATAAAGTTCTGTCAGACTCTGAAACATGGCTTAATTTCTGAGTACTGTTGGTGTCAATCAAGAAGTTGTATTGTTGCATTAATACAAGTTGCAGTTTTGGTTTGTGTTCACGTCTTGAAACATCTTGATTTGCTTTACACATTACAGTGCTATTTTATTTCTGTTCTGTTTACAGCTGATATTATTTCAACAGTTGAATTTAATTACTCTGGTGATCTTCTTGCAACAGGAGACAAAGGTGGCAGAGTGGTTATATTTCAAAGGGAACAAGAGGTCAGTGACTTGAAAAACAAAAGTGCTGTTACTACACTGTTCTTGTGTTGCACAGTCTCTCTTCATCTTTTCATGCCATGAGGTTTAAATGGTTGCATTAGCCAAATTCCTAAATATCTGCCTTGTGCTAAACTTGGTGGGTTAGTTTGGTGGTGGTTCCCTTCCTTCAAAAAAAAAAAAAAAAAAAGTCCCAAAAATACAAGTGAGTTCTTTATGTATGTACCTAGTGTGCTCAGTATAATTTTGCAGGATTGCCTTTGGGCTTTCTCCTAAACTTTACACTTGATGAGGTTGATCTAAGACAGACTGTAGTGCTTTTGAAGATAATGTAAGAAAAGTTTATTAAAAGGGATACAAGTTAGGCTGCAAGGACAACGGGAAAGATTCGTTGAAAAACTGAAGGGTTAAACGTCTGATGTGTTTTGGGATCGTATGAATCAAAACCAGTGGGAACAGCTACCTCTCCAGAAACACTGGGGAGGTTTCAGTTCCGAGGGTAGGAAGACTCTCCCTCCGACAGTTGCGCAGCTTTTCAGCTGGCTCTTTGCAGCGGTACTTGGTGGTGTGATACCGCGATAATGTATTCTGTCCCTTCATCAGGGCAGATACATCACTGAGCTTTTTCTGTCCAGAGAAATACTGTGTATTGGAAAAGTGCACTAAATGCTGAAAATTAATTGTCACGCTTTGTCGTGTCTGGGAGCAATCTGGAATGGATGTTCTTTAAAATCAATACTCCACGTGGCAGTTCTCCCCCTCTCCCCGCCACTGAAGAGCATGTTTCTCCTTTCCTTTGAAGAGCTGATGGGAATTTGAGCCTTTGGTTACAAGCCTTCTCCGGGATCAGAAATACCAAAATTGATTGTGGAATTTTAATTCAGCTTGTTTGTGCATGCAGTATACTAATCTTCAGAGCTGTGGCTTTTTTCAGCAGAATCCCACTTCTTTCGCTGTGTGGCTCAAATGATGCTCAGTTAACAAACAGCTGTCTGATATTTTGCATTTCATCCCCACTGCGATATTATTTATAAAACATTTTCCCAGAGGTGACTTACCAGTTAAACTGGGTGGATTTTGAGAGGTAGTGAAATGAAAATACTATTGCTGAAAAAGCTGCTGATATATTATACTACTACACCTAGACAGCTCATAGCTCATTTATCATTTAGTCTGCTGTATAGACTTAACTAAGGCACAGAGAGATCAAGGTCAAAAGTGTCCACCTGCTCAGGATCTGACTTTCTCGATGCTTGTTTAGAGTGGAACTATTACTGGTTGGCTTTCAGCTGTCAGTGCTCAGTTGTTCTGTAAGTCAAAACCCAGCTGTCGCGTCATTTCCTCATAGTGTAGAAAAAAAAAAAGTCAGACTGTTCATACAGGAATATTCAACTGTCTCCTTGGGAGCACGCTCACACTGTAGGGAGGAGTTGGGCATAAGGGTCATTTCTGTTGTCATGTGCAAAGCTGCAGAATTTCTGGAGGGGAGGAAAAAACCTAAAATAAGCATGCAATACCTTAATAAAATGTTACAACCAGTGCTTTTAAACAGTGTGGACTTTTAGACTAGGTTAACTAGGTTAATAACAACTTAGGATAGTTATAAAATTTCCCGTGCAGTTTAATTTGGGAAGGTGGGCTGTAGTGCTGTGTATCCTGCCCTGAACTCATCTGGCATTATTTCAGCTGATTATCCCAATGAAATGTGTGAGTAAAGAGTGAGACCACTGCCTAATGCCAGAAAAGGCAGCTTCCGCAAAACATGGGTGGCAAGGTAGTGTAGATAACTATACTGAATAGTGTCAGGTGAGGGAACCCTCTCCAGAATGCTTAAGTTAAACAACAAGTAGGGAATAAAATAATAGAAAGTCTGAGTTAACTAAAACTTCATACTTGTGAGACACTGCAGGAAAAAAAACCCTAGCTGAAATAACTTCTCAACATTGCCAAGTTGAGCGTGGACGCGTAAGGGTGCCAGTGCCAGGGTTGCCTTGGCAGCCGTAGGTTGGCCCAGCAGTCCCCAGTGGTGTGTGGCACTACTGGTTTTTCCCCAGTAACGTACCACCAGCCCGCATGCGGGTGGGCTCTGCCTGCACCAATTCTTGCCTGCCTTGGCGAGGGATTTTCAGCTTCTCGAGTGATTTCCGACTGTGTTTTGGGGAGTTTGTTTTTTCAGCAGTTCTGGGTGCTGCAGCTCTACGAGGGGGGATGTTCTCCAAACATGAACTGCTATCTAGCAAAAACTTACCTGAAAAGCCATATAACTAGTTGCCTCAAATCTGATACTGCAGAGCAGTGGATACTTGTGACTTTGATCTCTGTTCCCTTCTACTGCATCTACCAAGTGAGGATAATACAAAGCAGTTTTCTAGTTCTGAGAGGGGAGAAGTTGTCAGTGTGTTTGTAAGAGTCTTTGGTACGTCATGACGAGCATTACAGAACAGCTTAGATGAAAATGTAATTCCAGCCTTCAAGTTTTTATAATAAAAAAGGTTGTCAAAGCTTAATTATAAACCTTGATGCCACTCGTGGACACAGCATGTTTTAAAATGACTAGAAGAGGAGATAGATCTGATGCTCATACTTGATCTTGCTGTGCCTTCAGCAGAATGACTTTGCAGTTGTGTTTTTATAAAAAATGTTATTTCATTACTCCATGTCCTGTGTCCTTTAACATTTGCCTCCTAGTCTGGAAACCCCACGTTATGTCCATATGCGGTGATTAGAGGAATGAGTTTTGGGAAAGGGTGGGGATGGAAATCGGGTGAAGTGCAGAAACTAACGACATGGAGTTGGTGGTTTAGAATTTAGGACCCAGCTAATTTCTCTGCTCCCGTTCTGTTGAAACCCCTTGGGAGAGGTGGTGTAGCCGAGACCTCCCCAAGCGAACCCAGGAACCCCTCTGGGGAGAGCATGCCTCTGTGCGGGGCTCCGATACGCTGTGTGCTGCCAGTACACACACGGAGAAAGATAAGTTTTCAAAAAGGAAATCTGCAGGGTTGCTAAACTAGATACAGTATCATCAAAATGTAAAATTCATCATGATCTGTTGTAAAAAGTTTACTTTCTAACTGACATTTCTTAGTCATTACTTTGTATGTACAATTTCTAATGAACCGAGTAACATCAGCTTCAAGAAATATTGTGTTTCCTTGCAGAATAAAAGCCGTCCTCATTCTAGGGGAGAATATAATGTTTACAGTACCTTTCAGAGTCATGAACCTGAGTTTGACTACTTGAAAAGTCTAGAAATTGAGGAAAAAATTAATAAAATTAGGTGGTTACCACAACAGAATGCTGCTCATTTCCTGCTGTCTACAAATGGTAAGGACACTTTATTTTTGCACGAAGAATTTTTTATGTCATTTAAATATTATCTCACCTGTGATCCACTGGGGGGGGCGGTTTTCTCTGTTTTGGGGTTGTTTTAATGTCTTCTCTAATTACATGTTTTCATTGTAATACCCTGGAAATTACTGGTTTCTGTACGTAAACATGCGAAAGCCGGAGCAGAGGAGGCACAGTTGGGGCTGTGTGCTCTGTGGGCACAGGGGCCATGCTCTCGGGTGACACACCCTCTCATCTGCCTCACAGTTTTTGTATAAACAGGTTCCCAGTATGCTGAACTCTAGCAGAAGTCTGAATTTGACTTGATCATCCTAATTTTGAAGTTTAATGTTTTTGTGAACCCAGATGAATTTTTAATAAACCCATTTGGAATTGAAACACCGTGGTTACGATGCTCTTCCTGCTTTTCCAGTAATAAACATCATGTGTGCTTTGAAAAGCAGCTGTTTAAAAGACAACAGCCGCTCTAGGAGGAGTGTAGTTACACCATTTTCACTGTCTTCCTCTTAGAATACATAAAAACGGTGAAAAAATTGCAAGTTGGAAATTGCAAGTTTTGGTGCACTTTGGGTTTTTTATTTCTTGCAGTATTTTAGCAGTGGTACTAGGTCTGTGGGAGTGTAGGGCTGTCTCGTTTTGATACACCATGGAGCAAGCTGTAAAGGTAAATGCAGAACTGTGCATGGAAGAGCTTGCTCTTACTGTCAGAGGAATGTGCTTGTTCCTAAAAGTTTGGATCACTTTTTGCCTTGTACTTACATGACTCCGGGTAAGGGCTGATAATCCTCCCTGCCACACAAAATTTTAAAAGTAGGAATGACTTCAGTCTGCTGGGCTCTGAAATGGAAATAATCTTGCACTGATTTAAGTCCTGCTAAACTTAAGGCAGTCTTTACAGCGTGTCATCCTAAATGCTTTAAAGGTAGGCAGCAGTCTGGGGGGGCGAGGTTTGGTTCCAGTTAGCTGAGGATCTCACTCAGCACATACTGACTTTGCCCTCGGAAGGACTTTGCCTGGGAGGGCCTGGAAGTCCACGGAACCCTGACACGTGCTCACACAGCCTTTGCTGTCTCCTGCAGGCACCTGGGACAAACTTGGTTTTCCTTAAGGTAGATAGTGCACGTAATTCATGAGTTTGTTGGGGTTTTTTCCCTAGTATTTGCCTGTTAAAAATAATTCATATTCATACAGGCCTTATTGGTGAGTTTTGGTAACGGGAGTGTGAAACTTCCCTTGTGAAGGGTCACTTTGGCGAACGGCAGGCGCAGGGCCTTACTGTTCAGGCAGAAACTTGTATTTTATTCAACCTGAACACTGCATTGGAGTTAAGATGGAATCCATCCTTTTTCCCCTCTCCATTTACTGATACGTTCATGCATTTCCCATCCACAGCCTCCAAGTGCATGTGACTGGTATATTTTTTGTTTGTTTTTCATGTATCAATTCTGCTAAACAATATAGCTGAAGGCCAAGTACTTCAAGTGTCCATAGGGAGGGCTCCACGTTCTCTATTACGGTGGTGTTTAAAGGACTCAGTCAGGGTCCTTTCTGTTGCAAGCAGTGGAAACCTAGATAGATAAATCATATCCACTCTGCTGACTCCATTATTCAGTGATTTTTATTTTGAATTTAATTCATTCTCAAGCATCTGAATTTTTGGTTTTAGATAAAACTATTAAATTATGGAAAATAAGTGAAAGGGATAAAAGAGCCGAAGGTTATAATTTAAAAGATGAAGATGGAAGACTTAGGGATCCTTTCAGAATCACAGCACTACGGGTATGTTTCTGCTCTTTGACTTTAAATATCTTTTTGCATGCACTTCTCTAGCTTTGTACTACCAAAGTTGTCAACTGAAATGTGTACATTAAAAATTATGTTCTGGTCAGAGTCATTGAAGACTTTTATGAAAACTTAAGACTCTTCATCATTTATATATATATATATATATGTGTGTGTGTGTGTGTGTGTGTGTGACTTAAATAAGGTTCCTCTGGAAAGCTTGAGGCAAACTTTCACGATTATAGTATTATTGGCTTCCCAGTAGTTTGTTGTTTGGTTGGCATTTTTTTACCTGGAGCATCTTAGCATCTAATAAATGGATTTGAAATTTTAACTGTTTTTTTAGAATTAACATATTTTGATCAAGACATCCTTCATCCACTCAGGATATTCAAATTGT
The DNA here is from genome assembly GCF_003259725.1 of Athene cunicularia. NCBI lineage: Eukaryota > Metazoa > Chordata > Aves > Strigiformes > Strigidae > Athene > Athene cunicularia. The sequence continues at coordinate 26,077,863 of NW_020799105.1, forward strand.
AGAAAAAGATATACTGATTTATTGACAGCAATAAAATACAACAAAATGTTGTTATTCAAGCCTGAAAATACAGCATTTTGGAGTCTCTCTGGCTGGGGCTGCACGACTCTGCAGTCAGTTCACGGAAGGCTCATCCTGCTCTCCTCTTAAAGTAGCCCAGTGTCTTAGCACAGCGCAGGGAAGCGCAGGGACCATGTTTGTCTGTAACACGCTGAGTCCCCTTCCCGGTGGAACTGGGGTGCCTGTGCTGGTCACCAGTAAAGGCCAGGAGGCGCTGGGGTGACCCTTCTCCTCCCGGACGCTGCTCGGAGAGACTGGCAGGTAGGGGTCTTCTGCATGGCTGTGTGAATTTAGGAAGAATTTGGCTTTGATTGTAGTGATAATATTTTTTTTTAACTCAATATTGCTCATATTTAACTTGTTTGGTCTTTTTTCTAAGAACAAGACTTAAAAATTTAAGCAGGGTGCTGGGAATTCTATGGTCAGGTAGAAGGTGGGTTTATTAGAGGCAAGTTCTGAGCGACTGGAAAAACTAATGTGTACTTGAACACTTGATGTTCTTCCACTTGCTCAGCGAGGTAGCGGTAGGGTGAGTTCTCTGAACTTGGGATCACTTAAAGCAGGAGCTCAAGAAAAGAAATCATGCAGGGTAGGGGTTTTTCTTGGGGTTTTTATGTTGCTGTTACCGTAAATAGGAATTGAACTGAGGCTCCTGCTACTTTCAAAGCCAGCACCACTCTTGAGGCTGGAAGGGACTATAGAGTTGTGGGTCTTTTGTTGGGTTTTTTTGTCTTGCTTTTGCTTCAATTGAATATGAACTGAAGCTTTAGGTACACGTGAGCCTAATGCATGCTCACGTGGGAAGGGAAACCCGCTTCCTCTGCAAAGTGTCCTTCTATTCAGCGTGTGAGAGCCGAGATCTGATTGAGTGTTCTGATGAGAATACCGAAAACCACGGAAATCAGTTACACAGTGCCTTAGCCCCGTGGCTGGGAGCAGGGCACGGGTGGAATGCTGGGCTCTCAGCCTTGCCCTCAGGAGGAGCAGACCACCCGTCTGGGAGCAGGGAGAGCCCGCAACGTGCCGGAGGGTTTCACAAGGTGCCGGCTGCACCGCTGAGGGGCTCCGCCGGCTGCCTCGCTAAACGCTGCCGTACAGTCAGGATCCCCCAGCTGAGTGGGGGGAAGCAGCAGAAAGCAAGAACCTCTCTCTTCAAAGTCAGTCCTCTAAATGTGCTGCTTTTCTGGGGAAGGAAGGCTGGGCTGAGCTGCAGAGCTTGCCAGGCACTATGTTTTCCAAGAAGAGGTGATGGAATGAACCAAGTCTGAGCAACGGGTGGCAGGAGAGGAAAAACCTGACCTAGAGTTACCTCCATCTGTGAAAATGATCAGGTTTTAGAGATCTAGAGTATATGTATGTACCTTGGGCTGTTTCTGCATGCTTTGTTACACAAGTATCATCCCCATTTGCCTATAAAGAGGCAGAGATGGGGGAGAAGCAGCACTTCAGAGCTGCATCCTTTGCCTAGAGACCGTGGCGTTTCTAAGTACCACTCCTGATAATTCCCATTAATGCATTTTTGATCTCACAACCAGGCTAGGAACACTCACTTGGTGTGATAGGAAAATTGCCTAATAAAAAATAATGGATTCATTTTAATCATTACAGCTTGATGTAAACAGACTGTGAGATACAAACATGGTGAAAGCAATTAGAGAGCTCTTGGATTAATTTGTTTCTTGTTCCAGGAAGACAGATTATCTTGGACACTGTGGTAACTTTTTTCTTGGGTGGATGATGTCAGTTAGTGTTCTGTTGAACCGTGCGTGCTGGAACAGCCGAGGACGTCCTTGGGCAACCTTAAACTAGTCACTTGTGGTCAGTGAGGAGGAGCTGGAGGGAGCCTTAGCCCGCTCAACCCCGACAAGCCACGTCACCTCAGATCAGCTAGCTGTGGAAACGGGGCATCCACGGGCTCCCACCATCGTCCTGACTGCTCGGGGAGAAAACTGGGGAATTTCTTTGCAAACTGTTCTAACCAGTTTCACAAGCACCCCTCTTAAGATACGGGGGTCACTTTGAAGAGCTTGTTTCAAATTGTCATCATCTTCAGATTCCATTCTACACGTACACCGTTTCCCTGCCGGGTGAGATGCAAAGCTGCTGTGTGACAGTCACTTCTGTGGCAGCAGTGTCTGAGGCTGGGTCTGGGCAGTGATCAGAGGCAGCACCCACAGGCTCTTTTATTACTTCTCTTGCTCAGTGGGTTTGAAAAGTGTTTAGTCACTAAATCAAGAGAAATCTGTGGTGGGCAATTAATATCTGGTGAATCAGAAATCAGTTTTGTGCCAAAAGTGACTGTTCTTTTTCCTGTTTCAGGTGCCAATATTGAAACCCATGGACCTAATGGTAGAAGCAAGTCCCAGAAGGATATTTGCAAATGCACATACTTACCACATAAACTCTATTTCAGTAAATAGTGATCATGAAACGTACCTTTCTGCAGATGACCTAAGAATTAACCTATGGCATTTAGAAATCACAGATAGAAGTTTTAGTATCCTTTTTTTATTCTCTGCGAACACTGGGACACCTCCAGATTGTGTATGTGTAAGAGAATCTCTTTAATTTTACTAATTAGAGTAGATGTTTGAATCTAGATCTTAAACCTCCAGACTTTAAAATACAGGATTTTAACACAGTGAAAGGAAGCCTTCAGGTGCTCTTATTCATTCTTGAGTGCAACCATTCTTGTAATGGAAAACTGCTGGTAGAAACATCACAGATGGTTTGATTTCTAAAGAGAAATTGAGGAATTTTGCGAGCATCCTTTATTTGCGGAGTTCAGTTGACGTAAATAAGAGTTGAAAGATTTGAAAAGCAGATCCTTTGTTACTGTCAATACTTCTTTCCAAAGTTCACGGTCACTGACACCTCTCTTGTGGAAAAAAATTGAAATTTGTTTTCTATGTCAGATGATATCGTTAACTGCAGAAATAATTTTCAAATCTTTTTGCAAGCCTGCGTATCCAAAGCTAATAGTATGTCCTACACAGACAAATTTGCAGTAAAATAGAAGTTGCAGAAGTACTGAATATTGAGTAGGTGGTTTGCCATTCTCTAAAGCTGTAGGTAAGTAGATGAAGTGTGTTCAGTGTTCAATAGGAAGTGTTAAGGAGGCTTGAGAGGAGTCTGAAGCTATCTCCAGCATCTGCTAAAGCCGATTTGGAAAATCTGGATGATTTTTATTGTTATTTAAATCTGCTCTGGTCACATCACCTTTTGTAGACTGCATACAGTGGAAATTAAGATCTTGCCCTGGTTTCTACCTGGTATTTTTAACACTTTTCAATAACTATCTGCTGGAAGCGATTTCAATGAGAAGTGTTACGTGCCTTTACAAAACCTTCCCAGATATTGTAGATATTAAGCCTGCTAACATGGAGGAGCTGACGGAGGTGATTACTGCTGCAGAGTTCCACCCTCATCACTGTAACGTGTTTGTCTACAGTAGTAGCAAAGGAACGATTCGGCTCTGTGACATGCGCTCTTCGGCCCTCTGCGACAGGCACTCCAAATGTAAGTTGGGGCACGTCTTTGCTTGATGGGTTTCTGGCAAGATGGAGTGTCAAGGAGTTCTGCTTATAAATAAACATACGAGTTCTGCTTATTGGTAAAGAGCATACAAGGTAAGGGTGGTAGTTTTGTAGAATGGAACATTTTAATTGTCTTGTTCTAGGCCATCCACAAGCAGAAGTGTAGCATGAGACAATTGACGATCTGACTCTGCTCCTGTTTACCCATTTATGCATCATAAAGTGATGGGAACAAGTGCTTTTGGCACCAGTGAGACCTGTCTTCTGTCCAGACTCAGTCTTGGTGCTTCTCAAAGGTATCTGCTTATCAAATGCCAGTTCAGGGCAGTTTATTCACCTTTGTGCGTTAGAAGCTGGGCTGATGCTGCTGGAATCCATTTACTTTGTGACCATTTGCAGCTCCTAGGATAGAATTAATTCTTAAGAACACGCGCTGCGTTTGAAGCGACTTTCCAGGGCTGAGAGGTGAATGCTCTGTAGCCTGCCGAGCCACGTAAACTGCCGTAGGTGAGGAAAGCTTTGCTGAAGTGCCAGGGGTAACTGCCCGTGCCTTGCACGCAGCCTCTCGTGTCTCGTTCACTTCTGCAATAGCTGTGATTAGTTACTGTGACTAGTCCTGAGGGGTGACTTACCGTACTGATCCCTGCAGGTAAGCTCACGGTAGCGCAGACGAGCATTTCTTGTCGGTGAAAGGAAATGTCCGTGCAACAGGCAACGTAGAATGCTAGGCCACTTCATCTACGTGACTTAGTGTTGCATCAAATTACTCAGAAGTTCTTTATTTTTTAACTGCTTGTCACTGAATAACATCCTGTTAAAAGGGGTCTATTCAAAACCAAATAATTCTGGGTGGCTCCCACCCAGAATTCACGAAACGTTGACTTCAGAGACTGACTCTTCAGTTTAAATAATGCATTTCTCCATCTGCTTTCCAAAACCATACAAATTGCATTTCAAGTGTAGATACTAATATTTCATTTCAGTAGGCTGTGTTGTACAACTTTTGTTCAGATCTAAAGAAAAGTATGTTGAACAGTAGTCTCAGAATGCCTGGGTCACGCGTTAAGATGCTGCCTTTGGGATGCTGATGTTTTCATCTGCTCTTGTTCAACGTGATTTGTAGATCAGTTGTAATGGTTACTGTACCCATGCGCTGGTTTTTAACTTTTTTTTTTTCTCACAAGACCTGTGAACTGTGGTTTGCCGATGCTGTGCTCCAGCTGAGAATGTTGGAGATAGGCATCTAGCAGTCTGAGGACTGAGAGCATAACATTGTTTAAAAAGAGATTATTTATGAAAAGCATTTAACAGCAACTCTCTTTGAAAAGAAACTAGTATATTGATTTAAAATTTTCCAAGTACCAAAAAATGTTCGAAGCTGTAAAACTTGGTGTTGGTTTCATTTGTAATTGTGTCTTCTATCTGCAGTTTTTGAAGAACCTGAAGATCCTAGCAGCAGATCATTTTTTTCAGAAATAATATCATCGATATCTGATGTAAAATTCAGTCACAGTGGTCGATACATGATGACAAGAGACTACCTTTCTGTTAAAGTCTGGGATCTCAATATGGAGAACAGGCCTGTAGAGACCTACCAAGTATGGGGTTCAAGTTTCCTTAAAGAGCTCTTCTTTTCCCTTTTTTTCTTTCTCTTTATATCTAATACCGATTTAAATGTTCCAAAAAGGTTCATGAGTACCTTCGAAGCAAGCTTTGCTCCCTTTACGAAAATGACTGCATCTTTGACAAATTTGAATGCTGCTGGAACGGTTCTGATAGGTAAGTCGGGGGGTTCGTTTTGGTTTGGGTGGTTTGTTTTTCCTTCAGCGTTCAGAATTGGGTTTCCAGTCTTGAAAGCCATAAGCAGTACGTTAAGGATGTCATTAGTTACAGTCAAACCAACTGTTTGGTTTATTTGTGGGGTTTTGGGGGGGTTTTTTGCAAAAAGACTTAATTCTTCAAAAAGAAAGTGGAATAAATTTTTGTCAGTTTGCTTCTAATGTGGATTATTGTTGAAGTTTTATACAGGCATGACTGGCTGTTTCAAGCCATGAAACTGCGACTCGGTTTCATTCTTAAAGTGCACACAGGAAGATGTGTTCAGTGTCTGGGGGTTGAACCCCGCCGAGTTTTCTGCGGCTAAAGAGGATAAGGCTGTGTTCGACAACTGCTCGTATTGGTTGCCAGCAGTGGAAGTGCAGGCCTTGCCTGCAGGTTGTAGAAGCATCCTTGTGAGATGGCAGAGCCTCTGTATGGGCACAGCTGCTCTGGGTCCCCTGTCACTATCTGTGGTGACCTTGGCTACCTGGTAAAATGCTTTCAGAAGCCACGGGTGAGGTTGTGGCAGATCTGGACCTTGTATCTGGATGCTTTGGGTTGAGTTGCCTTGGGGATTCTTACTTTCTGATGTAGAAGACTTGTCCCTGGTTTAGGTATTTCAGATATGTGTCTGCTACCAAGTGCTTGCAAGCTGTTCAGTGAAAAGGTCTCAGTTTTGATTTGATGGCAGCAGGATCAGCCTGCAAAACAAGATTTGCCCTAAATCTACCCAATATTGAAGAACAAGAGACGTAGTTGAGTGATCAGGGAAGTCAGATCTCAGCTGTGCCCAGGAGGCAGCGGGGGCAGTGCCACCGGCCTCCCTGGCTGCGCAGGACACGCACCTGCTCGCTTCTGAACTTGGCTACCCAAAGGCTGCGAGTGGCTTTGAGTTACTGAGGGGAGAAATCGGACTGCATCAGTCAGTTCACAGAACGAAAGCTGCGTGATATTTACGGTATCTGACATCAAAGGCATAAAAGAAGTGGTGTGTGGTTTTCGCTCAGCTAAAATGCAAACAAACTGGCCTTTATTTCTGTTTTTTCCAAGCAACTCCAGTCAGTCTTTTTTGGAGGGGAGGGGGGGGAAATCAAAGCAAGGTCATCTCATTTGAACGTATTATAAGAACTTAAGGTTTCGTGGAAGTTGTGATGTTCACCTCCTTTTGAAAACAACAAAAAATTATTCTCTCGGTGTGTCCCTCAGCACAGGCTGAGCGCTCGGTGGCAGTGCCTCGTTCTCCTCCTGGCCACGGATTTTTTTTAACACCCCAAAGACAACGTGTGTCAGCAAATAAGGCAACAAGGGTGGGGTGGCTGCGGTTTTGACAATCTGTGGGACTTCTGCCATGGGGGAAAAAACGGCTTTTCCAGTTTGGTACAGAAAATAATGACCCATTTGGCCTCAATTTCAGGCGGTTTTGAGCACTACAAACCGGGGCAGTGAGATACATAAAAGCATTTTCAGATGCAAACTTTTCTCCCCCTTGTTCAAAACAAATTTGGCACCATAGAGAAGCGGAATTGTTTCCGCGGGGCTGCATCAGGCATTTCCACAGGGGGTTGCTTTTGCTGCCTCAAGAGATGAATCCACGGGGTGCTCGTGGTCGAGGCGCAGCGGGGTCAGGGCCTGGAGCAGCGACGTCCCGGCCCTGAGCCCGGCGTGCCAGAGAGACACGGGGGTGCAGCACGGGCTCTGCAAACCTAACAGGATTTGCCTTTCTTCCGCTTTTAAACAGCGCCATCATGACCGGATCTTACAACAATTTCTTCAGGATGTTTGACCGCACCACGCGGCGGGATATCACGCTAGAAGCCTCCAGGGAGAGCAGCAAACCTCGTGCCATCCTAAAGCCGCGTAAAGTCTGTACAGGGGGGAAAAGAAAGAAGGATGAAATAAGCGTTGACAGTCTGGACTTCAACAAGAAGATCCTCCATACAGCGTGGCATCCCATGGAGAACATCATTGCTGTAGCTGCCACCAATAATTTGTATATATTCCAGGACAAAATTAACTAAAGATGACTTACGTGGGGACAGAGTCGTCGTCTTGCATAGTTAAGCTCAGTTGTTTATCTGTCAAAGAGAAGGCCTTGTTGTCCTACCAGTGAAGAACATTGATGCACTTACTTCCCTTGAGATAAAGGAGAGGATCTGGCCTGGTTTTTTGAGTTCCTGGGGTAGTTCTGCCTCCGGGGAGGGCAGGGAGCGTCGGCCGCAGGTTTCTGGGAGAAACCCTCCAGAGGCAGAATCGATGGACAGTGCTCAATAAGGCCAATACTCAAAGCAAATGTATTTATTTAAGTCTGAGCCTTCCTTTCCAGTTTATAAGACCAAAAAATTTAACACCCAAGAAGAAAAATTGTCATAAAAATGTAATTTCTATCTCTCACGCTCTTTCTCTGCTGTAATATTTGGGCCTTTCAAAACATATATCGTGCTTAATGCCTGTAAACATTCCTCCTCTGGCCTGTATCTAGGCTTAGGTGTTTTTACCTTTGAGCACTTAGGTAGGTCTTGAGTTGGGCTCGTAGACAGGTTTCCATGAATATTTACTCACCAACTGTATCTATAACCACACCTTCTGGTGTAAACCACTTAATAAAATAACAAGCTATAAAAAGTGTTTTTAAATCTGAAGGTATGTATTCAGTCTTTTTATTTTTTTATTGCATGTAACTGAGATTGTGCAGAATAATTCTGGTGGGCAGATTTGACAGTGTTTGCCCCAAGACATTGATTTTTGGCAGACTAATACAAACTCTTTTGTGTAGTGTTTCAAATTCTAAATTTAGAGTTTCCATGAAATTGTCATTTAGTTTAAGTTGCACTGGTTTTCTTGTAAAACGCTATCTGTGTGCCGAGTAAGAGATGGGAAGGGTCAGCGTAAAGACAGCCACAGCCTTAACAGGAAGTGACCACCTCGCACAGAAGGGAAAACAAAACATTTAACAAATTTTCTTCTTTGAAGATAAAAATTCAGTTTATCTGATGCCTCTCAACGTTAGATAGAGACATACCTTACGTGCATTATGGTTTTTAACCTTTTTAGTATTTCTCATGAAGATAGAGTTTATTTTAAATATTTGGCATAATATATTGTGTTCATTGCAGTTCAAGCCAGCAAAAAAAAAAAAAATCTTGATTATGCCAAGCAGCAACGCGGCGTGACCCCTGCAGCACGGTCTGGCTGTAACAGCGAGATGGCGGAGAACACCGCGGCCACGACCTGCTGGTGGCTCCGGTGCTTGTAACTCTGTTCTTGCTAATTTTTTTTTAAGCCTTAGGTTTTTTGGGTTTGTCTTTTTTTTTCTTCCAAAAGAGGCCTAAAATGCATCAACCTTCTCGAGCAGCGGGGTGGGGACCCGCTCTGAGGGCGCCGCGGTGCGTTTCAGTGGCGCGGGGTCGCCGGCCCCTCGGCTCCGAAACCTGCCTGCGGGTCGGGAATTCTGCCTGCCCCGGAAGGACCCGCCGGTGGTTTACGCTGCTTGTTCCTTAAAGCGAAGGTGTCTGAGGGCTCCTGAACCACATCTGCACGGGCAAGAGCAAAGTGTCTCCGTCCCTCCCCTCCCGGTTCGCGGTGAGCTGGGAGCCGCCGCCGAGGTTCTGCCAGTGAAGTTTAAATTAACGAAGTCTCCTACTGTGTAGTGGTTGTGACACGATTGGAAAACCTTGAAACGTGGAACTTCCGGGTCAGGAAAGCGTCAGATTCGACCTTGTTCCTAAAATACGTACTAGAGCTAATACCACGGGGCTGTACATACTTGTTCAGTTATTTTGACCAAAAAGTTTAATAAATTTTAAATGTTTACCTGGACTCGCTCTGTGTACTCTGACAACTTTTTCTTCCGTTTGAGAGAGAATCGGCCAAAGGCGCCGGCCTGAAGGTTGTTTGTGTTTCCGTTTTGGAACGGTCACAGCTCTACCTGGGAAAGCTCATGTGCAGCAAACGGAGCCCCGCTCTCTATTTTTGATCTATTTTTTCAGCAAATGTAAGTGGAATATGAGTAAAAAGGAGGAGGACGGGATGAAATCCTCTGTTATATAACACGATTTGCTTGTACCGCTGCCAATTAAATAGTTTTTGACGATCCATTACATTCTGATCATTTCATTTGATCCCAGAAGTGCCGATTTGATAAAATTCCTGTGTTTTCAGGTATTTGCCCCACCGCACCCTGACTGGGGGCGGTTCAGGAGCGCTGTGCTCGTGCGCCCCCGCTGCCCTGGGGGGAGCAGTGGGGGTCCCTCCCTCACGCACCCGCGAATGTCAGCGACTTCCCCACGGAACTCGGCGGCGGCTGAGGAGGGAACGGAGAGCAGCGGGTGCTAGAAATGAGAGGTAAGGGGTCAGAGAGGTGAACGCTGGCGGGTCCCTCGGGCCGGGCACGCAGCCCCTCTCGTGCCCCAGGTGGTTTCTGTGAAACCTGGGAGGGTTTTTACTTAACCCCCCCGCCAGGATTTGGGCGTTACATCGTCAGACCCTTCCCCGAGCAGGGAGCGGCGTCCGCGAGAGCGGTCCCACTGCTCACGGGGTGAACTGGCCCCGCTGGGAGGAGGTGACGCCCCCGGCCCAGGTGTGAGCGGAGATGGCAGGAGTGGGGTTTCGGGTTAAATTCGGCGCTTGGTCGTCTCTGCTGAGCACAAGCCTGGCCTGGGGCTGGGGCGGCCCGGGGAAAGGCCAAGTGGCTCCAGGAGGGAGACCTTGGGGGTGCAGTGCGGAGCGGGCCGTGCGGTGTCAAGTTTTAGCCCCCAGGGGCACAACTGGGCCTGAGGTTCATTAAAGGGAGTTATAACGAGTTATTCTTGTCTCCCTTAAGAACTAAAGCTCCTTGGACTGGAAACGCGTTGTACTTAAAATGCTACTTTATGCCATGACTGTTTCGGGGGTTTTTTTAAAGAAACTAAGTTGAGTTGCAAAAGAATTTTCCATTTTCCCCGCGATGAAGCGTGAGAATCAAACGGCTTAACGCCTCCACTGCGAGGTTTCTCCATTTCTAGCACGTGAAGGCAGTTCTGGGCGTTTCCTTTTAGCATTTCTGTTTCTTTTGGACCACTCGTCCACTGCTCCCATGGCTGCAGAGAGGCCTGTGCACTTGAAAGCTGTTCTAAAAAATTGATAACTCTGAAATTTGTATGAGGCAGCTAGTACAGAAATCAATGTTCAAAAGGCCACAGAAAACCGGTGAGACGCCCTTGCCCAATAATTGGATCATGATGTCAGATATTTTACCGTTTTAATGGCACCATGATGACTAGAGCTTTTTTCCTGAGTTTTTTTTGTTTGTTTTTAATTAACTTTCCTTTTAACATGATTGAAAGAAGCAATTATTACATACAGAGCGGTTCTGCCTGGCTCCGGGCAGCCTAAGAATTTGCTGCTCAGTCACACCGTGCCCACCTGATGATCGTTTCTGGTGTTTCACAGATTGTTTTCCTGCGGTGGGTAGTTCAGGTGTTCTGAACCATGATCCTAAAAATGTCCCGGCTGCCCCATCCTTGTGCACCCGGGCGCAGCACCAGGCTCCCTGCTGCCGCCTTCCTGACGGAACGGTGACTCCCCGCCCAGATCCTCCACACAACCAGCATCTGCGTTTATTACCGTCCCCTTTCTCGAAGAGCTGAAAAATGCACAAACCCGTGGTGATGGCTTTAGGGAAAGCAGTGCACACCCGCACACCAAAAAGGCTGTTGAAACTGCGCCCGTCCGCTGCGAGATTAAGGACATGGGTTCAGATCCTCAGAGATAACGATGCATGTAATTAATTAAAATCAATGTAAATTAAGAATGAGTAAGAATGAAGCATGTAACTACCTCTAAAACCCTCACTTGTGCTTAAGATGAAAAACAAGTTGAGCATCTGCAAATGTTTGTGGAACAAGACAGGGACTTGTCCCCTTCGCTCCCCCTTTGCTCCCTCCCTGCCCCCAGTTGCCCTTAAGCCCTTTGGTGGCCATTTGGGTGGAGCAGGGGGGTCTGGGGGCTGCAGTGACCCGCTGGGGAGGGACCACGCCAAGACCGACAGCGAACAGGCCCCTGCGCCCCTCGGCACGTCACCCCACAGGATGGTGGAGCTGGTGAGAAATAATAAATAATAATAAAGGGCACGGACATACCGCACCTGGCATTTCAAACCAAAGCAGCGGCATGAATGAGGAGTGGTTTCTGAGCAGCTGTGACAGACACGGCGCTTGCCAGGGTGCTGCTCACGGTCAACACGCAACCACCACGGTTTAACGACACCCAAGGTTTTCTGGTTTTCCCGCTCTCTGAGGGGGCGGCAGCACCCCAGGCCGCTCCCGGGTGGTCAGGGCAGGAGCTCTGCCCCGGCCACGCGGGATTTCTTTGCTTGTGTTTAAGAAGGGAAAAGACCAATGAGCCGAGGGAGCTCCTTTATACCCTGATCCCTCCCCACAGCTCCGTTCTGCCAGACACCACCCGAGCTGGTACCCAAGATGCCTTTAACCGCTTCTGTGACTGTTGGGTCCCTGGGGAGTGCCGGCGGGGGCTCCCCCACCCAGGAGCAGGGAAAGGGGTGAGACACCACCGGGGGCTTCCCTGGTAACCGGGGGGGCTGAGCAGAATCTTCTATTGAAATTCAGACACAGTGCTATTAAAAATGTATTATTTTTGCAAGGGGGGACAAGCAGCCGATCTCTCAGCAATTCTGACAGCAGTTTCAGTGGCGTTTTGGTGCAACACTGAGGTTCAACTGAGTCAGCTTAAAAAAAAACCTCATTTCACATCAGTCAGAAGTTGAAGTAGTTCTATAAATCCGCTTTTTGCTGCACACACACACAAACAGGGCTCGGTCCTGCTGCAGAGGTGTGGGATCGGCTTCATAGGAGCAACAGCAATCCTCCTCCCCCAGAAAAGGGGCTGCGGGACACGCGCCAGCCGCTGCTCCAGGAGGGTCAGTGCTGCGAGCTGAGGACAAAAATAAAGGTAGAAAGCAAATCCATTTTTAAATGATTGCAACAGTACCAAGTAGAACATGTATCTGCCAGCTCTGCGAGCTTCTGTTTGCTGGGTGACAGCTTCCAGTCTGAGCATAAGCAGCAGAATTGTTTTCTGTAGGAACTCGGCAGTTATGCAAGGGCAGTGTGAAACTCTCGCTTAAAGACAAAAGAGCCTTGTCAGCCACTTTCACAATTATTAGAGAAAAAGGAAAGAGAAAACTCCAAATCCACAAGGAACCTTTTTATTTAAATATATAAAACATGGTATTTTGGCAAACATTCATTTTCTCCTCATTAAATAAGGTAAAATCACTGAATGAAAAGGCATTCCATTAGTAAAAACAAAGAAGCAAGCAACCGTTTTTTAAATCTATACAAGGATGAGGCAAATCCAAGATGCAAATTTATTATTTTACAGATAAAAAGACCGAGAAGCAGTAGTCTGGCAAGTAGATACAACAGAAGGAACTTCTATTAACTGGGTAAATAGATGTCTTGGCAAAAGCAGCGACTTCTTAGGCACCGAAGTCCAGGTTGTAACGGAGGCTGTCGCGTGGTACCAGGGTGGCAGCGTCCCTCCCGCTCCCGTTGCCCAGCACTTCCCCTCTCACAGGAACCGAGCAAAGCCTGGAGCGAGGTCAGGGCTCCCCCCAACTCCCAGAGAGGGAGGGGAGGCCAGGCCTCGCCCAGGGCCCACCCCGTGCCGCGGGGACAGCAGCAGCGACCGACGCTCCCAGCAGCCCAGAGGAGGACCCAGCTGCACCACAACCGCTATGCTGAAGCTAGGATTGCTTTTAAACATCGAGTTCTTTTAATTTCCAAAGATACTTCACTACAAAGCAACAAAAGAGATGTTAATGCACCTGAAACAAGCTCTATGAATTGATCCAGAAGACTATATGAGATACACCGGCCGTAGTGCCCCATCTCCATCCTCGCCAGGCCCCAGCACCCCGGGCACAGGCCAAGCCCACACTGGTGGCTCAGCGCTCTCAGCCGGCTCCGCTCGTCACCCCCATCCTTCCAGGCCAGTATTTGCTTCAAGAACAGATTTCTGGGGCCTTTAAAAGGTGCTGCTTGAGGCTGTGGTCGTGAGGCGTCTTCCGATGTAAATCCTGCGGGTCAAGAGCGTGTGGTCAGTGATGCTGCAGTTCAGGTCAAAAGGGACAGAGCACACAAGGAACGTGGCTGTTGTCAGCTTTTCTCACCAGGTCACTGGTTCTGTAATTTCCAGCAGGAGCAGCAGCCCCAGACAGAATTAGTTGGGCAAATCAAGCGACTACTGTGAAACTCAGCCGGCAGCTGCTAGTGACTTTGTGCTCCCCAAGCTCAAAGACTGAGTAATTCTGTGTAAGCTGTTCAGCTTCAGGAATCTGAGCCAAGAACACACTGCTTCAGGTCTCCAAGTCAGGTATTTTATTACCTTTTCCCTTAAGTTTTTTCCATTTTCTAAATACCTCTGGGATTTGTACACCCCTCATTTCACTGCCAGCTTTGTGTGATTCTGTTCCTCCAGTCACTCCCCCGCCCAGTGTGTGTTCTCGGCTGCCCTGTGCTGCATCCCCTGCACCTTACAGAAATCACCTTTCTGAAACGAGCTGTTTCACTGACACTCCCATAAGCACTTTCTGAAGATGTGACTTTGTCACTCACTCATTTCACAGAGCTGGAATGACGCAAATTTGCAGCAGTGGTGGAAGCGACCAGGAAAAAGTAAAGCACTTATACCACCCGAAGTCTTTATTTTGAAAGGGAAATTCCATTATGCTTTTATTCTACCTCGTGCAGTCACTCATGTTCATTATGGAGGGATTTCGATGAGTTCCATGTTCCTGTCACAGCATCACCTGGCTGAGGTGCTGACGGTGTGCCCCCGGCCAGCCCCTGCGCGGGGCCCGTGCAGCTCTGGGTGCCCCTCCCAGGGTCCCTGCAGCTGCACGCAGTCCTGCCCCCCAGGCTCTCGCGCTCCGGGGCCTCGACAAGGTCAGGACTGACACAGGAGCGAGGGGAGGAAGAGGAAGAGCAGGAGCGAGGGAGGAAGAGCAGGAGCCGAGCACCCGGCTGGTTCCCCGGAGCACTCCCAGGCCCGCTGCTCCCCCCGCCCTCGGGAACCTGCCGTGCGTCGGCGCAGGGACTCCGACCCCAGCAAAGGGATTTCACCTCTTCCCTTCAGTCTGTGCCCTGTTGCTGCTTCTCAAGCAGCAGCATCTAACCCCTAAACCATCTACAGAAAACCAATCCCTGTTTGTTTGGTGTCCCCCGTCCCTCCCAGCTGTGAGCGGCACTTTAAGATAGGTTAAATAGCTCCTTTTTCCTCTGCAATTAGTTATGAGATTGAAGCCGTACCTCCAATGGAGCCAAGTCCTGTGCAAGTACACCTGCAGTTCATACACATAGCCCCCAATCTCAGCACCCCTTAAGAATTTTGAAAAATTCTCAACTAGTGAGAAAAGCAGAAAAGGAAAACCTGATACCAGCAATACCATGAGCAGACAAGTAGAAAGCACTTCCTGCATAACTGTCTGTCCCCCTTCTATGGAGGAAAGTGTCTCACCTCATCTTTCGGACAAAAAGAAAGCTGGGAGTCAGAAACAGGTGTCAGAGAAATAGGTTTAAAAAAAAAATTTAGCTTTTTTTTTTTTAGAAATTGAAACTTACCCTAGTCCAATGGCAAGCAAATGAGACAGTAGCAGAGATGGAAGAAAAACTTTCAAAAATTCTGCTGAGAATATCCCCCCTTTCTTCATCACACTGGTATTCCTCATGCTGAGAGTAGCTGTGCGCCTGGGATGTTTGAAAAGGAATTCCCTGGGTTTGAGGGAGAAAACACAGTCAGAGCATTAGCTGACACCTCCTCAGACCTGTGGAGGGAGAAGCGGCATCCAGTTCCCGCAGACACACCCCAGCACTCACTTTGGGGGGATGTTCTCCGGCCTGCTGGACCAATCCCATATCCAATCTGCATTCTTCTTCAGGAGCCTTTCTACTTCTTTCCTCCTTTCAAGAAAATCTTCTTCAGACTAAAAAAAAAATTAAAAAAAATTAAAAGCACCATTATCAAAGAGCACTGACAGCACTCAGACCCGCGCTAGGAGGCACTGGGAGCGCAGGTGAGGCGAGCCCAGGTCCATCTGCACAGAAACCACCCCAAACAAACACGGCTTTGCCTTCAAAGGACTTACAGCATAAATGCTGAGTAAGAACAGAGCTTCTGGCTTAATACACGTGTTAAACAGAGCCAAGGTCTTGGGGTAAAAATAGTGTCTGATCGTGGAATTAAAATAGCCGTATGGGCACGTGTACACGCAGGAATGGAGCCGCGACTGCCTGGGCAGCTGTCGCTCTGGTGGGTTTCTGACTTTGGATTATTTGTTCTCAAGGTCTAAATAATGATCATTAAACAAATAAAGAGTTTCCTGGAAATACAGAATAATTAATTTCCAGCAAGGTATCTAGCTAACCTAGGGCGGTAATTCACTGAGCTGGGTTGGGCCGGAGTTGGAGAGCTGAAGGGGACAGCTGCAGATGAAGAGGCAACGGGACCAAGCACATTCCACGGCAGTTCGAGAACTGATTAAACCTCTGTGTTGTTGGTACAGCTGTGTAACTCAGAAACTGCATGACGTTGAAACCCCCCAGGGTTAAATACTGTACAGAGAGCGAGCCCAGGCTTTGCTTTAGAAAGCAGAGAGAATCCAGGAGCGAGTGAAGACAGCCAGGGAATGAGGCGAGCCCGGCAGGACGGTGCCCAGCACCTCAGCTGCACACGGTAAAGTCACGGACAGAGGGCAGTGCTGGGAGCCAGCACTCGTCCAAAGAGCAGAGCAACTCACTTTAAAAGCTTTTAATACTTCACTCCTCAAAATGTTTTGTAAGTAAATTTTCTCATATGAAGTGTCCAAGTACAGGGAAGGCTCAGGGATTTAGCCTGCCACCGTGCGATATATTGATAAAACATCATGAACATGCAGTTACCCTTTTCCCCCCACGCTTTTCTCAAATATATTTACTAATTTTCCTTGCAAGCATGCAAAGGTACGAAATGAAATGAGAGGTAAGGGTGAGCTTTTCAGCGCAGCAGGCGGGAACGCTGAGCACTGGCTGCTAACCCCAAGGGCTGGGCAGAAGCCCAGGTTACTGCCCGCCACGGCGCCGGGGCTCCGGAGATTCTTGCAGCTGTCAAATTCAGTTTGTAAATTCATCATGCACTGGGGGTAGCGCATTTAAATCAACTTTCTCTGTGGGGGGATGCCTAAAAGGTCCCAAATTGTCAGTCGGTGGGGTTAGGGGGAAGTTCTCCGTGCTGAGCTGCCCCCAGAGCATTCCCAAGGCCCGCACCCCCCCTCGGCCTGTTACACCCACAGCACAACCCACCCACCGAGGGGAGGGGAGCAGCGTCCCCTCCACAGGGCAAAAGCCACGACAGAGAACCCCCCTCGGGATCACCAGGAGCTGGAGGCTTAGCAAGGCGCCGACTCCAGCTCTCCTGAGCCCAGAGTAGAGCCGATCTCCTGGGTTATCTTTTCTCTAAAAGCTCCGTGTAGGACCTGAAGGTCGGCCCTTTCAATCTGTGGTTGGAAGAGGCATTTGTGAACCCAGCCATTTTAAAATCGATGAAGGCACCTAAATCTGCCTGAAAAATCTCAGGTTACAGATTAACAAAAAAAAACAAACCCCAAAAAAACATGCAAGTCAGAAATACACAAAGCCTGATTCTGCAAAGATCATTCTAAGTTACGAAATTATTACAGTCTCCGCATTAGCAGCTTCACCTCTTATCTCCTCATGCCGATTTCCAAACAAGAGTAAGAAATTCTCTCCCAAAGCAAGATGAGGCTTTTACCTGAAAGCTGTTCTTTTCTCCACTGCTGTGACTCTCTATTTCCAAAGCTCTGTGACTGTCCTGAGGTGTCTGGGAACGAGGAGGGCTTGATAAAGAGAGAAGCACGGGTAAGAAAGAACTCATTACATTTTTTATGACCTGGGTTATGGTATGCACTAAAAGCGAGTCAATGGAGCCCCTATGTGCAGTTCTCCCAAAGAGCCACACCGCCCTCACCATAATTTAAGAGATTCATCTGTCAATGGTGACATAATCCAGCCATCACAGTCAATTAATCTTTGATTTTCTACCAATCTGCTGTGCACAGAGCTGTTTTTCAGCAGGGCAGAGATGCCTGTGAGGCTCTGTCATTCGTCCCGTGTCACTTACTAACAACAATGGGCAGCAAATGATGAATAGGAGTTTGATTTGAATTCAAACTCACCAGGTGAGACCAGGAAGTTCTGCACCCTACTGTCTATTCTGAGCCCTACAGTTTCTTTTTTTTCTTAAAAAAAACTTCAGACTGCAGACTTCACAGCCCATCAAAATCAAATAAATAAATCAGTAAGACTGACGGACAATTTGCATCAGATGCAAGTGGCTTTGTTGTGCTGTACTCCTAGGAATGTTTTGTGAACTAGACATAGGACAATTCTCTAGCAGTGACCAAAGCAACAGGAACGGATGTACCTCACTACAAAACACAAGCTGTGATCCCCTTTCTGTGGCAGTGCTGTTGCAGGCAGCAGTGTCAGCAGCAGGACACGCTGGGGCACGGCGCTGACACTGCCTGCACAGGGGCTGACCCTTCGCCACGGCCGGCAGCGTACACACACCTCAGCGGGGTTTATTCAGCAGAGCCAGGCTGGTGCCTGCACACAGCAGCACACCCGCAGGACACCCAGCTGCTGCTGCCAGACCCCTGCATCAGGACACACCAAAACGCCCAGAGAGCATCTTCCCGAGACACCCTCCGGAGTGTTTCCCCTCTAACTTCCTCCTGGTTTCAGCACCCAAGCACTGCTCTTAAACACCAATCTCCTAGCAACCTTAAATACTGACCTTCTAAATATGAAATTTTCCCATCTCCTCTGCATGCGTGTGTGTATGTGCATATGTAAGTACACAGACGTACATAAGCTCTTTGCCTCTTGTGCACAGGAACAGCTTCGTGCAATAGCCACCTTCACTTTCCTGACAGTAGAGCACGTCGTTTACCTGTCACAATGTGAACTTTCTCGTGAACTGCTTCTTCCAGATTCGTGCTGAGCATCGAGGAGTATTTTCTCCATGTCACCATTGTGAATGGAAATAGAGGCTGGTACTTGTTCCTGGCCCACCGGAGTGGCAGTGCTTCCACTGCCGTTCCCATTGCTGCTGAAGTGGAGCTCCACCCAGGAACCTGCTTGGCACAATCAAAACCAGAACCAGAATAAACCAAGTGGTTTTGCGAGAAAGGCATGTAGAACATGAGACTGTTGATCCTCCCCAGCGTGACATTACAGGGTGACACGCAGAAGTACCAGCACTGACATCTCGGCTAATAAACATGGTGAAGTGCCAAAATGCTGGGGGGCTTTTGTAAGCGAGCTGGAAAGCCTCACAGAACTGAAGGAGCTGGTCAGGACAGCACGTTTCCTTCTGCAGCTGAAGATCTTGTCTTTTGGGATGTGTTTAATTGTTGTTGCTCAACATGGGTGGTGGCCAAATAAAAGAATCTCAAGGACTTTCTCTGCCACAGCTTATTTATTCATTTTTTGAAAATATTTTAGGCTCGAGAACCCAATACCTGCATTTTGTTCAGCCTGTTTTCCACAGGCATGTTTAGGTGTTACTGTGAAGCAATAAAGGATATGTGGCAACAACCAGATCATGTGTTGGCTACGTGCAGTACATTTAACACCAACAGTCACATGTTGCTTTGTTTTTTTAAGAGTGTGCTGAATAACAACTCTCTTCTGGGCCAGCAGTGGCCAACGCACAAAAGGACCCGGATCTGTTGCCTCATTTATAAAGCAGCTCGAGGGACAGGTATCACCTGAATGATATAAATGTCAGTGGAATTCACCTCTGTAACTTGTTTCTGTGTGAACACCACCACAAGCACATAGATGTGCTGTGCCCATCCTAGCAGAGTTGACAGGGAATCCAAGAGCAGTTACAGGAGGAGGAGGGCAGGTGGGACTCCCCGGGCTGTGGCGGGCGCAGCAGAAGGGATGTCTGAGACACAGGGGTGTTCCGACCCTTCCCGCTCCCGAGGAGAGGCTGGGCCAGAGCTTAGAAGTAAACCACGTTCAGGAGAACAGTGGAAGGAATAAAGGGGCAGACTTAAAGGTGGGGTGAAGCCAAGGCAGAGACACTGTGTGAAATGGAAACACGAAATGAAGAAAGATACTCCGGTTGTGGAGAGGCTGAAGGTTCATAAATTAAATGAAAACAGCAAAAAGCCAAATTGCTAAATCTGCATTAACATTAGCAGCTCTCCTCTAAGAAGCCAGATGATCACAAAACCAGAAACAAGCAGGGTGACTGAGTTTTGAAGAAACATTTTTTTGGATAGGCTCTTCTACTCCACAACCAGCTTCTTGTTTTGGTCGCTCTGTGGCTTCTGCCCCTCCACGTGACTGTCCCTGGTGTATGTCTGGGTATCTGCTTATACCCAGACAAACTTTCTCCTACTCCTTCCCCCAAAATTTATGAAGGCCAAAGTGGTTTCCAAAGAACAATCACAACCACTGGAGTTTAAACAGAGACGAGTGTCCAGCTGGCTCTGGATCCCGCGAGTCCCCCTCTCCTTGCTCCCCAGCACATCCCACCTCAGCTCCTGCTCCTCTCCCAACAACAGCAGAACAACTCCGTGCTGCGTGGGCTGCACCACAACGCTCCGCACACACGGCCACAAGCGATCTCCTGCTGGGAACATGCCCACTATCCGGGACACGCTCCCGCTTCCACAGTCACCAGCACCCACAGGCAAACCTACACCTCCAGGCAGGCACTGACGCTGCCGCCTGAAACCTGGCTGCATCCACACAGCCAGCGCAGGGGAAAACAGGGAGAAGACAAAGATTACATCAAAACAATCACAGGACATGTGTTTTACACGTTTCTTTTTTTTTTTCCTTTAGGCGCTCTTGCGAGTAAGGTTGCAGCAGCAGACTAGGAATGTGCTGCTATATAATCCTTTAAAGATAAAAGAGCTGGCATTTTTATGAAGCTGGAAATATAAACAGATAAAAGCAGGCGTAACGTGGTGACAAGAACTGAACAGACCGAGTCGTGGGGAAGGATTCTGAAGAGAATGATCTCACATGGTATTCCAGCTCGGGATACCTACTGTAGGACTCCAGATAAGCATTGCAAAAAAGTACCGATCGGCTCTGAAAACCTCTATTTCTTAATATATGGCTTTCAAAATGGGAAATAAAAAAGCAAAATTCCACAGAAAGATGAGAACATCTCCGTAAATTGCTAAAATCCCGTGGAAATCACACAATCTGGTGTGTAGTTACACCCAGATGTTCCGCCCGCGAGGTAAATCCGCTGCCGGTTCCTGCCGGCTCCCTCCTCCCGGCGGATCCCGGCCCGACCGCGGGCGGCTTGTTCAGGCCAGGGGGTTTGATGGGGGGTTCACCACCGGCCTCTCTCACGGGGGGCTCACCACCGGCCTCTCTCACGGGGGGTTCACCCCCGGCCTAGCAG
>NW_020799105.1:26098812-26115551 GCF_003259725.1 Athene cunicularia
GAGAGGCCCCGCGCTGGGCGCACGGCCGCGGCCGGCACAGCCCGGGCTGAAGAACAGGGCCGCTCCCTCAGAGAACGCCTCGCTTTCCCCCTCCGCGCCCGCGCAGGGACCCGTACGCTGCCCAGCCCGCCGGGCCCCGCAGCGCGCTTCCCGCCCCCGGTAACCAGACACGGTGCTTCCTACACCAGGTTACGCGGGGCAGACAGAAAACTGTGCTTGGGCGTAAAAGGGAAGCGTGTCTGATTGCAAAAGCACAAGTGCTGGCCTTGAAACCAGCTGATAGCTCTCGAGGGAGTGGCACAGGGCCTTGAAATAGGTAATCGTTAATTCCTCCTCTCTTTTCACCTTGTAATGCCCCCGGAGCAGGCGGCGGGGCCTCTCCAAAGAGGAAACCGCTTAGTAAAGACTGATGCTGCCATTTGAAAGCAGATACTGATTCACTGCTGGGAATTTATAAAGACACACATAAAATGTTCCTCGGTTTTTAGCCAGAGGATGGGTAAAGGGTTGTTTACTTAATTAGAGGATGCAGGCGTTTTCTCAAGGCTGGAATTGTTTTCACTTGTGCTGCTCTGCAGCAGGCAATCACAAAGCCTGAGTAAAATATATCTCCGGGTAAATTTTCAGTGAGTTAGTACAGTAGCAAGGGGTATTAACTTGGAATCTTCGCAGAAATACAAGGGTGGGATTCCATTAATATGTGCGTTATACTCAGTACAAGGGATTATTGGACAAAGTGGAGTAACAGTTTGGCCCATGAAGATGTTTTCAGGGCCAGTTCTCCAGCTTTTAGTCCATCCTTTGCCACTGTTTCTCCACGCTGCAGCCTTCGGCCCCCTGGGACTGAGGCTCACGCAGCCCCTGGTCTGTCCCTGCTGTGCGGGAGGCAGGGCAGGTCTCCAGGCCCGTCCGGAGCCCCACGCTGTGCGCCCGGGGAGGGGTGCAGAGGCCTGGCCTGGCAGGGGCACAGCTGGGCACAGCTGGGGGGCTGTGGGCTGCCTCGCAGGCAGGCAGGCAGCAGGGAAAAGTGCCCTGCGTGCAGCCCCCTCGGAGCCTTCCCGAGCATGCCGGTGCCTAAATGATCGTCTGTTATGCCTGAGCACTGGAAATATGCTGAGAAATTTCTGTTTAATTTGCATGATTAAAAATTAATTTTGTTCCCCTAAGGAAGTTAGGGGGAAATTGTCCTTGGCAGAACAAAGTTTTGAATTGAATAACTGTTCAAGAAGCGAGTTCCTTATGTTTATGCGTTTTTTTATTGTGTCTTCCTGTGCTAGGCCTGATGGACGTGCACAGACACGGCTCCGAAAGCTGGCGGCTGCCCGGGGTTCGGTGCTCATCCTGCGGCTCTCTGCTGCTCTCTGCTGCCCGGCAGCCTCGCTCCATCACGGAAACCCCTCGCCACAGAGGAGAAGAGCGAGTTCCTCGGTCAGGGAGTGTGTGCCTTCTTCACGAGAGCACTACCCTGGCGCCTCAGGGGCTGCAGTGTGTGAGGAACAGGAAGCTCAGCGCGTTGTTGACACGAGTATGGCTCAGGAGGGAGGAGGGGTCACCAAAGCAATGCCATCCCGCTGGCACAATCACCTTTTCAGTCTTCTCCCATCAATAGAGAAATCTGGGAGGAGATTGTCAGCCACTGGATATCCCCCAGTCAAGAGCCCTGCAGAGAGCTTTCCCCTGCCCCAGGAACCAGCAGTGACTCCACCAGGCTCATCCCAGGCAGAAACACGCTCTGACAGTGTCTTCTACTAGCAGGGAGACCCCTGACAAGTGTTTTGTCTTCTGGTGCTGCACAAACCCTGCGTGTATCCTGTGCGAAGCAACGTGTTGCCTATTTCAGCAGCACAAACATCACGTTGTCTCTGAACGGGCTTGTTCCGTCACTGGTTTCTGGCAGCAGCAGGCTCTTCTCTAGGAGGAACGTGGGAGAACGTAGAGCTCTGCTAGGGTTTCCCCGTGAAGTTGCTCCCCAGGTGTTCTCCTGGGAAGAAAAGAGCTGAGCCCACCTTTCCCCTTCTGCAGGATGCCCTTAATTGGGGAGGTAAGAAAGACAAGGCAGTGTAGGTCCTTAGGCTGATGTTTCCCCGGGGTGGTGGAAGTACCCAGCTGGTGTCCAGTGTCCTGAAACTGCCTCCAGGTCCCCAGATCCTCCAGCTGCCCCGCTGTGAGAGGGAACTCGGAGCAGTGCTCTACCTGCTACTGCCAGCGTGCAGGGATTTGTTCAGGCATTTCCAGCAATATTCTGGAAGGAGAACGTGCGGCCTGTGGGCCAGCTCTTCTAGAGTGGGAACTTTGTTCATTTGTAATAAAACAATGCTTAATATTTTTGCGGATACTTGGCAGGACTCCCTGGTCCCCCACGTTGCTGCGGGGAGCCCGGAGCGCGGCCTGCCCGCCTGGGTGCTGGATTTCAGAATAAAAACACTTTCTCTACCTTAAAAGGAGGGGAAATGGATTTATTTTTTTTTAAACAAAGGAACAACATTGTTACAATGTCGCAAACTTATTTCCCAACAAGGAAACACTAGGGAAAGTGCACTGTGTTTAACCTTTGAATGCACATTTATGATTTTACAGTATCTGTTACCCTAAACATCACAGACAGGGGCTTAAATTAAATTAATTACACGAAGGGAAAAAATGTCATAAATTGCTGAGAGAAGTATCATTTGGGTAGTAAAGACCGAAGTGTTTAAATTTTCAGGATTTTTTTCTGTCAATGCTTTTCTGACTTTGAAAAAGCATTAATTTTGCAAACCACAGGTCAGAGTCTGCTCTGACTTTGGTCATCTACAATTAATGGGGAAAAATTTGCTGCTGTAGGTGTCATTGCAGGTGCAGCAGGTATAATTACATGGGTAGTTTTAATAACCAGCCGTAGGTAAGCACCTCAGCTGTGGTGTCTCTCCTCAAGAGCTGGCAGAACCTCTGCAGAGACCCTGCCAGGGCCCTGGGCGTGCGGCCAGACCCCGGGGGAAGCCCAGTCCTGGGCCCTTGCTCCCCTTGGGAGCGGTGCTGAGGCTTTGTGCCCGCTCCCAGCCTTGCCCTGGGAGTACCTGGACCTTCTGCCCTGGTTTCTGGACGAGCCTTTGCCTGAGGATCGCTGCAGGGTCGGAGGGGCACTTTGCTCCCTGTCACCACTCTGCCCCGCCTGGCGTGGGGGGAGAGAAGAGGCAGGAGAGACTGGTCATCTGGTCAAGGGAGACGTCAACAAGGCCAGAAAAGCTTCAGACCTCAATGAAAAGAAGTGATGTCCCCTTTCTTCCATGCTAGCCCTCAAAAGGAAGATGAGACCAATTAGAAATCCTTGGAAGGCGGGCAGCCGGAGGCAGAGGCTCCGCCAGGTGGCCTTTGCAAAGAGCTTTGTGCTGCTGCCACCCAGCACCGCAGAAGGTACCTCCGATACTCTCTTCCCCTTCATCCTGTTTCCTGGGGACCGATCCTCTGGGAAGTGGATTTACCACAAGCCTTTTCTGCATAAGGCAGGTATAAACCAGGGTCGAGTTAATCTCCTCCTGTACTAGTAGGTATCACAGTACAGCTGTGACAGCTGACCTCTGAGTTCTTTCAATAGTATGCATTATTAAATACATTTATTTGCGTATAAATCCTTATGGTAAAAGATTTGTGGTTATTGCCAGAAAAGCACTCTGCTGTGATTGCAGAAAACTATAAATTGTGTTGGGTGAAATCTTTAAAAGCTTATCAATTTATTAAGCTGCGAACTTCTTTCAGGTGGGAACTCGCTTTAATTTTGTTTACTTGCATGTCAGCAGAGCAGTCATATACTGGTTAGCTCCTTTTAAATGGGAGACGGTGCCCCACGCCCTCCATGGACTGAAGAAGGTGACATTTTAGGTTGTTATGAAGTCACGCTTGCGGGTCAGCCAACTTCAGCACCTGCTTTTGTACTGATGTGGCAGCTTGCAACAGTTGTGAGGAACAATTATTTTAGGCATTACACAAAAACTTTTCGTAATCCCAAACCAATTGTAAACTTAAATTAGTTTAAAAAAGGGTAACATTGATTGATGTTTCTTTGGTTTCTTGTTGATATACATCAAAGTTACCTGTGCCAACTTTGTCATGGGTAGAGTGGGAGACTGGTGTAACTGGAGGGCAGTCTCAGGACTGCTCTGGGACAACGTGCCACATCACTTCAGGTGCTGGCACCGCGGGAGATGTGAAGCCCGCTGCTTGCCACGTGCCTCCTAGTCCTCTCCAGCAGCATGCTCCTGCCCTCTTGCTCACCTGAGCACAGCACAGCTCCTCAGAAGCGGCTGAAATCTGAGAACGACCTGCTTCCCTCTGCTTTCTTCACTGCCAGCAGTGGCTTAGTTATTAACCCTCCTGGCTGCCTCTGAAATCAGACCAGCACATCGATTTTTATGGGTGCATTTCTTGGAAAGGTGTTCATCATTAACTACCAAATGGTTCTCGGATGCTCATTTCTGAGTTGTTCATGCTTAACCCAGCTGCTGACACAAAGAGACCTAATAGATGCACCAAGTCCATTGGTCTGACTTCATTATATCTGAGACTTAAAAACCAAAACAATCTTGAGACAGTGAATTTAATGATCTGACTGACTATACAGTCGGAAGGAAGAAAGGAATTAGGGGTTAGGTCTGCGCATGATAATCATACCAGTTTAAGCAAATGTGTTTCTAAGTGACTTAAATGGGGACAGTCTTACGTTGATGACCTTAAATTGGCTTATATTAGCTTAGAAGTGGGTAGGATTGATCAGACTGTTGGGTGCAAGCGCCGGGGTTGGCTGTCCTCACAGAGTCAGACAGGAGGACAGTAATGAAGGAAGCAGAGAGGAGTAGAATGATGTGTCCCCAGTCCATCAGGATTTGGGAGAAACTAACTGAACACAGGAGTTTCCTTTTGTATCATTTTTAATACTAAGTTTAAAAGGTGGTTGCACTACAGGGGTGGAAGACAGAGGAAATAGATGCTCTTGCAGGTGAAATAAACCCAGCACTTGGGTGCAGAAGAGCCCGAGTCTTTTATTTGGGCCACTCTTGTTACTCTTCGTGAGGTTTCATTTCTTCAGGTTTAATTTATGAGGATGCCTCACCATTTCTTGCATATGCTTGTCTCTTTCCTGTGTGTTATTTCTTTTTTACAGCCATTTCTGATGGCCCGGTGACAAAAATCTGATCATTAGTATCATTCATTCCTTACAGAATCATCAGCTGGTTTTGCAGCCTGCAGGAAACAGGACTCGTTGACTGTAAGTAGGACTTAATCTATGTTACATATTCAGGTGTAATATGTAACTGTGTGCTCAGATAGCTGCAAAAGACAGAAACCAGAATGTTTAAAACAAAAACCAGACCTCTGTGCGTTTGCTTTTCAACCTCTAAAATGGAAGAAATTCTGACCGCTTCTAGAGTGGATCAGAAAAGTGAATTCTGATTTACTTGCTAACTTCAGGTTTTTAAAGCTCACCAGTGGTTTTGTTCTGCGTGGTACAGCACTGTGCAGTGGAGTGCTTTGGCCAAGCCTGCAGGGGATACAGCTCGGTAGATGGAAATTGCCAGAAGAATGCTTTTTCCCTGGCACTTGCCAGCTGAAAAACAAAACCCAATTCTTTGAGTGATGTAAACTAATGACGGCCTCTTGCTTTATACCGCTTACAACACTGCTTTCAATGTTTGACTTACAAACTCCCACAAAATGTTGCAATTCAACGCTAAAAATAGAAAACAGTTTTATTTATCCAGCGGCTCAAAAGCCATTGTTTGCACAGCTCTCGCCAGAGCCACAGCCAACCCTTGGGAGGGGGTTCCCGGCTTAAACTGGGGAACTGGCTGGAAGATGGGTGATTCGTGGCCTTCTTGAGGTGGAGTGGGCTGAGTTGCAGCAAGATGACCTAATTTTATTTAAAAAGTGTTTGTGTGATAAAGGATCAGGGAAGGGTTCTGAGTTTTGCCAAGGCTGAAGGCAGAGCTTTCTGGCGTTGGTGGTGCTCCTCTGCCTGGGTCTGACACCACGTGCAAGTAACTCCATGTTTGCAGGCTGAGGGGCTGATCCTGCCATTCCCTTGCGACGGGCGTTGTGTTCCCGCAGAGACAAACTAGCTTCAGCGGGATGCCAAAGAGGCAGAGAGTTGCAGGGAAGCAGCCAGGACTGGGGCTTTGGGATAAAACACCCCTGTAAATGAGGGGCCCGTGTCTGTGAGGAACACTGCTGTTTCCCACCATGCAGCACAGTATGGATGGATAGAAAAATAGAAAATTTGGAGTCTGTAAGAGCAAAAAAATGAAGATATTATGTTCTTGAAGCTTCCTATCATGAGAAACGTCATATTTTTGTCTTTTTAGGTGTTTCAATGTAGTAAATAGGAATTTTGTTCTAATGGATTTCTCAAAGTGCCCCTGCATGTACCCTTGTCAACAGATAATTAAAGTGCAGGGCAGGGGGAGAGGGCGTGAGAAGTACAGTGGTGGTTAACCACAAGCACAGGAACAAGTTTCTAGGAATCTGGTTAAGAGTCGCACACATTTCTTGGCTTTGCTCTCTGGTGCTGCACAGAGTCGGGGACTTTGGACTCAGGGAAAACCAGGTTTTTAAATGGAAGGTTCCAGATATTTAGGTATTGTTTAAGGGGGAAAAAAACCCCACACCCTGCTTTCTAAAAATCCTTCAGGGTGGGTTTCTGCTTTCCAGTCCTGTGCTTAGATCACTGTCATGTCTGTCAGCAGTTCACTGACATTCACTGGGAAAGGTTCCCAACCTTCTCTGTCAGGAAAATATGAAAAACAAATAAATAGGCCCCATACCCTCTTTATTTCTAGATAATTTTGCAGTGTTGGGATAAGTATGTTGTAGCCAAATACTTTTATTTTCTTTGTATTTGTTATTCAACAAATGATCTGTATTCTGGTGTAAAGGAGAATTTTTGGTGTGCTGAGTATGAGTATTGAAAATGAATACTTTTTCAGTTATGAAAAGCAGCAAGAGACAGCAGTCTAGGGGGTAATGACATGCTTTTCATTCTCAAATGATACCTTACAGGAGTTTGCAAAGACACCCGCCTTTTTTCCACCGCATTACCATTTCCATGTACTTTCTGAGCTTGGGGCTGCTCAGCAAGACGGTGCTGTAAGAGGTGCCTGGCCCTCCCCTTACACATGTAAGGATTTCCATATCCCTGGGTTCCATCTCCCTTGCTAGGAACAAGTGCAGAGGCTGCTGTTTTTAAATCCGAATATCCCTCCCGCCTCTCTGCCTCTTTCAGTAACTTCGCCCCTGCTTCAGGAGGCGTTCAGTCCAGCCTCGGATGTGCTGGGTGCAGGGTTTTGGCTTAATAATGAAGCTGAAAATGCCAGTCCTTGGGGCAGCACGCAGGTAGGAGGGGAGCTCGGTCTGCGTTGGAGGGCAGCTGGTTTTATACCGGCATGCTTGACTTAGATTTCTGGCAGGGAGGGCTTTCAGTTTTCAGGGAGCTGGTGTGATGACGTGCCTGCTCTCAGCTGCAAGCTGCAGTGACACTGCAATGGCTGAGGGGCGGCTGCTGGATCTTGGCTGTGAGCTCATTCTCCCCGGAGGGAGCAGGATTTACAGTGCATCACCCAGCAACTGCAGCCGGCTCCTGAAATTCATCTTTAGCTTCTCCTCAGTTAGGCTGCTCTGATTCTTCACTTTGGGGGTGTGTACATGGTGAGCAGATTTTACTATATGGTTGATTTTTTTTATTTTTTTTTTTCCCTTTTTCTTCTCTGTCCTCTAAATGCTTCCCTGGACCGACTGATGAATCATTTCTCATCTGATTCCGCTTTTCAGAGGATAGAGATGGAAAACAGAATCTTATGCAGCAGGGGTGGATTATTTTTTTTAGCCTTTTGCAGTGTGAATCGTAAAAATCCTTTTAAATCTGTCTGCTAGGAACAGCCTACAGGTTTTAAAATTAAGTGCACTGCATACGAGGAATGGTACTACCCTCAGGTAAAGCAGACAAGCAGTGTGCATCATGATGGAGCATGCCTGTGAGGTTAGTTCCTGTATGTCTGTGTGCATTTATATAAATATGTGCATAATGTCTGCTATATATATACCTCTCTATGTTACACTTGAATCAGCTACTGCCTAAAGGCTTTGTATAATCCATTTTCAAATGTCCTGTTTTGCATTCTGTGTTTGAGATTTTCTTTTCCCCCTTAATGCCTAGTTTCTCTTTGGTGTGGGGAATAAACAGAGCCCTGATTTGCAGCAGCGCTGCCTTAGGATGCCAGCAAGCCCAGGGCAGAGCCTGGCTCTGCCTGTCATTGGTTCAGCGGGCTGCACCTTCCTGCTCCATTTCTTCGTCAGGGTCTCCATAGAGTCTCCGTCACACGGGATTGAGTTGAAATGTCAAGGCCTGTAATTGTTGATAAATCTCCTCTGTGGCTGTAATTGTGGTGTTTCAGGGTAATATAAGTTAGGATGAATTACCGTAACAAGGTAATCTGGTTTCTGTGCTCACTAACTGATTTAGACGTCGCCTGTTTTCTGAACGCCAATGCAAATACTGTGTATCTGGAGAACTGCTTCCTATGCTGTGCTGTTTAACCTGTTAGATTTAAAAAAGAAAGTTTTCTTTTTTCCAGCTGCTTGCTGCCTTGGTGGTTTTAAATGTCATTTATCTCATCAGGATTTCTTTCCCTTTCGGTTACTGTGC
Source organism: Athene cunicularia (assembly GCF_003259725.1). Taxonomy (NCBI): domain Eukaryota; kingdom Metazoa; phylum Chordata; class Aves; order Strigiformes; family Strigidae; genus Athene; species Athene cunicularia. Next base: position 26,107,484 of record NW_020799105.1, read on the forward strand.
CTGCGCTTCTACTGACACTGTTTCAAATGCAGACAGAAATTAGAAAACAAATACACTGGAGTCAGAGGGACTTTTGTCTGTTATATCTCACATCATGATACTCCCAGAGAAATGTGTATAGGATAAAACAGTAATTTTCTGGCAGGAGCCACTCACTGCTGTCAGTCCCGGCTCTCAGCTGACATGCAGCACCCTTAACCTACCACCCATTCTACACTTTTGCTCTCCTCTATATGTTTACATGCATGGTAGGTGCTTAAAGTACGCTCAGAAATGGGAAGTTTGGTGTCAGGTCTGTCTCAATGCTTCACTTTTGCAGCGGACTTTCTGTCTGTTCTGCACTGGCTCTTTCTGGCTAGTAACTGTCCGCTCTTCAGCTGGAAATACCAAGCTGGTAGAAAGTTTAGGTTTTGCAGTGGTGAATTAAAAGGCAAATGACACTGGTTTGGGATACAGGAGCACCTTGACTAGAGGAAGTTACATTTGTCACTATGGCCCTGATGGAAAAAACAGCCCCTCATTTTAAGCTGATTTAAGAATGTGCTTAAGGCCCACTGGTTGTCTTGAAAAATACTAGTCTTAAATGTATTTGGGGAACTGTGTGCCTATAAATCTTTCCCTTATTATATGTTCTGAAAGTGACACTTGTCAACACCTCCTACTTGGTGAAGTTTCAGTAAGTTTCCAAGTGCACTGTCAATTTATATGAAGAATAAAACCTTGCTTCACTTTTCTTCCCCAAAAATTCATCTCTAAAATATTACCTTTTTTTGCAGATGGCTCAAATTCAAAACAGTGTCAGCAAATGAATGTTAACAAATGAAGGCCTTTAAATAATGATCTTTTTTAACACCTTCCTTTAAAACATCTGTCTTCTAAGTTTATCACCTTCTGCAGTGCAGCTCTTCATGTATAATCAGCAGCAGAGGTTCAGCTTAAATGGGGAAAAAAAAAAAAGTTCTAAAAATTTTACACAAAAGAATTGACTTGCATGTAGGATTTGAACACAAAGTTATCCCAACCAGCTATTGAGGGTTTGAGATTCTAAAAGGACTGAGTAATTTTAAGACAGATAACAGTGTTTGTACTAATATTTGTTATTGTAAAAACAGCCAAATATTTGCCAATACGTTGGACTTCCAAATTAAATCATTCCTATCTTTATTTGACCACAACTGGCTAGTACCATCTGTCTGCATGCAGAGGAAAAGGGAGCTTACTTGACCCCAGAGCATCAAGAGTTGGCCCTCATTGGAGGCAGAATACTAAGCAATTTGTCCCGGTTGTCTAACCTAGAAGGGTAACGCCCCGATTTTCCTTTGGCACTTACAGCCAAGTAAGTAGTCAAATAGATCTAAAACTCCAAAAGAGTTCAGGAATTTAATGTAGTTTTTTAGAACTTACTTTAATGGAGAATTACATCCTTGTAGATTTAAAAAAAAAAAACAACCTCTTCAGTTCTATGCAAATCCACAAACCATTATTTCCATTGATTGGGGATTTGTTATTCACTGATGGTGCAGACTCAAGATGAAGGTTCAATCACTTTGATCTGTGTAGCTTCCTATACCCTCCAGCGTGACCCTGCCTTTTGTATTCCATAAAGGCTGAGGCAGTGTCTGAGGAGAAATCCTTCAGAAAGGCTTGAGAAAATGTCTGGAGGACGAATTTGTTTCTTCAGACAGCACACAGGCAGCAGGGTGTGGAGGGTTGGCTTTCCTTAAGCCCCACAGACAGCCCGTTGCGCTGCTTTTTTGAGCTATTCCACCCGTGTCACAGTCATTTGACCTTGACAAGGTTATGTTCAGACAGGGACATTATTTTTCACGGAGTTCAGGTGACGACTCAGTGTAAGATGCAGAATGTGCATTTTCTGTCCTTTGAACTAACATTTCTGTGTTCTCGCTTTCTCCGGCTGCTGGCTCCAGGCTCAGGTGCTGTGAGGCCTGGCAGCAAGGTGGGGCTGGCTGCAGCCCTGGGTTTCGAAGGAGGGTGATGCCCTGGAGATTAACTGGGATGAGATGTCCCAGGACTGACTGGTCTGGAAAGCTGCTGCCCAAACGATACTGCACGAGGCTGATTTTGACATAGTTCACAGCCAGAATTTGTTCCACTGGAAGTAGGTTGGTATTGATTGTGGAGCAAACTGTCAGCTGTGCAAGACTGCTGTGGTGTGGTGTGCTGTTCCATCCGCTGATTCCTCTACTTCAACCCTGTCAAAATCAGTGTAGATGTAATTGATTCAACTTGGGCTTTTAATACCAAACAGGCTTCTCATCTTTTTGCTGACTGCTGTGTTTTGTCTTGCCTGACCCTTAGTTGCGTAACCGATGTGTCCCCTGGCACACGCTGTAGGTGAAGGGCAGTGCTGATGAACTCCAGATGGCACATACCATACTTCACCGGGATGTAAATCTGAAACAAACTCCGTATTAATGTGTTTAATTAAAAAGAAATTGCACACCGAAGGCCTGATTCTGATGCCACTGTGTCAGTGTCAGAAATCTAACTGACTTCAGGGACTCAGCCTGTGCCCAGAGGGAGAACTAAATATCTGAAGTGTCTGAAGATTTACTGATGTGCACTAACAGAATTCTGGTAGCACTCTGATATTCCCATGGCCCTCCTGAAAACCTCTTGCTACATTTAACATTTTAACTAATTATATACTGAAATAATGATTTGATTAATTCGATGTTGGGTCACTTTTCTAGCTGACTCCATAACAAATGAATTCTGGCCATGGTTTATAATAACAACATGTCTAGTTTGGACGAGGACAGTGCTTTGAGAGCTGCTCGCTGGATGACACCCACTGTGGTTTGCAAGATGGTGTGCTCTCAGCACCCACAGTCTGGATTCCTCTCGGATAAAACTAAATCAGAAGGTGTTTAGAGACCAGTAACTGGTGCTCACACCACGGGATAACACTACATTTTGAATTTCCATCAGAATGTTCTATAGGGTTGGCTTTTTATAGATACAGGGTTCATTCTCATCTGTGATATTTTCTTACTCTATCTGAAGAGGGATATCAGCAAAGAAAGTTAATGAGAAACTTGAAGGCGTAGTAGATATCTAATATAACCATCCAAAGCACAGATTTTTCTTTACCTCAAAGGCTAAATTTCAGATTTTCGCATAAATAGGAAAAAACATTCCCTAAATATAGTTGATATGGTCATGTTTGTATGCTGAAGCAGACAGGAATTTACAGCACAGCCTTTGTCACTGGAGACTTGCAGTGATTTGTGTACCACAGTGGGATAGCTGAATTCTGCCCTGGCTCAAAGACAGGAGCTAGCGAGTACAAGTATTTGGTCCGTAGCAGTAAATATCCAAAGGGATTTATGAAGCGCTTGTTGGCATTTTTATCTTTGCATACTTCGCTCATGTTGTTAGCAAAATAAAATGATTAATCACGACACATTATTTCATTATTGTCCAACACCGTGATTCCTTCCTGCACGTTAGGTAGGGCCAGGTTATCCTGACAGTATTCCCTGGGAAACGTTGGATAGGAAGGCCGGCCATGTGTATGGTTCAGGTCAGCAAAAGATGGTTGGAGTACACGTCTAAGGGAGAGCGGGCAGAACGCGGGGACGTGGCTGGGAACAGGCAGGTGCCGGGAGCACAGCGACCGCGCTGGTGGCTCAACTCTTCCCCCCTGGAGGCTCTCCCTGTCTGGAACACGGGGGTAACATGGGGAGCACGCTGGAGCTGCCTGGCAGGAAACCTTCCAGGAGAGTGCGTCAGGGCTCGCTGCTTGGGGGACGGTCCCTGGAAGTTTCAACGCCTCTACTTTGCATTCAAAGCAAAGGCAGAGGAAGCTGCAGGCAAAGGAAGCATTTGCATGAAGTTAGTAAAGTCAAAATGCAAAGGGTTGTAAAGGAAAAAGTATTAGCTTGATCTGTAGTAATAACAAGTAAATGGAAAATACACTGACGTAACGATCAGCATAGATAATGCTGCAGTTATTCAAAGACTTTTGCCTCCAATCAAAGCGGTTTGGGGGTTTCTAGTGTTTTGAACAGCTACCTTTAGAGGTGGATCACAACTTTTTACTCTATAAGCTCTATTTTACCACTTGTCCTTGACAGAATCATTATGGATATTGGTTTTGTAAGTAAACATCTGATATTTCCACACAGACGTTGGCGCGCAAGGGCCGTCGCTCGGAGCGCTGCCGGGGGCCGTGGCAGACTTCCCTTCCACCACGGGGTGCCTGCAGCTTCTGGGCCCGGTGGGGTGTCACGCCAGGGTCAATGATTTATTATTTATGTTGCTTGTGGAAGGGTTCATTACACAGTTTGACACTTTCACCTTTTACTTGTGGCTTCTGTTTTCTCAGGATTTTAGGCCAGGCACTGTCAGGTGCTGTTCGGTTTGCCCGTTGGCTGTGAAGGGCGCAGGGAGGGGCTGGCTCCTGACACTGTTTCTCTGCTTTTCACCTCCCAGCTCATTTTTTTTCAGATCCATAATATAGACTGTAAATTCATTTGGCATTCGTTGCTGAACAGCTCAAATAACCATGGATTGGGCATTGAGAATGACTAGTTCACTTTAAAAAAGTATAGTAAAGGCTGATTTTTATCTCCTGAGATCACAGATAGCAACACTTGGTGGCACGGTTGGAGAAAAAGCACAAAAAGCTTTTGAAACAAAAGGAAGTGTTTTGGTTTAGTTTTCTCTACTTTTCCCAAGCTTTCCTGAACAGGTGGATGGTTCCTGGATTTGCACATGCAGAAATTCCCATTCCATGTATTGCTGATACCAGTTTATGCAATTTATAGGAGCGAAACTATCACTGCGGAAGCCTTGGACTTTGCTGGAAGGAAAACCTCATTATGTTTTACTTCCCTTAGGATACGCTCAGGCTTCGCAGGAGTTAAAAAGCTGGCTGTCTGCTCACAGGTGCCCCTCATTACACTGTCAATTAGCCCAGCAGGCTGAGCAGCACTGACCTGGTTTTAGGCAGAGCCCTGCAGGGGTGGCTGAGGGAGTTCTGCCAGGTAGTTCTTCCGAAATAGAGGTAATTTTGTTGTTTTCCTTGTTTGGTTTTTTTTTTTTTTTTTCTTCTGCTCCTACTAAAATATTTGTGTGTCATTAGGGCTGGCTTTCGGTTTTGGCCTGAGAAGGTTTTATAATCAAAAACACAGTGGAGAAGCAAGCAACCCAGAAAATGGGATCTGTGGCAGGTTTGAAGAGGGCTGGAAAAGTGAGGGATGCTGTGCAGTGTGAGGCTTGGTAGAGGACTTGGGAAAATTTAGGAAAAAGCTCTTAGCATGAAACTCTTTTCCTCCTTCTTTACTTGCGTTCCCTTTCCTAGATAAGAAGTTCAGCATTTTCTGTGTGTACAGAGTTCAGGTGGAAGAAAAAGATGTAAGAAATTTCTCCCATCGGCTAAAGCTGGAGTCTGGAGAGCTGAGATACTCAACAGGAGCAGACTTATGCCGGCAGTGCGTGCTTTTGAAAGCTCTGAAATGGCTCTCAAGGAGCAAGATGTTTATTTGTTGGCATTGGTCTGTTGATTGGTATTGGCAAGGGGCTGGCCATCAGGAACGGGGCCGGTTTGGCTGTCCATCTCAGTGTAGTAACTGCTTTCCATCCCCCTGCTGCTCTCAGAAATGTTTGGATGTATTTTCCTGGAAGAGCAGTAACAGTTATGTGAGGGGGGAAAAAGTTGCTGATTAACTCAGTGTTATGAATAAACATGTGAAACTAAAGAAAAATAGGTACTTCTGCTAAAAATATCGTTACTGTAATTTAAAAATAAGTTGCTCAACTGCATTTGACACTGAAGAAATTTATACAGGCATGAATATTTTTCTTCTGCTCATACTTCTATGTCAATCAACAAACAGTGGTATCAAGTAGTGTTAGTCAGCTCAGGAGGAGATGTACCTCCTGGGAAGGGATGTCTACATAGGCATAGATGTACATGTAGATCTCAAATCACCAGTGAAAGAGAGGGAGCAAAAGAGGCAAGGATTTGTTAAAATAACAGATGCCTCTTTGAAACGGTTTGAAGGTATTACTGTATCCCAGCACTAAATGAAACCAGGTAATTCAGTTACTAATAAAAACTGTCCTAGAAGTTGGGAAATACACGGCTCCTGCCTCCAGCCAACCCTCAGGCTTAACGCCTCATCTTTGCATTCCCTTGGCATCCCTTAGCTCTTTAGTACTTCTTGGAATATCGCTGTTTCTAGGAACTGTGTGGTAGCTCTGGGTGTGATTTAAGAGCACTGGAAGTATCTTCTGTCCGTTTATCCTCGTGTTAACCCCCGCGCTGCCGTGCCGGTCTCCGTACCCTCAGCTCCAGGCACATCATGTAACAGACACCCGGTTCCAGAGGTGGGGCAGGCGTTCTCAGTTGGGCTTTCTTGAGTGACTGGGGTTGTGTGAGCGAAGGCTGATGTGGCCACCTCTGCCTGTGCCCAGCGGGTCACTCCAGCCTCCCCAGTGCTGGGCTGTGCCTGTTTCAGCGCCGCCATGAACTCACAGTGCTTCAGCAACAGCCTCTGGGCTCCCGTTCATCACCTCGTGCTGGTCATGGCTTGTAGCAGGAAGCCTGTGGCTGAGCGTGTGCCTGTGCTGCTGGTTTAACACGGTTATCCCTGGATAAAATCAGCCCGTTCTGACAGTTTTACTGTCCAGGCTTGCCTTGGCACTGTGGCCAGCCAGCCAATGCTTCTCTTCAGCTGCGTGGGCTGAGCATGGAACTAATTAATTAAAGAGTTAATTTTGAACCAAGCAACTGGATATTTGAAATTGTGGCTCAGAACCCATTTCTAGGTGCCTAAACAAATGTAGCAGCAACCTCAAGGTGTAATTCCCTGGGAAGAGTTTGCCCTCTGAGCTTTTTCTAAAAGTAATCTTTAGTGCATGGATAATGTGCCAAGGTCTTTAGTACTGGGTATGACCTGCATGTTTTAGGTCGCTGTGATCAATTTATTAAGTAATGTCATACCAAACCCCAATTACTTTAATATATATTTATATATGTATGCATACACACAGAGATATGTATGAGGTGCTCTTTATAAAAAGGGAAGTCAAACTATACAAAAGAGAAACTTAATTTTTTTCTCAAAGATTTTTTTCCCCACTAAACATCTGAAACGCTCTACCTTGTTAAGAGCAATAATGACTGTTTTGCCCGAAGGACCCAGTACCCATCAGTTACCTTCACTGGTGCAAACGGTGACATTTCCTCGCATGGAAAGTAGGCAGCAGACCCCTTTCCCCTGGTGAGCCCTCTGGGAGCAATAGATGATCGCGTGCAGAACCTTGGATGCTATTTTAGAAAAAGGCAACTTTTGCTTACCAGTGACTTTTCATAAAACTTAGTTTTGGTTCACTAGTTCACGGTTGTGATTATGAACATCATTTCATGCATGCTTATTTCATATTTATGTGAATCATCTATTTAAAGTAACATAAGTGCGAGCTTAGCTCCCTCAAGTTTCCTTGGAGTTTTAGATTCCAAGCGCTAGTTTGACTCACTTTGAGTCAAAATTTTGAGACATTATTTCATGTTATTTCCAGCCAATATCAGTTTTATTACCTCTAAATTTAGGCCATTAGTCGTGCCGGTGGGATTAGTAGCAGTTATTTGTTACGGAAATTATTTCATTACTGTTGTGTTTTCATACGGAAGTTCAAGCTGGTTTCTGGATTTGGATTGTGTCCTGCCTACTGCCTGTCTATAAGCTCTGTATTAGACATCAGGAATATGAAGGAAATGAAAACCTGACTGGCCCCAACGTGCCCCCGGAGATTGGAATATTGCTTCATTTCTTCTACAACCCATAACAGTTTTAGGGCACTGTTTTCCAAAAGTGCCTTTGTGCAGTAAGTCATAAACACGTGATGTTAGGCTGCTTTCCAGAAATGTGTGCCTGTCTTAAATGCTGTCCCTTTCATGAGGAGAGGACTAGAAAGGCGCTTAGCGAGGCAGAGCTCTATGTAAAACACCGCTCTTAGCATGCTTACAGTGCCTCCCCATAAAGTTTAACTTGGATTCTGAAATCTTTGTAATATTCTCTTCAGGATAAGGGGGGGG
>NW_020799105.1:26115601-26145709 GCF_003259725.1 Athene cunicularia
CCCCCCACCCCCCCTTCTTTCTGGTTAAGTAAGAACCTTCCCTCTCCAAACCCCTCTGGAAGGGGTTTGCTGGAGCTGCCTGGTTTGGAGTCGGAGAGGTCTGTTCCTCCTCCTGTGCTCTGTGGGTTTCCTGCTGACCTGGAGCTCCTCGGACAGGAGGTGCCACGCAGGAGGAGGAGGGGGTCCTTCCCCCGGCGGCGTGCCCGTGCTCCCCCAGCGCCGGGACCCCACTGGCCTTGGAGACCCACAGGGATCACATTGGAGTTTTGTCCAGATTCCGCTGGGATTTTGGTTTTCCGCAGGGGGGATAGCCTTTGCCAACACAAAACCGTGAAAACTATTGTCTTCATGCATGTGCTAGCCCGACTAAAACTTCTCAGAAATGTTTTACCTTATTGGGAAACTTCTTTCTCCCTTTAAGCCCCTCCCAGACAGAGTACAGACTTGTCACTTATCACACAGGTATTCTGGGAAGAAAATGTTTTAAAATAGGGATTTTAAACTCTTGGTTTTAATTCAGAGTAAGAGATTCTAAAAATTCAAATGCCATTCTAAAACATTTTATTTTCGTTTTTGACGTCATCATGGCAGTTTTTGTATGTTGACTGATTGAGAAATAAATGATGATGGAGAAATAAATCCATCATAAAAATTCCTCAGTCAGCAAAAGGTCATCACAGTGGCTCTGTGCTTCAGGTGGCCTGTGGCCCTTTGAGATCTTACTGTAAATATAATTTACTGATCTGCAGCAGAGTTACTGCGCTTCTGTTTTTTAAAAAAAATAAATAAATAAAGCCAGGCAAGAACAGGGAGAGAGAAGGCGCATGGCAGGGACGCAGTCGTGGTCAGCTCCAAGAGAGGCAGGAGAAGGTCTGAGGTGAAGCGAAGCCGGTCAGGGCCTGGGCGGGCAGCCGGGGCTCCATAGCAACTGCGGCTGCTCCCCCGGGGATGGAGCGTTCTGCTGGGCTCAGGGCTTTTTCGAGCTGCTGCGTGGGTAAGTTGTTCCTGAGGATATATTTGTTTTCAAAATCTTTTTGGCTAGAAGCCCGTTTGCCAGTGAAGCAAGTCCTCTTCTCTCAAATGCACTTAGGGAGAGCGATGGTACGGCTGGGAATGGGGTGGCTGGGGGGAGCACGGGCTGGGTTTGCCTCCTGGGCTCTGAAGTACGAGGGAGGGGAAGGAAGAGAGATTCCTCACTGGCAGTCAGGCACAAACGCTTGTGTTTTCGGAGACCCACGAGGGAACTTGCTTTCTTTTTCTTTGGTATGGCTGTACGCTAAAGAGCTGTCAAAGTGTGGGTCAAACCCAAATCATTTTTTTTTCCTTAACCTGTGCTGTCAAGAGAAGCAGAAGGGTGAGACAGGGCAAACTTTAATCACAGAAAATATTTAGCTCAAACCAGGATATTTTATTTCCATTTTAAGGATATTATACAAAAACAAAGCAGTGTAAATCAAGAGCCAGACTGCTTAAAAAAAAAAAAAAATGAAGAAGAAATAGAGATGTTCCAGCCTTTCCTCCTCGTTCTCCCCCCATTTCAGAGACTTCACCTAGTCAGTGGATGGTTGGGGTGGCTCTGGGGGTGCTCTCCCTGCGGGAGGATCCGGGCTGGTGCCTCCCGGGGCTGTGGAGGAGGGTGGGTGTGCTGGCCGGCTGTGAGCCGAGCCTTCTGCAGGGGAGGACACCCAGGCGGGCACACAGGCTGCCCAGAGCCCCCGCGGTCTCCCTGGGGGTTTGGAACCTTGCTATTTTAAATTGTGGTTCTGCAGTGCTTCAGGCTAACATTGATTCCCTTTTTTAATTCAAGTATTCACCTTATGGTCTCCTGCATGCCATGACAATTGTATTCTTCTGTTTCTTACCCATTTACCCATTTATCAATTCTAAAACTCTCAGCTATACCTTTTATTTCTCATTTTACGCTGGGGACTGCATCCGCTCTGGGCCAGTGTTGTGTCCGCACAGTTGTTTCTCTCGGTGGATGTTGGTGATACACCGTAGGCTCACCGGGGCTGCGGGCAGGCGTTGCACTCCCTGGGTGACGCTGCCCGCGCCGTCGCCTGCCCCCTCCCCGCCGACAGGCACCTCTTGGTTTTCCTTATTTTCTCCGAGTACAAGACTGGCAGCGGTGCAGCTGTACGTGGCTTTTGGTGTTCTCTGTGGTAGTGAGGATCCGTGCTCCTCAGCGGCTTCCTCCGCAGCACCCATGTCACCGGGGTGTCCCCTGCGGCAGTGCTGTTTGGGTCCCGAGGGGGGGTGCTGGGGGGGGTGCCCAGCCCAGGCCAACAGCAGAAGGCTTTGGGAGATCCACAGCTCTCCGGGGGCTTGGGAAGTTTTCCTTGGTGCTGCTGTATTCCCCACATCCCTCAGCCATGGGCTGTCCCATGGTCTGTGTGGGGTCAAGGCCCTTTGTTAGAGGAAATACTTGAAGCTCTCACTGGCAAACACCTGCCAAGCTATAGCTGATCTTTAATATTTTAATGATTTGAACAGATTTATGGCTGCAGAGAGATGTAAAAGTTGTATACTTGTATTTCCTGCACCAATTTTTGGCCGCTGCTGGAGTACCCTGTGTCTCAGAAGCTGGATGGTCAGATGTTTTGTAACCCTGAGGACCTGGTGAAATCCATTGAGATTTGCAGGGTATGACTGGGATTCACCTGCACCAGCAGTGGAAGAAAAACAAGAAAATCTGTGTATGTAAATGACATCCATCGTGCTTCTAATTAAAAAATTGAAGGGAAAGGCTTTATGTAATTAAAATACATGTTTGCTAATTTGTTACAGGCTGAACTCTGAAGCGGTTCTTGGTTAGATGCTTCTGGAAGTAAACTCTCATCCTCCATAGTAACTGGATAACTTTCCCTCTGCACAGTTACGCTTACTCATGGCTTGAGATTCCAAGGGCCGGGTCTCGGGGAGGAGGTAGGGATGGGCTGCTCTGGTAGCAGTGGAAGCAGGGCTGTGGCTGTGGGCACCTCTGCCCCCACCAGGGGCTTCCCGATCTCCCTGCTCTGAGCGTTGTCCCCAAATCCCAACAGGGACCCCAGCCTGCTGCGCCCACGCCTGAGCTGGGCTGGACCCAAAGCTTGGCTTTTTCGGTTGTGCTTGCTTTTGTGAGTTATTAGTAAATAGAGTTTATAGTGGTGGTGACAGTATCTTTCTTATCTTTGTTTTATAGTGAGATGGTAAAAAAAAAAAAAATTGGAAAATAACCCCAGGGAAGAAAAAAAGTGAGTTTTATATTTTCTGGTGTAGAGGGGAACTGGGATATCTTGAAGAAGGAAAATAATCTTGTAGGATCAATACAGTGGTGCTGAGAGCTGCCAGGGGTTTGTGATGCTGAGGGGAACCCTGTGCCTCTCATCCAGCAGCATCCTCTCTGCAGGGAGCGGGGCAGGAGAGGAGAACAAACACAAGACGATGGTGCTGGGTTTGTGTCTCGGCCCTGCTGCGCGGCTGGCCCGGAGCTGTGGGCGTGCAGCCCTGGGGACAGCTCATCCTACCTGCAAGTGTGTTGCTGAACAGCGAGCTAGGCTGCTGCGTAGGGTGCTGTGAGAGACCGGGACAGGCTTGGGATTTGAAAATGTTGATTAGCTGCTTTCCCCCCCGCCCCGAGCTGTTGGAGCTCACAGTTTCTTCCCAGTGAGAGCCACAGTTTGCGCATCCAGAGCAGCACCACCCAGGTACTGCCGACTTCTGTAGGCTGAGCCTAACAGAGCGCGGTCTGCCTCTGCCCAGCTCGCCTGAACCCTACGCAGAAATTTCCACACGATTTCCACGCGCCATTTCTCCCTGGTTTCGGCAGCGCGGAGCAGAGGGAGGCAGCAGGGGCTGTAGTTGGGGTGAAGACCTTTTCCCTGCGCACCCCATTGCCCGGCCGTGCGCCAGGGCTCAGGCTGAGCCAACTGCCAGCCGCCCCGTGTCCGCGGAAGGGCCCAAGAGACGCCCTGGGCAGGCAGAGGCGTGGGGCAGGTGCTGGCTCCCGGGGTGATTCCCTCCTCGGGCAGGAGGCTGCTCTTCCACCGAGCTTCAGCTGCGTCGCGGCTGCTCACAGATGTAAGGATGTCTGCCTGGGAGCAGCGCAACTCCTAGGCTTATGATAAGACGCCACCTTTTCCTTTAAATACAGTGTAGACAGAGGTTGGGAATTTTTTCTTTCTTGCTCAGCCTGATTCCCATGCAGGCTTACATTTGATTTTTCCCCAAAGAAACTGTTTCCTGTTGTCATAACGTAAGCAGATGGGGAGGGTTCAGTAGAAATATCTCAGGAGAGACCGGCAGAGAAGTGGATCCAGGAAACAGATCCTCCCCGTAATATTGGCATGGTTTGGTAAGTTCCATCTGAAAAATAAAAAGCTGCTCCCTTTGCTGAGTCACAGCCCCCTTGGAGCTGGAGCTGTGACTAGCCGGGAGACGCCGCGCGGCTGGAGTTGAAGCAAAGGTGAGGAGAGGCTGTCCAGAATCCTTCTCGGGTGCATGCCTTGTCTGAATTGGGTTTTAAACCTCATTAAAGTATACTGGAAGTTCAATTCCGGCTGCAGGAGTGTACAGTGAGGTTTCAGTCGTGCGAGGCTGGGGGTTGCCCAGCTCTCCTCGGGCCAAGGCTGTGCAGGTCACGGCAGCAGCCCCTTCCCCTGCCGAAGGCGCAGCCCAGTCCTGCGCCCCTCGGGGGACCGTCCCGAGCCCAGCGCTGCCTCCTCCCCTGCCCCTGGCACGGGCATTGGCCCCCCAGGCCGGGGGAGCCCATCCTGCGGGGTGGGGGACAGGAGGGGCCGCGGCAGGCCGAGCAGGGCTGCGGGGAAGGAGGGGCCAGCGTGGCTGGAAGCCTTTGGTCTTGGTGGAAAGGGAAGTGCTGCGTGGTCTCCTCTGGCGGGTGGGATGGTGGGTAGGCAGGTGCCTGGCTTCCTCTGCTGACCACGTACACCTTGCACTGAAGCAGCTGAGGACGTGCTGTCAGAGCAGCCTCTCGGTGGCCCGAGTCTATTCTGCTCTCCTCGCGTTCATGAATTTTATGAATCTCCCCGTAGCTAAGGCCTGGTACTTTTCCAGGCTTTGCGCTGTTGTTTATTTGCTGGAGTTGTAACAGCTTTATTTATACTTGCTTCTGTACTGTGGTTCAGATGCACGGTCAGAGACTGTTTGCTTTCTGGAGCTTTTTCATCTTCTCAAGTCTACAGAACTGGGTGTCAAATGCAGAGAACAGTCTATGTGGGGAGGAGGGAGATAGGATTGTTGAAGCAAAGCCAGCTGGGTTTCCTTACAGCAGAGGAGCTGCAGGTAGTCGGGGGCACAGGAGCATTCACTGATCCCTGTTAAAATGTAGCATTTGACATTTGAAAGTAATTCTGGTTTTGTTGAAATGCTGCCAGCATATGTGTTAAGCTGACAGAAAAAATACTCTTTGGCTGTTATGTCAGATATTTACGTGGACATTTAATTTGTGGTCACTTGTAAATTGCAGATTTGTACTTTAAGAATAAGAACATTTCAAAAGCAAGTGTTAAGTTCAAGAAGCTATGACTGAATGTGTGTTTTCCACATACTTTTTAACAGGTTGTTCAAAAACAAACAGAAAGTTCCCTGGTATCTGTAGGGGCTGAGGTTCTGCCGCGGGTGGGTGCTGAGCCCAGGTGAAGGTCCTGCCGCCGCAGGAGGCTGTGGCAGGAGCTGTCATCCCCATGGGCAGGAGTCCCCATCCCGCGGGGCTGGCAGAGACATGCTGGGCTCCTGCGTTTTGCAGAGTGAGTGTTTGGAAAAGCGACCTTTGCTGGGCTGCAGCCCTGCGGAAACCTGCGCCTCTGCTCCTCCGCCTGTGTAACCTGCAGCTCTGCCCTGCCAGCTCTGCCTGTGCCCCCCGTGCAGGTCGGTGCCTGGCCCAGGCCTCTGGGTGCCTGTGCCGCCTCCGCCTGCTCCCCTCAGCCCAGCCAGAGCGGCTGCTGCCTCTCCCCCCGGCCCGTGTCCCTCATCCCGGAGCTCTTCTTCCTCCTCTCTTGCCCAGGCAGGTCCACTGCCAGGCTCTTACCAGGACATCCATCATGTTCCACTGGCCTTTGCACAAAGCAAGATGAAAGAAGAGAATACAGAAATCATAAAGAAAACCTAAACCAGAAGGGCAAATATTAAATGGCAGGGCCAGACACCTTGTTGTGTCAGCCTAAGGCCTGGCCTCGCCCTGCCTGATGCAGTTTGTGCAGGGGAAGTCCGGATCTAAACGGGGGATACGGTGCCCCTGCGTGGGGGGGTCACACACCTCTTTGTGCTGAGCCACGACCTTCTCCAAAAGCTCGCTGAAGGCAATTTTTATTTTTTTCTGGTATATTTTCAGCTGAAATTAATTTCCTAGCCTTTTTAAATTTTTTTTTTTTTTTTGAACAGCCCATCAGTTTTTGCAAGTGCAAGGCAGGGGGGTGTGGAGGGCCTGTCCTGAAGCTGTTCACCGCCAGCTGAGAACGGTGCCTTGGGAAGGGCTGCGGAGCTCGGGGGGATGGACCTGCCCGGCCTGACAGCCTTTGTGTCACAGGGGTGCACTCCCCGCCCCGTGCTGGGGGGCTGCTGCGTTCAGAATTGCAGCATTACTTGTTTTATTGCACTTGCTGAGGCGGGGATTTTATCACTGACTTCAGTAGGGACAGGATTGTAGTTTTAATTATACTGCAGTAGCAAACAGTTGTCAAGGAAAAAATACTTGTCTTGGACACAGTGTACGTGTTCTTTATGGCCATGTAAATATTTTAATTCTGTCCTAATTATAGCCTGGTTTGGGCCAATGTTGAGGTAAACTTTTGCACCTGATGCTGTGCACATGGTGTTCCTTTCTCTCAGCCTGCCAAAACAAAATGGGCTTAAAATACATGTAAAGTGTGTTCATCTTCACATTCTCCCCCTGTCACGGAGCTCCACAGCCCAGAGTGAAACATGCATCCAGCCTATACTTGGGTCCAACAGTTGAGATTTTACTACAAACATTTTTAAATGCAACACTGAGTGCTGACCCAAATCTGGACAGGGAACTCTGGGGTGATGTCGCTGCTAGTTGGAGGCCAGAAAAGCAACTGATCAACCCGACCCAGCTGGGATGCTCCTGTGTGCTGGACAACACAAAGACGACGTAACGTGATGTTTTGTCTGTTGGGTGATTTAATTGAGTCCAAGTTTAAAACCAGATGTAGAGACATGTTAGCTCTGTCACGCACACTGGATGTGAGCTGGGGTTAAGGTGAGGCATCAGGAACGAGGACAGTCTCTCCATCCGCCTCCTTGCGCCATGGTTAGACTGTGAGGCTCCACGGTTCTATTTATAGGTGTGATAACGCAGAATATTACCCTGCACAGGCTCCACGGACTGCGAGGCAGCTGGGCTCGGGGGCTGCCGTCCATCCCCGCACAGCGAGGCTGAGCGGGGGGTGGCCATGCCCCGTCCCTCGTGGCTGGAAGGAGAATGAGGAGCGAGATGTCATCCTGACTGAAACGGCCAGGGAGCCTGCAGCTGACGCACCTTGGTGGGCTTTGCGCGCAGAGTTCATTTCTGGAGAGCTCTCGGCTGTGTAGGGAGAATGCTTCACTCTTTAAAGCAATGTGGAAGTTTAATTATATGTCCAGAACTGTGTAGAAATGGTAACTAACTACGAGAAATGACACTGGGTTTTACTAATTATATGTGGCTGAAAATAAAGTGAGACTGCAGTCATTTTTACTATAGGCCTCTTAAAAAAACCCACTATCGCACCCAGTGTGTTAGAAAGACAGGCTGTATAAATCCAATTATAATTCTTTTATTTCTTTTAGCATCCTTCCACAGACAGAGTATGTAAAAGCCAGAATGGATTGGGGAAGCAAGGATCTAAAGCTGTGCCTTTCCGGGCTGGCGGAGGGGCTACACCTGCATACAAAGAGTGGTCTGGGCTGTGTGCTGCTTTACTGTTCCCAGCAGGTCGCCTCGGGGAGTTTGTGGTGCAGGATGTTTTCTGATCAGCGTGGCAGAGGCCCTGCTGCTGCCCGGGGACGCTCTGGTTCTCTGGTTGTAAAGGGTTTGTGCAAGGTGTCCTCAAAGCGAGGGTTTCAGAGCAACGTGGTTCTGCTCTAGGCAACGCTCGAGAGGCATTTGCAGCAAAACCTGTTGCGCTGCCGCTTTAGTTACTGAAGCTCAACCCAGGGAGACTGCTAGTCGAGGTGCTGTTGGACCTTGGATAAACCACTGGGGCTGGATGCGGCCGGTCCTGCTGCTGCTGCCGGCAGCGTGGGACTCAGAGCAGCAGCGTTTTTCTCCCCCATTGCATTTGGCTTGTGGTGGTTTGACCCCAGGAGCCCTGGAATGGCACTGAGCTGCTGCCGGGGTTTGTGGTGGGTGATAGAAAATGGAAGGTCCAGCTTTCCACTGGGAAAACCGTGTAGGTGCCTCCTGCCAGTGCCCCGTAGGGTGGCTGCGGCTTCTTGCATTAGAGTGAAAAAGTAAATGAAACGTCCTTTTCGCCTACATAATGTCAGTCATTTTGTGATGGCCTGTTTCATGTCTATTAAAAAAATCCACAGATCCTGATTCTTTTATTACCTGGTTGTACCTATTATGTTTTTTTTAGATGAATATGAGTGTAATAATTAGGACCTACTGCTTATCTTTCTGCAACATTGCAATGCTTTTCATCTTATTTCCCATCTCCTGCTATTACAGTCTAATATCTTATTTACCTAGCTGCGTACGCAACAGATGTCCTCGGTGATGATTTGATCTTTCCTTCTAAATCTCTGTGTGCAGGATATGTCAAATTGTATTTTTAAATATAGATTATCTTGTGCTTTCCCATATCAAATTTCGTGTTGCTTAGTTACCTAATTTTCTAGTTTGAGGTTATTGTTTTATTTTTTCTTCCTTTCTTGCTTTATATTCCTATCTCATCCTGACTGACCTAAATAATCCTCTACTATCAGCAGACTTTGATATCCTACTCTTTACTGTTTTTTTTACAGGTCACCAGCAGAAGATCAAACAGTGCCAGCCCTAGCTCTGGTCCCTGAAGCTCACAGCTGTGAACCTCCCCCTTTTAGTAGTAATTCCTCCTTTGCCTCTGTCCCCTATCCGTGACTAGTTTATTACACATCACGTTCCTGAATCTTCTGAAGCAGTTAATTACATAAGCATCCAGCCCTTAAGTGTACGCTGGGAAACTGAGATTCAGATTTACATTCTCCCATCCTTTGCACATTTACGTGCAGAGTGTCGCTGAGGTCATGTCTGCTAGCCCGAACACAGCTCACGTTTTGGGCTGAGAAACCCTTTTGTGTGTCTGCTTGGGCATGTACTTCTCTTGGTTTTAATGACCTATGTGTCTTTGCACAGTTCTTACATATTTTTGGTCCAGATTTTAACAAACTCGGGTTGCCCTGGAGCGGAGCAGCCGCAGCTGTTGCTGTAGGTTCTGTTGGGTGTCTCCAGCCTCACGGACTGTTGCAGACATGTGGTTCCACCCTGTGCTGCTGCTGGAGAACTTGCCTGGCTGCGCTGCCAGCGGTTGGTAGGGACACAGGCCCCTCAGGCAGCATTTTCTGTGCCCTCGGGCACCCCAACTGGCTCCTTGCAGGCAGAATCCCCTGCCTCCGCCGTTGAGAGCGGTGATCAGCTGGAAGGTCAGAAGCCAGATGGACGCATCCTCTTAGCTAAAGGTCAGTGTAGTGCAACCCATGCGAGAGCAACTTTCTCTGGAGGAGTAGGTGCAGAGGCTAAATGCTTGGAAAATCCTGCATCCAAATCCCAGCTTACCCAGACACTAAACAAACAGCCATGAAAGAGCTCCTCTGTGGCTGTTCCTGCCTGTAAATGGAGATGTTTGTGAGAATGTTTTCCCAGTTGTTTCACACAGCGCTTGCCACAGTGAAGAGCAAGGCTAGCACTTACCCTGATCCTCTGAACAAGAGGGAGATGTCTGCTCAGGAGGAGGCTCTCCCAGGGTAAGGCATCAGCGGGTGCTGTGGCCAGAAGGTGCCACTTGTGAATGAGTGATTGGCCATGGAAGCCAACTCCAGCAAGTCAATTTTAGTGATGCAATAGAGAGCATGAGCAGAAGCAGCTACTGGGGTTCCCCTTTTTCCTTTTTTTCCCTGCCACAATAGAGAGAGACTTTTCCATATGCTTTACATTTTTAAAAAAATCCAATTATATTTATATTCAACGTAATGCTTATTACATTTAGTGTAGCATTACAGGGACCAATTTGTGATGCTTGTTACTGACATTATATCGTGAGTATGATACGGTATACAAACTGTGGTTTTCCATAGAAGTCAGCCTGTCTTCTGGTTGTTAGTCTTGGTTAAAAAAGATTGCAGAGGTCTTGTGTCAAAAATAAGTTTTTCCCTCAGGAATGGATCCTTTGACTTCAAATGTTAAAGTTAGCTTGAAACATCCCTTACCCTTTTATCCCCCTTAAAAGCCTGAAATATTTAAGAAGGGGTCTGGTTTTGCCGTGCTGAAAGGAAGTCTTAACCCCCCCCTGCTGATCTCTTCTGTGAAACTACAGAGAAATGGGTCTCTGCCTGCCAAGCAGATTGGGTTGGTGCAGCATCTCAAATCAAATCAGCTTTAAAAAATCAGATTATAGCTTCAAAATTCTCAGCCGGGTACATCTGGTTAGTGCACAGGCACCTGCTAGCAGCAGTCACCTTGACAAGGGCAGGAGCAGTGCAGGGCCGCTCAGCACGCGGGAGGGTTCGTGGTTTGCCCCCTGGCTCCTGGCGTTTCTCCCTCCTCAGGCTGTGAATCAGCATTCCCCTTCCTACCTGTTGCTCTGCCTCTCCTGTGAGAAACACGAGCTTTGTCGCTGCAAGGGATTTCAGTATTTCTGTTTCGTTGTTGGGGAGGGCGTTTTGCCCTTGGGATTTTATTCAGTCATTTTCTATGGGCTGGCTTGGGGATTTTTTGCTTGGTTTGTTTTCAAAATGTTTTTAAAGGTGGACGTTTTCTTTACAGTTGGCAATACCTACTTAGCCAGAGGAAATTGGAGTACTTGTCCCTTTCTATGTAAATACTGGGTGGTTTGATGTTTGTCGTGGGTTGTAGGATCTGTTGGTTCTTGCCTTAGAGTTGGCTCCATAGCACAAGTGTCAGTGGGGTCCTTCTCTGTGCACCCCGTGCCCGGGTCAGACTCTGGTTTACAGGAGCGTGTCTGACTTCTGCTCTCCAAACTGACAGTTTATTTGCCCAAAACTGGTTAATCAGAATGGGCCCTGTGCGTGCCAACAGCAAATACAAAAATGGTTATCGAAGGGAGGTTCACTTACTTGGATTTGGGGAAACTGTGGCTAAATATGAATTTGCTTTCACATGTAAAATTCTTTCAAGGTGGCAATATTTTTCATGGTCATCTGGTCATCATTGTGTTGTAGTGGTTGGCTGCTATGAATAAAACTTTATATAGTGTTTTTCTTCAAAGCACTCAACCAGCTCTGCTATCCTCAGTCTCCCTGACTACTTTTCTGGTTTTCCCTCACGTTTCAGGTGCCCTGGAGATGGGCGGGTGGGGGAGGCCCCTCTGGTCACCCCCTGCCCCATGACCCTGGGGGAGATTCCCAGGAGAAGAGCAGCAGCCTCGGAGTGCCTGGCTCCGGTGAATCATCCCGTTTCCAGCTCGGAGGATAAATAACAACTTTTTATTTCCTAGCATTTATCCTGACACAGCTGTCTGTCCTTCCTTGCCCTCTCGGTGGCCCAAGGAGGCCGGCGGAGGGAGGAGCAGGGTGTTAGTGCCCGGATCCTCACTGCGGATGGCAGGTTCCTGCTGGCTGCAGTGCAGGTGGCTCCGGTGCCTCCTCTGTCACCCGGGGAGCCGATGGCGAGAGCCTGGTGGCCGCGGGGAGCGCCGAGGGGATGCGGCTCCTCCCGCCTCGCTCTTCGCCAGCGTCCGCACTCCCTGCAGAGATCTCTTCTCTCTAGAGGTGTATTGGAGCGCTTCTCTGAACTGGGATAACAGTACTCTTTTTTTTTTTTTTTAATCCTTTTCTGTTTGCTAAATATTTCCATATTTTTCTCTTAGCGTGTATTTTATTCAGTGCACAGCTGGAAATGTGCGGTATCAGGGAGCTGGGTGTTTTGACTTCTTGTTTCTTCATAATGTTTATTAGCCGTGAAAAGATTAAACAGTGGTCTGGTGTCCCTAAGGGTACCAATGCTAAACTCAGCAGTTTTTCTGATGTTTTTAAAAAAAAAAAAAAAAAAGTGTTACTTTGTAGCCAAGTGTATAAACTGAATAGAGCAGTTCTGATCTCCTGAGCAAGATTTACAAATAAGTGAAGGTTTGGTTTGTTTGCTTTTCTTAGTATCTCCCTTAGTAACTTTTAAGAGAGAGCTTGCAGAGGCGGGGGGGCTGTGGAGGGAAGCCTCCTCTGGCCAGGCCGCTGACCTAGAGCTGGGGGCTCAGGGGGTGTTTCTAGCTGTCCACAGCCCTCTTCCTGACTTCAGGGATGATTCCTGGCTCACCCCATGCCCAAGATTATTTTGAGTGGGTGCCGAGCTCTTGGTACAACTTCACAGTTGGTAAATCTGCCTGCCGGAGCTGCCCCAGGGCAGTGGGAAGCCCCAGTCCTACAGAGCAGTGATGACGTGCTGTGCTGAAGTTAGTGCTCCTCCAGCTTAGAGCTGCTGTTCTGACTTGTGAAAACCTTGGCTTTTTAAACTGACAGAGGTGACCTTCTTGTTTTGTCTTTTGTATCTGTGAATAGCTTAGACCTCTTACGTGTGGGGCTCTGCAGCTCTTTCCTTTACAAAGACAAAATCTTAGACTCTTGTCTCCCAGATTATGAGAGGTTGCACGAGTACATGGATGAGCACCAAAAATTAAAAAGTACTGCTCTGACTGAATCCTGCAGAGCTCTGGTATATTGAATTGCCAACTGCATTTGGGAAGGAATATAAGGCTGAGTTAATAACCCCCAGAACACATTTCCAGAACTGTTTTTTGTTTTCCTTCCACATGCTATGATGTTACCGTGTGATAGAAACCCCTGTACCTAAAATAATTGCAGCTAGTTGTGTGGCTGTAAATCCATATAAATGACTGCCATGTCCATTGCGGTTTTCCCACCCCAGCTCCAGTTCTCACACCCAGTACTCTTTTAGTGCTGCCCACTTCCAGTGTTCAGAAGCCCCACAGTGTGGTACTGAGCACAGTCTCAAGTGATGGTAATGTGCCATTTGAACAGCTTCCCTTTCCTGAACTCCATTGCCATCTCTAAATTGGGTATCTCTCTTGGCTTTATCTTCTCTAGCAACGTTCTTGCCAGAAGCTGCCCAGCGTGAGGAGCAGCACGTTGTCCCTTCGGTTACAAGAACGCGAATGATCTCCCTTTCACCAGAATTTACCTAAATCTCTCTTGGTTTTTCCCAGGGACCTCCTTCCCGTCTGAGATCATGCTGGAGGGCTCACACTTGATTCCATGAGACTTTGGACCTCCATCCCCCACCAGGACTGCCCTCCACAAGCAGATGTTTGTGGGAGAGGAATGGTGTGAATCCCCAGCGCTGTCGCCTTCGGTGGGTACCGCGGCCCGGCCCCCTAAAGCACCGCCACAGTCAATCCCAACCAGTCTGTGTGATCATGGTTTTGCTTTTCTTTCCAAATCAGTTTATGGGCAAATGGACATGCTCGCTAGTAAATAAATGGGCAGAGATGGGCTGAAATTAGGGAGGGGAGTCTCAGCATTTATTTAGGATATTTAGTAATGAAAAATAAGATTTGAAATAATCTGATCCTTGTTTTTTTCAGGCTGAAGGATCAGCTTTTTGTTAGCTTGATAGGAATCTAACAACTTGCAGCGGTTTTCATTTGGGACAGTAATCGACTTTCCATTCAAATTCTTGTCTGTTGCTGTGTGTAGATGTAGATGTAGTAGATGTGTGCCCAGTTCCAAACTGAGAAATGAAACAAACTGTCAAATAGAAATATCTTTTTTGGCTAACCATGGTCAGCCTAAAGGAAGGTTCCTCCTCCAGTGAGTGTCCTTCCATGCTGCCTAGTTCTTCAACGCTGAGTCTGACGAGGATGAGTCATTCTGGAAATTAGTCTTAATTCTGAAATCTAAAATGCAGTGTTTTTGTTGTCACAGTGGAGTCTGTTATTTTCAAGCTAATTTATAAATTAAATAAATCCAAGAGCTGAAAATCTTTTATAACAGTGTTGCAGTTAAATACTGCCTTTTCCACTCTCAAATCCAGCTGTGTTGCATGTTCATGCAGAAGAGGGTTGGAGAGGTAGCATTAAATAGTTATTTAGGGATGCTAATAACATGCTTAAAATGTTTCCATCAAGTGCTTCTGGATCATACGATGCCATCTGTGTTACAGCTGATTGTAGTTAATTATACAGGCATGAATTCCTTGGGAAAATGGATGGCATTACTCAAACAGTTTGTTTGTGATCAAGATAATGGAATGACACAATATTAAACTGGCAGAATTAAGTCTGAAGTGCCTTCCTCACTAATAATCCTCCACAAATCAGTAGAATTGCTCCAGTTTAACTGAGAATTGGTATAGGTGTACTACTGCAATATTACTGCAAAAACTCCAATGGATTTAGATACTTAATTAGTCCACAACTTAGGTGTGGAGTATCTGAAAAGAAAAGAAAAATTAGCTTCCTACAGAATAGCCACTATTTCTCATGAATTATTTCACTTCCTGAGATTTAGCCCCAAGAAATATAAAAGTTAAACAGGTGTCATGCTTTAAAATGTACATGTTCGAGATTTGGCAGCAATTGTCTTCCAGTGCTGCAACTGGATTAATCTCTTCTGTTTTACTATAAACCATTAACTATTCACATCACCGACACCCAGCTGTGTTTTGCATTTAAAAAACCCAACAAACTGTAAAACTTACGATGGCAGCTCAGTGGATGCGTTTAGATGTGCCCGTGTGTGCTCACTGTGCACACGCACACGGTACCTCTGCATATCGAACCTATGTACACTACATATCTGCAGGATTTTGCTTGGGTTTTGTAAACATGGTCCACCCATCAACGAGTTAAAGCTAACTATGGTTGAAGGATTAATCTTTGAGGAAAAATTCAGGTCAGTCAGGATTTGACATGTGTCTGTTAAAGCTGTTGTTGGAATTGATCTAATCCCAAGCAAACTTTGGCTAGACTTCCATCTGCAGAGACTCATTACTGCATGGGGGGCGTTGGGGGGAGAGCGTGCTCATTATTTCTAATTTAAATCAGATATTATTTCACCGAAGGTAAGTTTCAGAACTTATTTCCCACTGGGAAATGTTGGTTGGTTGTTTTTTTTCCCTTATGGAAACTGTGATTTGCTCTAAACCAGCCAACTGCTGGGAAGGGAGTATAGAACTCTGCAATATGGGTCGCCCGTGAGGGATTTGCTGGCATATGGCAGTGCCTGGTAGTTGTGTTTAGAGTGGAAATCTTCGAGACAAGACAGTGTTTCCCGGTGAGCACGGCCCGGATTAAAGCAGAGCCCCCCGCACACGTGCCCCGCATCCGCGCCCTGTGCACCCGGGCTGTGCTGCCACCATCTCCTCCTGGTTCTGAGGAGGAGTTTTGTTCTGAACCTGAAACTTTCTCTGGAAAAGCATGGTCAAGACAGGTCTGCTCCTTTGGAAGTCTGGGTTGAGTTACCCATGTTTGACTGTATTAAAAAAAAAAAAAAAAAAAAAAAAATAAATCCTCGTGGGCTGTATACGGGAGCTAAACAACATCACCATATGTACATGACAATACATGTCTTGGCAATTATTTCTTGATCTCCATGCTTTCAAGACTTGCAACCTGCTTACTGTATTTTTCCATGTAATTTCCAACAGGTTTTCTTTTCATATTGCAGCCGAATGAATAATATACTGTTTGTGACAAGTGGTTGTACAGAAAAAAAACCCAAAACACAAAACCAGCACATGATCCGGTCACATTGGCAGAGCACTTTGGTTTGGCATGAAATACCTTTTCAGAACAAAACTCATTTTCTTGCATTCAGACCTGTAGACTGTCAAAATCCTAAATGAAAAATCAAGATTGCTCAAGAAGAGCTGCCCCATATGAGGAAGTGGGAACTCAGCCAGAGACGATATTACATTTTCTTTCTATTATAATATTTTGAGATGCACCAGAGACTCAGACAGGTTTGTCTAAACTAATTAATTATAACAATTTGTCAAAAATAGAAAACAGTGTTGACAAGGCTGTATCATACATTTGAAATTTTCAGGTTTTGTAAGAATAGTGTTGGTTTTAAGCCACATTTTGCTGAAAATATTAGTACTCTGGGTAGGGATTTATTCATTTATTTTTAAATGCAGTGAAACACTGCTTTCAGAAACTGCTATCTAGAAAACACATTTTGCAATTAGCCTTGATGTCTGAATTGCAAGTCAGGAGGCAAAAAGAATGATAAACCTTGCTAAAGGCAGCTTATGATGCATTATTAATGCTGTTTTCAATATCAAATGTGCCAGGGATCATATGCATAATATATTCTCTCAGAATCAAAAATATGAAGACCCTTCTGGTCTGTTAAGGTGATGTGTCTTACAGGTGTCCCTCTCTACAGAACTCATTGCAGAAAAAAAAAAGAAGTAAAAATAGAAAGGGGAGGTGAGTGGTTTTGTAGGAAAAGGCTCCTGTGCCCGGCAGCGGCGGTGGGGTCCCTCTAGCTGGGCCCTTGGCGGCAGGGACGGGACCTGTGAGGGGCTGGGCTGGGCCCTGGGGGTTACCTGCCCCCCGCCAGCTGTGGGAGCGGAGCCCCGAGCAGCCCCGCCAGCGTGGGAAACCCTCCTTTGCCACGCTCGCTGTCGGCACCGGGGTGTTGGCTTGGGAACGTTGTTTTGTGAAAAGTTTTTCTCCTAGCGTTTGGGAGAAATGCTCTTTTAAGAGTGGCGTTGGTCTGCCAGTCGCCAGCTGGCTCTTCTGCCCGCAGGCAGACACCGTGCTCTCCGTGTGACAGGACCGGCACTTCTATCAATACAAATAACTACTTCGAGTTCCCAGCAGTGCTGCTTCTCCCGTTGCATAGATAGAAGCTCGTGGCTGTCCCTAGAAAGCTGTCTTAGTCCAGTCTGAGTTCCCTTTATTATCCCTGGGAGTCAGAACCCAGCATACAGCAAAGGGACCTACAGCTCCAAAGAAAAGGTCTCGATCCCTTTATGGTCTGCAGGACAATGAATGCAGGAGGGGGCCTCTCTCTGTATCACCAGTTCTTGAAAAAAAACCCACACCCCTGCTTTCAGGCTTTCTTCTTCAATCTGTACAGCGACCTGGCTGTTTGAGAAATTTTTGTCAGGAGCCGTGGCCAGGGAGGCCCCTGCACTTATTTCCCACGCAGGCTGCCCCAGGCCACACTGGTACGTTTTCATTCTCTTGTTGCCCAGCTCGGAGAGAGGTGTGTGCCACTGAGGGATGAGGCAGCCACAGCCCTCTGGGTTGTGCAGGAATGTCGGGGGAGAAAGGGCTCTTGTGTCCCCGTGTTCCCTTGCACCCGTCCTGCTGCTTCCTGCACCCCCAGAGCAGAAACCAGTGCTGCCCAGCAGGAGCCTGCTGGGAGCCAGGCAGGAGCCAAAGGGCTCGGTACAGGGGGGCTGGGACCTCCCGGGGAAAGGCAGAGCAGCAGAGGAATTATTTCACCAGAAAGGGTCTGCTCCTGGGGAGTAAGTCACAGGTCGCATGTCAGACCACAAGTGAGTTGCTTTTGCTTGTCCTTCCTGCAGCCCCTTTAGCGTGGAAAAACCAGTGACGGGGGAATGGTGCATGTAACGTGTTTGTTGAAGATTTTATCGTCTGACACAGTCTTTGTTGTACATACCGCTAATGGTTGCTTTTTGTTGGTTTTGCCTTCAAAATCTCTGTCCTTGCATGTGAACAGCAAGTCTTGATTATATTTCTTGGCTTACCAGGAATAACTCAGCCTGGTCAGTAATAACATACCCTGCTCACATGGATTTTAATCTGTTTGTACTTAGAAGTTCAAGAGCCTGTAGCCTTCATTAGTTGAAGTTCTCATGGTATCTTTGAAACCAGTGGAGTTTCAGTGAAAGTGGATTATCTGAAGATCTTCGTATGGTGACTCGTCATTACTGGTTTGCATAGAACAGGGCGAAGTTACAGTTAAACCCCTGAAGTGAGCGTCTGGTGATGTGGAGGCTCCTCGTCCCCGGGCTGGCTTTCCCCTCCCGCCCAGGAAGAACAGGTTCTGTCAGCACAGAGCCTTCCGCAGGGACCCCAGCGAGGGGGGACCCTCCTTTTCTGTCATTCTGGAGCGTGTGCCTCGTCCGGTTCAGGGGGGACGTGCCGGCGTCTGCCAGCTGGGGCCTGAGCTTGGTGTCTCCAGGATCAAAGGCAGCTGGTGGCCCTGGGCGACCGGCGCCTCCGCCAGGGTGTTGAAATGTGCGTGGGAAGGCTCCTGCCCCCCTGTCTCCACGGGCTCCTTCCCGCTCCCCGCGACCACAGCTACAATGGACATGGCCCTTGTGCACCATGAGGGAGGGGAATCGTGCTCCTTTCTTGCAGGTTTGCCTGGGAGGAGCCTTCCCCGTTCCCTCTGCTGCGACGCACGGCGCGCAGAGCACTTCTCCATTGTTCTGCAGCTCTCCTTGCTTTTGGTTCATTTGTGCGTTACCAAGACTTATCAAATTCCTATTATCTGGATCTCCTAATCCTTGGATCTTATTCTTAGCTACATTCAAGTTTTATCATTATGTCCCTTTTCATCCGTAAAGATTTAATTGAAAGAGTCCTCAGCTAATTTCTGTGTAGTTCTTTTCGAAGCAGGCTTATTACTTTAAGCACCGGCAAGGGAGCTGATTTTTCTTTGGGAAAATCTCATTAAGGCTTCAGCATTCCAGTCTGGAAGACGTTTCCAACATCAGCCCCTTCGCCCCCGCGGAGCCAGTGGGAGCCCGTAGGATCCGAAGGGCAGCGCCGTGCCCTCTCCTGCCTCGCCTCCAGGTTCCCGTGGGACGTGCAGAGACGAGGCACCGCTGGGCAAGCGGGGGGAAGGCCTGGCGCTGACGGCTGGGGGGTGGGTGCCGGACACCGGCCGTGACTTCGACCAGTGGAGCCTTCGCACAGCTTGGCTGGGGGGGCTGCAGCCTCTGGCGGGCGTCCACCCGAGTGCACCTGGGCTGCTTTTACGGGATAACAGGGGCCACCTTGCTGATAACACTTCAGAGCTTCTTTACTGGTTTCCTGGGCCTGCTCGGAGCAAACGTTGCAGTACAAGCCTTTCTGTCTCGAAATAAGCTATACCAATTTTAATTTACATTTTTCAGTAGAGGAAAAATCAGTTTTAGGCAGATGCTTGGTGTGAAATGTGTCAACTCGTACAAATAATCCTTGGTAACATTTTACACGAAATTTAAAAGCTTAAACACCGACAGAATGAGGACACGTGGTGCTACAAATCGACCTCAGCCCGCATTCCCAGCGAGCGGACTGTGCTCAGGTGCCCGGCTCCGCAGGGGAGGTGCCGGGGCTGTGCTCCTCCGCTCCATGCTCCGAGGGGCTCTCGGACCCTGCCTGCACACGGTAACAAAATGATTCCTCTTCTGCTCCGCGGATCCTCCGAGCCCCCGGGGAGTGTGTGCGCAGGGTACGTGATGCTCTGCGCCGCCTCCCAGAGAAGGGGCTGCGGGGCTGCCCCCCTCCCCGCCCGCCTCTGATAACATCTGTGCCTCCCAGCCTATGGGGACTGCTGCCTGGGTTTGATTTTCTGTAAACAAACAAACAAGAATTCTTGCAGCCCTTGTCTGTCAAAAATAATCCTTCTGATTGAAATTATTCTCACAAATCCCTGTATCCTTCCAATTATTATTTGCCTGGCAGTCAGATGTAAGCAGTTAAAAGCTTGTATTATGCTGCTTCTCGTTTCCTCAGGTTGTGAAATAACCTGGCTCCACCTGGTGCATGTATCATTGTAACATATCACTTAAGAAAATAATTGTAATATGCAAAAATGCTTCATTAGTTGCGGCAGGTAGAGTTCAGCGCCTGTGGCTACAGACTGCCCCATTTTTTTATCTATAAAGAAAAATAGTTTAAGGCCACCACTGTAGATCACTGATGTATTGTGTCTTCTTGCACAGCAAAGTAAGAATCTTAAATGCAACAAACATCTCCTCCTGTTTCTAGGCTTTTCAGGCAATATCTGTAAAATTTTATTTTTCTACTTCTCTGACCATTTTTTCTTATAGAAACTTCAAGGCTACAAAATCAAGCATCAGACTTGAGAAACAACAAAATTAAGACTGTTTGTACCACCTTGGTTTGGTCAACCAATATCAGGATTTTTTTTTTTTTTTTCCCCTCACTTTTTTCTCTGAGTCTCAGGCTCCCCACTCTGACCCAGTGTAGATCTGTAGTGACTTGTCCTACTTGATCTCCGGCTCTCAGCAGCTTTGCCCAGTTACTCCCAGGCTCCCGCCAGTCTCTTGAATGCTCTCAGCCCTCTCCTGGCTTCAGCTCCCATTTATTTATCCCCCGAGGCAGCTGCCTCCCTCTGCTCTTTTCTCCCTAATGGATACAGGTTTTTGCTCTTAGAATTCAAATCAGGCTGTTCTATTGTTATTATTGTTGTTGTTATTACTACTACTACATTTTTATGTTACTCTTATTATTCTGTTACTATTTTACTATTATTATTTTTTGTTATTTTATTATTACAGCTGCCCTGAACTGTTAAGCCTCTCTACTCATCCTTGGACAGGGAATAGTGCTGCTCCATTCTGGTTTTGACTCTGAGTCATGATGAATAAACCAATGCATTGAAGGTCATCGTCCAAAAAGATTGTTACCCAGGTTAGTATTAAGAAGGTTGGAAATATTTTCCCAAACTTGAGCTGGTTTGTGTATGTTTATAGCATAACTTAAACAGATCTTTAAAACAAGGATTTACTACAGAAATGTAGTGACAGTTAAAAATAAATCCTGGTGAGTTTTTGAACTGAGAAATACATATAATCTGTTCAAGATGTAGTTTCATCTAAGCAAGTCAAAGTTTTCTAGTGAAAAGTTTTTTCATTAGATTTTACATTCTTCTGCAAATGTCCTTGTTGTTGTAAAATTCCTGACCAGTTCTGCCTTTTGCTCTGAAACAGTGAAACCATGTTGTCCTCGTCCTTGGGTCAGAAGTTGGCCCAAGTCTTGTCCGAGAACTTTGCTGAAAGGCAGAGCCTTTATACCACTGGCCTTCGTACCTCCTCTGTTACTGTAGTTTTTAGGATCATCCTGTTCTCTGAATATTATTTTGATCCTTCTCTTTGCTGATGGTGTTTCCCCATCCTGCCTCACCACGAGTGTGTATCTTCTGTGTGAGGTTGTTAGTTGGTCCTCTAGGCGTTCCAGTAATGATTTCACTCTCATTAATCTTTTCATAGACAATTTTAAAATAAACTTTGATGGCGAGTCAGCTTTGTCTAGAGGCAACTGTTTCTTTGTGTGTTGCTGTTTATCATGTAAATAGGAATGAACTGGGTTTTCACATCCGTAGTCTATATCCACAGATTGAAAAATTGCACAGGATAATTATCAAGGAGCTTGTGCAGCAATGTGGGAATTCTCCTTCCGTAGTGCTTTAACAAAGTAATGTTGTTATAAGAGAAGATCCTAGAGAAAGTACACACGGTGTGAGGGAAACCCTGGGGAAACATCTGTATTTTGGGACTAGAGCAGCCAGTGCCCACATTCCACTGCTCCGGAGCTGAACAAGCCTCCAGTCCACAACGTTTTGCCCAGAATGTCCTCAGGTTTCTATTAAATTAAATCTGTTCATGCTATTGATGAGCACTGAGTTAAGTACTGATGAGAGGAAGGACTGACAGCAACCTGAACACCCTCCTACTGACTTGTTCAGCGCAGAGTCATCAAGTGCATAATATTAATGAACTGTCTGTCTGAATCTGCAGCTCTAAGAAATGAATCAGATGAAGTAAGGACAAGCTGTGATCCCCTCTGTCAAGTTCACCTCTGTGCAGACAACTCACAGGTCACAGGGATTGGATTTGATGAATAGATTAATTATTTATTTTTACAAAGAACTCGGATAGAGTTTTCTGAACCATAGGATGGGCTCAGCATAAAAATGGCATTAACAGATAAAAAAATACCATCTTCCTCCCTGCCCTTATCTGTCTTTGTCTCAGGTTGCAAATTCTTTGGAGCGAGGTTGTGTCTCACTCTTAGGCTCCCTGTGCCTGACAGTTATACTAAGCTAGAATATGTTTTTTGTGAGGAGGTGTTTTCAATAACTCTTACTCTCTTTCCTTCATAGTATTGACTATAGAGTTTAATTGATAATATGAGGTTGTAAATTTGGCACAGCCTCTACAGACTTCAGTAATGCTTCCCTGTTCCAGAGCACTGCTGTTCATTTTGGGGCAAAGTCTCTGTAGGAGAGTTTTGAAATAAAACCCAACAAATGCATGTAGCTTTTAGCACTTCATTTAATATTATAGTATCTGTTTTACTGACAAACCTGGTTACCATTATAAATTGGCTATGTTGTATAATTTGTAAATGTGTTGGGATTAATGAGTTGGCCCAGAGTGCAAACTATATTAATATATTAATTCTGTGAATTTTAGTCCACTTTTCCCTGGCGCTCTGCTGTTTAGTAGCATTAATTTGCCTGTCTCAGGGTTTTTTTACTTAGATTTAACTCCAAACCTTTTTGTGTGAATAAAACTCCTACACTGTTACCAGACTTAGATAAACCTATATAGATCTTAATTGCTGTTTTGGTGATGCACCACACACTCCTGCCTGGAAAGCTTCTGCTGCCTTTGGGTGATCTCTGCTTGCTTCTGTAGCTTCTCACTCTATTACTTTTACTATTTTCATCATGAATATCTGAAAAGTATTTGTAGAAAATCAAACATTTTTTTTCCTTAAGACTTTCTTTTAAAGAACATAGAAGTATTCTGCCTATGCTAAAATAGTTTTCCCAGCTGTTGCTGCCTCCCAGCCCTGACAGCGCCAGGGGATGGTGCTTGGACATCCCTCCCGAGCATCCGCATCCTCTGCGCTGTGTGAATTCCACTGCAAAGGAAGGGACAGAAAACCTTCACAGTTTGTCATTTAAATATCCTGCTGTAGACAGGTGTAAACCAAAATATTGTTGCCCCTGACAATGTGTCTAGCTCTCACTTAACCCAGGGAAGAGCCACTTCAGCTGGCTGACGTGTACCTCGTGCTCTCTACTTCAAGGTCTTTCCCAACCCAGGCAACTCTGGGATTCTGTGACTGTGCATGAGGTGGGTGTTGTGTCACCAGCTCACCCCCGGGCTCTGACCATGGTTCTGTGATTTTTCCTCCTTCCAGGCAAGTAAGAAAGTGTAGTGGGACAGAGGCAAGGACGAGAAGCCCCGAGCGAGCGCTGGGACGAGGGCCCCCGGGCGGGACTCCCCTCCCTGCGGCGCGGCCTCACCATGTCCAAGAAGGGCTCCAGCAGCCGGGCCAGGGGGGAGAAGCCGGACGCCTTGGCCGCCTTGCAGGCTGCCAACGAAGAGCTCAGGGCCA
Organism: Athene cunicularia; assembly: GCF_003259725.1. Classification (NCBI taxonomy): domain Eukaryota; kingdom Metazoa; phylum Chordata; class Aves; order Strigiformes; family Strigidae; genus Athene; species Athene cunicularia. Next base: position 26,139,118 of record NW_020799105.1, read on the forward strand.
AGCTCACCGACATCCAGATAGAGCTCCAGCAAGAAAAGAGTAAGGTGTGCATCTTTTCCTTTCCTTGCCCAATTTATTAAAACAAAGCTAGTCTGGTGTTTGTGACTGCTAACCGCTCTTTGCCTCGCTCCTAGCTGACTCCTACAAACTGCCACAGTAAATCAGAGCGCACGCACCTGGAGCTCGCCCTCTGTGGGAGACAAGAGGCAAGGCCTTTACTGCAGATTTTTAAATAGTTCTTGTATTTATAATGTGCATATGGACAAAAGATCTCGGAGACTGAGGGTGCTTTGGAGTCACGGCTCTCGTGGCAAAGCCGGGCAGTGAGGGTGCCAGTCCCTGGGCAGGCAGGGCTCGGCTCGCTCCTGCCCGCCAGGCAGAAAGGAAACTGAAAAATCGCCTTGCTAAATGCCAGCAAAAGGTCTGGAAAAACAAACCAGCTCAAAACAGGTGGTGTAAGCGTGGGGGTGGGCTGAAAGTTGCCCAAGTCCTTTGTTTCTCTTACTACAACTTTTCCTAGTAAATATTTACCTATTTCTGAGGATGGCTACATCGAGGGGTTTGAATGCAATTTCGTGTTATTCAGAAATTCTCTTTGCTGGTTCTTCTCTTTCACATTTACACTCATTTCATTCAGCTTTTATGCTCAAAATCCTCAAAACTGTCTGTTTACAGTTTCCAGATGTACAGTAGCAGGCCTCAGCTCTGCCCTCTGCTCTGATGGCCACAGCTGAAGGAGCCACAGTTTCAGCCCGAGCCTTTGCGAGGGCAGCGGTTGATGCGCCTCCAGCCTCCCTTTAAGAGCTCTCAGCCACAGCCTTCAGGCACTGCTCGGTGAGGGCACATAAAATTTGTCTGCTCTTCACAGATCCCCCCAGTTAGTTCCTACTGATAAACTCTGGGGATTTTTTGGTTCCAGAATGTTAATAGACACATGCATTACCATGCAAGGACAGAATCGGCACTTTTCCATTAATTTGCATCGTTATTAGGCATTGTAGACCATGACTCCAATTTTTAGGGAAGCTTTGAAGGGTATGTGTAGATAGATAAACAGAACATTTATTAATCCTTTTGCTGTGAAACATCATTTGCAGTTTTAAGACTGAGGGCCCTGTTTTCCTTCTCCCTGTCCTCCTCAGCCACTTCCCATCATGGCTTCTTTTGAGTTTATGGTATGGATTTCAACTGAAATGTCATTTGACCCTTCTGTGGTCAGAAAGAGTTAGTTATTTGTACTGAATAATTCATCACTTAAAAAGCATCTGATGAAATGCAGTGAAATGCAGCACAAAGCAGTAGCTTGCACAGAGCTTTCTATGCCCTGCACGCGCACGTGTGCACGGTGCAGGCCGGCTCTGTGTGCCTGAGCGTGCCAGCGTGACGGCCTGGCACCTGACTCCTCAGCCCTTCTCTTGGGGATGTGGTGTGAGAGCTTCTACAGATACCCAGCTGAAAACTAACGCAAGGGCTCAGGCTTGCACCACAAGATCCTGGCTGGTTCCTGAGTGGGTGTGATCTTAAACGTGTTTCTGGCACCTATGTCATACACGTTGGCCCTGTTTCGGCGCATACGCTGCCTGTAGTGTTTGGGTGTGCGTGGTTAGTTCACCTGGATTTCATGCTGCTTGTGTAGATTTATGACATTTATTTATATTGTATTAACTCATGCTTTTTAGGGCACTGAATTGGCCAAATTAAAGACTCCATAGCATTGCAAGGGACTATTATTTATTTATAAAAATAAATACAATGCTAAAATCAGCATTGGTGCCTGGCTTTCATCCTCAATATCAATAATTTGCAAAATTATAATGATACATTTTTGTTTCTCTTTTTGTAAATATGTGGATATTTCCACTTATGCATGTTTCCAGTGAAAGAAAGGTCTTTTCTACAAATTTGTCAGGGTTATTCCTATTTTCACAAGTTACTTTTTTCTTAGAAGACTGCCCAAAGTTCTCTGTAACGTCACCGTTTTTTCTTTCCACCTGCACCATTTGGTTCCACAGTGTTCTTGTTTGTGAGGCAGACTCTGACATATCATTAGCGAGGAAACCTTTTTGTGTCAACTGAGGAAGAAATATGCATCTTTATTGAACAGAATCAACTGGAACATTTTTCCCAGTAAACACTTCAGTGATGAAATACAACAGAGTGAATATCCGCTTCTTAATTTTAGCATTTAAATATGTGCACAGGCTGTTCTCATAGACATTCTAGAGCAGAAAAGACAGAGCAAACAGACGTGCACTCTCCGACTCAGAATAAACCTGCCCAAAGGAGAGGGTCAGCTCCGCAAGCACGGCAAACGCTGCTGCAGATAGCGCTGGGCATGTCTCGTAGTGCAGTCCCTGCCACGCCAATAACCTGGGGGGTCACGTTCCCCCGAAGAGACGTGAGTAGCCCCGAAAATGGCTGCTGAGCGACTGCCAGCCCTGGCGGCTCTCGGCATGGGGGCACAGGTGTGGCCCCCCGGCAGGGACAGTCACTAGTGCCGCGGGCAGAGGAGGGGTGAGCGCGCGGGGCGTCAGTGCCCGAGTGCGGGGGGCAGAGCCACGGCCGCCCGGGCAGCAGGCGGCATCCCGGGGGCTTTAGGCATCCTCCCCGTTGGTTTGGGTTGTGTGGAGCTGCCGTGGCTGTAGTGGTGACAGGGGGGCACCCGCCAGCACTTCTGCGGAGAGGAAGGGTCTGTCCGGGCCAAGGCAGGGCGTGCCCGGAGTGCCTGTGTGGGTCTAGAACAATCTTTACAACGCCGAGTCCTCCCGGCTGCGTTGCTGATGATCCCCACAGGTATCTCAAACCTCGAGTCCAGTGGCAGCTGTGAAGCACACTGGAAATATTTGCCTTAAATTGTAAAAAGCCTTTTCTCTGTGAAAATGTTGTGCGGGGGTTTGTAACGTCTGTCTTCTTCACATGAAATGCGTCAAGAGAAGAAATCGCTCTTTTATAAGTCTACAGCATGAAGGCTGTGTGGCAGAGCTCGGCGACCCTAGTTTTACCTGGAAACTCCTTAAAAAGGGATCTTTAATATGTAATGAAGTATTAGATCATAAAGAATAAACAAAATGCCAAATGCGTAGGTCTACATGTGGTAATACGGCCTCACCAGGTTGGGCTTTCACTCTAAGGCACAGACAGACAGCATTATGGTCTAGTACTGTAAAGTGACCTGTACTGTTTTTAAATAATACAGTGGTTTATATTAATAACTTTGTTGATTGAAAATACTGTGCTTTTTTCCTTTTCCTTGTAGGTCAGCAAGTTGGAAAGAGAGAAAAATCAGGAGGTTAAGCAGATCAAAGAGCACGAACAGCATAAAAGCACAGTGGTAGTAACAGAGCTCAAAGTCAAACTTCATGAAGAGAAAATGAAGGAGCTTCAAGCTGTTCGAGAAGCACTTTTGAGACAGCACGAAGCTGAACTGCTTAGAGTAATAAAAATTAAAGATAACGAAATCCAGAGGCTACAGACCCTTCTCAATGCTGTACGTGATGGGGCTCCTGACAAGGTGAAGACAGTACTGCTCACAGAGGCAAAGGAGGAGGCCAAGAAGGGGTTTGAGGTTGAGAAAATAAAAATGCAGCAAGAAATTTCAGAGCTGAAGGGAGCTAAGAAACAAGTGGAAGAGGCTTTAACTATGGTCATCCAAGCTGACAAAATTAAAGCAGCAGAGATAAGGAGTGTGTATCACCTGCATCAAGAGGAAATCAGCAGAATTAAGAGGGAGTGTGAGAGAGAAATTCGTAGACTGGTACGTGTTGCTATCTACATCTGTGTTTTTTCTAACGCTTACGCTATTGATAGCAAGTAAATGAAAGTTCAGTGCTGGACTCAGAGGGGTGGGTAAGGACGAGCATTCACACTTCTGGAGCTTGCTCCACATCTGGTTTACATTTACTAGTAGCCATGTCAAAATGTTTTTTAAAAACCATTAGGATGGTTTGTAAGGAACTTTTTATCCATGTCAGTGTCTATTAATACTGTTCACATTCCAGACATCAGGACGGAGGTTTGGGTTACTAACTGGTTTGGGGAACTCTACAAATCAGTTACGTTTCTTGGCCCATGCCTCTCTTTCCCCACCATTTCTTCCTTGCTGATCCACCCTGGTCACTCCTTTTCCCTGCCTTTGCTGGTTCCTGTAAATATCCCATAATGAGCTGTACACAGTCACTAGGGCTCTTTCTTCTGCGTCCCGTAGTGAGTCCCACACCCGTGGGCAGTGCCCCCCGCCAGGCGTTCAGGAGGGAGCTCTCGCCGTGCCCCTCCTTGGTGCCTTTCCCCCGGCCAGGTGCTGGTGCTCCTCCTCCAGCAGCCCCACGGGCGGGGGCTCAGCGAGTCCCCCCGCACCCCCACTGGGGCTCCTCGCCCATCGTCGCCCACCCAAGCCCCTCCGAGCAGCCCTCGGCTGCCTAATGGGAGCGTTTCAGTGGCAGGGCAACAGTCGGAGTCTCGAAGGCGATCGCTGCGTGCTGATGGCTTCCCAGTGCTCCCCCCGCGCGTTTGGGAACGTGCTGGTGAGGTTGAAGGGGCTCGTGTTGCTTGGAAAAGGGGAGAGCTCCCGCCGGGAGGGAGCTCCTCTGGGGGGGAAGTCCCTGCGGGAGAGCCGGGCAGGCCACCAGCACTTCCCGGGCTTTAGGCTGATTTTTCCACCACCGCCTCGAGCCTTGGGAGTCCCAGAGCCCGGTGAGCATGCAGCTGATTTGCAGGCCCGTACCCTTCGCTGCTGCCGCCTTTCCCAGGGCACGGGAACAGCCGGAACACCCATCCTGTCGAGACACGTCTTTTGGGTCTTGTATTTATTTGAAGTCGCCGTCTTTTTGTGTTTGCCAGGCTTTTTTATAGCGTGCAGTGTCTGAGTATAAACTCATCCATGTCTCTTCTAAGTCATTATCCCTTGGCTATTATCCAAATCCTAAAGAAAACACATAAAACCGCATGATCAGCTCGCGGACTGGCCCCAAGTCAGAGCATGGCGGCGTAGCCACGCTTCGGCAAGCGCCTGCAGAGCCCACGTGCCACAGGGTGTGCAGCATCGTCTGCGTCCCCACGGCGAGCGACCATGGCCCACACGCCCCGCGCTGCTCCCTTGGGCCCCCGAGTCTTACGTGCCTTTTATTCAGCCACCCCTTCTCTCAGACTTTAGGTTGTTAAGGGTTTTTTTCCCCTTCATAGATTATTTTATTTTTATGAAGAGGATATTAAAAGAATTTATCACCAGCTGATCTATCAATACTGTTCAGAAATCCTTCAGTGTAAGTACTTTCTCATCTAAACATACATTACTAGATGCATTGATTTAATACATCGGGATGAAAGGATGGCTAATGTACATCCTAAATAAACTTGCTGCATTACGTGGCAAGTCCAAGCTAATGGCCTCTAATGTAGAAACTATGAAATAAATTATGTCCTTAGTTATAAGGAATAGAGTGGTTTGATGCTATGTTTTCTAAATTGCCTTCTAAAATCAAACTTTTTTTTCAGTCCTGCTTGAAAGAATCAGATTATCATCTAACTGTACTAATTAAATTACATGATGCCATTGTTTTACCAGGCCCTGAGTGCTTCCTGCATGACTCGCAGTGCTCTCAGCTCCACTGACCATAATTGATTTCCGTGGGAGCTGTTGGCTCCCGGCACCCCGCAGGGGAGGGCCCTGGCGTGCTGGGGTGCCATGGCTGGTGCCACGTTGTAGGATAAAAGCTCTCCTCTCTAGGAAAACGAGGCAGTTCTCAAAACACTTAAACTATTACTGAAAACCAGTGCATTTTTCCCTTTTTAAGATAGGAGCCATCAATAACGTACGCTCATTGAGCCCCACCGGGGCTGCAGTGAGACAGGGAGGAATGCAGAATAGTCTGACGTGCGCAGGTCTGTCCGTCAGCAGAGATGGGGCTGCACCTCCCGTGGCAGACATCCAGCCCGGAATTGTTGGTGGATTCACATCAGGGTTTGAAAAGCTCCATGATTCATGTATGATGCATTATTTAGTCATTGTAATCAAGGGCAGAAGTAACCTTCAAGCAAATTACAATTTCACGCCTAGAAAAATACTGCTTTTTTTGTTTAGTCAGAATAGAGAAACGCAAGTGGTACTCATTCATGTTTTGCTTGGCAATGATGTGAAGCCCTTTAATGTAAAGTAATTTTTTGAAGTTATCTCTGATAATACTTTCTCATTTCCGAGGCTTAGCTTATGGAAAATACTTCCATGCATAGTTGGACAAAGACTGTTTGGAAGAGGTGCGTTAGTACTAATCCGTTATTATCCTTTCAAATTAAAACTAGGGTTTCTTCTTCACTGGGCAGAGAGGAATACATTTGTTGATGTCTCACTTTAGACTCTTGGAAGAATGTTAGATGCCCTTTAAAGGAGCAAATGCGGTAGGAAGATACAACATTATTCAAAAAGGAACTGTACAGCCATCAAATTTACTTCAAGCAAATTGGAGTTTATTTTGGTCTCCAGCATCATCCTCTTTTGTCAGATTTTGCCAGGGGAGATGCAGTGTGTATATGCTGAGGCGTTCGAAATAACCAGAACCTTCCCATTTTCTTGACTTACTGCAACTTTGACTGAAGCTGA
>NW_020799105.1:26145759-26180601 GCF_003259725.1 Athene cunicularia
CCCTGCCCCAGCTCCGTTGCCCTTCTCTGGCCACGCTCGAGTCACTCAATGGCCTTTTTGGGGTGAGGGGCCCAAAACTGAACCCACTCACTGAGGAGTCCCCAGGAACATCCCAAGGAGAAATTTCCCAACCAGGGAACCTACGTGTGGATTTTACCGTCAGGATGGAAATTATCCATTTGAAGAGAATCACATGGCTTCAAACCAGCTGCGTGTCAGACCGTGACAGGCGTTGCGCGGGGCGGGAATAGCAAATTCAACTTTGCATGGGATTCTGTTGGCGTGATTGGCATCAGCTGTGCTCATGGGCTGGTTATTAATTAGCGCTCCCACATAAATATTCATCCCGAGTGGAGGCAGCCTGCCGGAGGACGGGGGGAACACCCAGGGCCCCTCTCAGGCGGTTGGCCGCGGCGCTGCCCCGCGCTGCCGGGGTCGGGAGCCCTCGGACCCGCCGGCCCCGCGCCCTCCGCAGAATGAGGCCGGGGTGTGCGACCACTTGCGGGGGTGTGCCTGGGGACCAGCACCTCCTCCAGTGAGTTGCAAGTTCTTTCTTGTTTTTACGTTTTCCAAATGTCGCTAGCGCTAGGGAGAAATGTGCTCAATAATATTTTTCAGTGAAATGCTTCCCTGGGTTTGTGCTGTTCCTGCAGCGCTGCTGGTTAACAATGGGCTGCAGCCATCAGGCTGTTACGCATCTTTCATGAACATGAATTTAATCATATGAGGGGAAATGTGAATAGCGATGATTCCTTTGTTGTTTATGAAGATGTTATGTTTAGGTTGTTTTCTGGAAAACAAAACATTAGTGAAATACTGTGAAATATTTTGTGTTTTCTTCAGTTTCTTTGTCCCTCCTCATTTAAAATGTTGTCTGTGTTATTCCATGTCTTTGTTTTCATACAAATAGGGATCAACTACCCAATATTCTGATATTTTAAACAAATAATCATTTTAATAATCATACCTTTCATTTATACATCCATTTAGATGCTACCTGATTAGTTATTTAGCAGAAGGACTTCAGTGGGCATCTCTGTTTCTCAGAGTTACTGGACTGTTGCCTTAATGCAAATTGTTGAAAGTGCCTTTAGTAAAATGTCACCCAAAGTACATTTGATTTGCTCCATTTTACTAAAAGAATCTAAATTTTGCTTAACCTTGAAACACAGTTTCCACGCAGGTATTTGTGAGTTGCCCTCTGTTGTCTTCTGGCAAGGGCTGGCTCTTCCCCGGGGATGGTGGGGGATCTCCCTGGGTCTGTAGCTCGGGGCGGCCGCATCCTCCCTCCGGCCACGCTGGCTCTCACCTACAGCTGGGGCTGGAACCACGTGCGAGGGCGATGGGGTGCTGGTCATGGGGTGGTGACGATGAGGTGACGGTGCACCTCACCTGGCCTGGGTCCCGACGCCGCCGCCACGCAGTGCAGTGGAGGGACATGGTGCCCCAACCCACCGTGTCCTCTCCCACATGATTTATGTCACAGCTGGAAGCTGTACCCACCCCCTCCACCCAGAGGCACCTCGTGGAAGTCATTTCCCAGGGCCATCGCTGGGCATGTGTGAGCTGCCGTGCTGGCTTTTTCCCTGGGTGGGCCATTTTTGAAGTTACTGGAAACAATGTACTTTGATCTGTTAATTCACAATGTCATTTTTTTCCAGGTTTACAGAAAAAGGTGTCAAAGACAAAAGTATCAAAAGCTGTTTTCACAAGGCAAAATGTTCTTATTTCAAGCAGGTCACCTTTTAAAAACTGATCACTTAAGTGAAAAGTGTAAAGTCTCAAAAACCTATATGGTGTCTGAAACCAGATCAACAGCCATTTTAGGGGATGTATCTGATTTCTTTCTTGTCATTATCTGTAAGCACATTTGGCAGCCCTGTGGCGTGTGAGTGTAATTAATACTTTATATTCCTGTATAATGTATAAGCGTGCAACCCAGCTGGGAAGAGCCTGTGATTCTGTTGTGGTGCTGTACATCACCCAGGCACAGAAGCAGGTTCCGGGCTGTGCGCAGTGATTTTTGGTGATTAGGCAGGGCACAGGCCATCCTCGTTTGAACCCTAAACACACTCCAAGGCTCTGATCCCAGCATGAGCCCCCAGCCCGCAGCGTGAGCCACCCCTCTGGCCCCCAGCACTCCGCATGGGTGGATGGGGCGCGGCTCCACGGCTCGGGAGGCCTTAATTCCACATGAGCATTCAGAAAAAAAATACAGAAAATATTCCTGGAGCACCTGCAAATTTAATGTGCCTGACCCCACAGAGATGAGCTCTCTAACCTCAGCGGGAACAGCACAGAAAAATAGGAAGGAAGAGAATTGGAGACAGCTGGGCATTTGTCATTTAAGCACTTAATGATTTTGCATAATATTTATTATGCATAAGCAAAACTTGTCATGGAAAGGGTGATAATTAAACAAATTGCTCACATGGGAGACTTGGAAAAATAATTTTTAAAATGAATATTCCTTTTATATTCTGAAAAGTAAAAGGTTTTAATATTTTTCATTTAAAATTATGAATCCAAATTTTCAAAAGATGATGTCCAAGCAAAATGCTGCAAAATCATTAAAAAGTTTGAGTGAACTCATCCGAATTGTGATATGAATATTAGATTTTATATATTTGTTAAGAAATAGTACTAAAAATATGGGCTATTTCCCAATCACTCTAATTACAAAAATTCCTGTTGAAAAAAGGTTTTCTTCTGGGTGGCCCCCAGGGGAAGAGGAACATTCCTGGGCTGGTAAAGTGACTCAGTTCGTGTGTTCACTGTCAAATCCTTGTTGTGTTCTATCTCCAAGAGGCGCTGCTGTACTTTCCGTGTGGAGGGTGTCGGCGCTGTGCGACTGTTCTCTGGCCGCGTTTGGGGCGTAAGATGCTGTTGTTGTCGAGCCGCTGCCTGCCTGTGTGATTGTGTTCTGTTCTCCTTGTAGATGGAGGAGATTAAGTTTAAAGACAGAGCAGTCTACGTGCTGGAGAGAGAGTTAGGGGTTCAAGCCGGGCATGCTCAGAGACTGCAGCTCCAAAAGGAGGCTTTAGATGAACAACTTTCCCAGATCAAAGAGTCTGATCGGCATCTGAGCAGCCCCAAGCGGGAACTTCCTTATGCAAGTGGTGCAGGAGACGCTTCAGATCATTCGGGAAGCCCCGTAAGCACTTTCACGTGGTTTCACCTAAACGAACGAGCAGAGTGACCAAAAGGCACCAAGTGACAGAATCTTGATGAGGGCACCCGCGAGCAACAGCTTTCCCATAGCCGTGCAGGGGGAACCCCGAGGCACCGATTTCTTGCTCTCATTCGTTAGACAAACCTTTAAGGCTCAAAATCAAACCTCGTTATGGGAGAGCTTTTGCTTTTTTGTCGTTTTGTTTTCTGGTTTGTTTGGTTTGGTTTCGTTAGCAGGGTGAAATTTTTCTGTTCTTTTTCTCTTCCTTTTCCTCACTGTTCCATACTTCTGCCACCTCCTTAATTTGACAGTTTGACACGGTTTTGCCAACAAATGATGCAAATGCATTTCTGACCAAGTAATGTATGTGTGCTAGCTTTAGGAACTGCTAACAACGTGTTTTGTGAGCAGATGGACAAGGCCACTTTGCAGAGGGAAACGGAGAAGGTAACGGGGGAAATCCCGCCGCCCTCCTGGAGCAACGCTGCTAGCTCGGGTTCTGTGCTGCTAAGTGCTCTCGCTTTCAGTGCACCAGAAAGTCAATTAAACACCCGCTGACCTGTTCTCTGTCTTTTCTACAATGCACTATCCAGAACGTTAAATTTTAATCACCCTTTCACAATGGCTTTTTTTTAATGTAACTCTGGCACCTTTCTGCTTTTGCCTTGATTTGCTCATATTAAAACCCCCTCAGTTAACTGACCTCAGGTATCTGACGTGTGCAGATCTTCTTCATTGCCACTTCTCATCAAGATTTCTTTTGCAACAGCCTTAATTTCCTCAATAGAAGTGTAAATACTGATACATGAGCAAACCAATCGATTTTATTCTTTGCCCCAAGCCTCTCCTGCACCTGTTGAATGAGGAACCCTAGACCTCCCAGAAGTGCCACCAGCACTACGGATACTAATTCGCTTGTTTCGATTTGTATTTCACTTCTGCCAAACATCAGAACAAGTCCTAGAGAAGGGGAAAACATTTCTAAATGGATGTAACTTCTCTCTGATTCTGAATAAGAACACATCTACCTATATTTCTATTCGTTTATAATTTGATTTAAGCATTTTCACTCGGATAAAGTGTTACCCCTTGGCTTTACGAGTGACCCTGTAGAACCCAATAAGGGCCACAGAAGAAGAGCTTATGCAATGGTGTGATTGCATGGATTTTCCCCAGTTGGACTTCAGTATTTTTAATACCATTTTCTTATAACAAAGGCCTCAGAGTGGGTGATGTGTCTGAAGCACTCAGTTCAACAGTGGCATACATTGGAAACATTGCCTTAATTTTTGATATTTTCTTTTCTATTTCCAAGTTTACCATCTGTGACTTTGTATTTGCATATACATACTTCTGCATTTGCATACTTTGTTACATTTTCACTCCCGACTTTCCGTTGGTCTCATCCTGCAGCTTTCAGGGGTCAGTTAGGTTATGTAGGTTACACTCTGCCCTGTAATGTTTTGAAGTGGTTGGATTTGGGATAAGAAAAAGTTTGAGCTTTGAAAAATATTGATATTGCCTGTAGACTTATGAACAGTTATTTGCAGTTGATCTTTGTTTTAGGAACAGCAGTTGGATGAAAAGGATGCGCGGCGTTTCCAACTGAAAATCGCTGAGCTGAGTGCCATCATCAGGAAGCTGGAGGACCGGAACGCGCTGCTGTCGGAGGAGAGAAACGAGCTGGTGAGGGCGGCGGCGAGGCGCGGTGGTGGCTGCTCGTGGGCGCGCTGTCCTGGCAGTGCCTCGCCCCCAGAATTCCCAGATACCTTCTCCTGTGCCAGTCAGAAATCGTTGCAGGAGTATCTGGCTCCTCCTTACGCGCTGTATTTGGTGCTATGCCACATCGCATTCATCTCTGAATTTTTCAGGTGGCATTAACTGGAATTATTTTTATCTATTTTGAAAAATACAAACATCCCCCACGCGGTACACTTGTTGCACAGATTGAATGCCTCATGAAGGAGGAACGGTCTGCTTCCCCATGGAAAATACCCAGGTTTTGATAGATTCTGCTTTGTATTAGGAGAAAATATTGATAGTGTCATAGTTAAAATTATTCATATATTTGAGGAAAAATAACAACTCCAAAGGTGTTTGTTCTCTCTTAATCTTTCAGTTAAAACGTCTTAGAGAAGCTGAAAGTCAGTATAAGCCCATTTTGGACAAAAATAAACGCCTTAGTAGGAAGAATGAAGAATTGTCACATGCCTTACGTCGGATGGAAAATAAATTGAAATTTGTAACGCAAGAAAATATAGCGATGGTAAGTGACTGTATGCTCCAGAGAGAACGTGTCCTTTAGTGCTTACAGGGCTGGCGGAGTCAGGCATTGTCCCAGACTTGCAACTTTAACAGGAATCTTTCCCCTTTCCAGTGCTCACTGAGATGTGGCTAGAACATGTTTTGTTTTACACAGAATCTTTCGGTTTAGCTTTAAAAGCAAATAGTTCTGAAGAAAAGTTGAGAACAGTCAGTGTGAGGTTAATGGTTGGACTAGATGGTCTTCAAGGTCTTTTCCAAGTGAGATGATTTTGTGATTCTATGAAAAGAGGTGGTGAGCTTTGACTGGGAGACTGTTCAATCACCAGCTGCTCAGCTTCGACCTGAGCACAGATCACCCCACTTCACCTTGGACTTTTGCACCAGAAACACCTCGTAATCCCTCAGAAATATGCACTTCCCTTTTTTCCCCGTGGAATATCGCTAGTAGGCACTAGCTGGCAACACGTAGCCGTGGGACTGCATGAGTGCAGCAGGGCTGAGCTCCTCCCCACAGGTTGGAAAGGCTGAGAGCATCCCGCAGAGAAGTGGTGGTGGCCCCAGCTCTCTGAATTCGTTATGGTGCAGGGAAAGCTGCACAGCTCTGGGCAGAACCAAAGAGGAGGTGCAGCTGAGCAGCTGCTGGCCCCCGTCTTTGGGGTGGTGGCCCCCCGTGACACTGCCCTCCCTGGTGACCCCAGCTTCCCGCAGCAGCCTGAGGAGCAGGAACAGCGGCGTGTTTGCAGTCTGGCTCAGCAAAAGCGAAGCAGGCTAGCTGCCAGAAGGGCTGTTAGAGGGGATGCAGGAAGGGTCGGGTACTGACTGACCTTGGGCAAAGCCTGATGGCTCCTCTTCTGCCCTGGGGGTTTCTTTCAGAGGCAGAGAGCTGGAACCATCAGGAGACCGAGCTCTTTAAATGACCTTGACCACAGCCAGGAAGAAAGAGAAGTTGATTTCCTGAGACTACAAGTTATTGAACAGCAAAATATCATTGATGAACTCTCCAAGGTGAGATACAATTCTGCTGCTCTCATGCAGGGTCGACTAAGGCCATAGCAGGAGGGTGAAACAAGGGGTGCTCAGGGTTCTGTGAGCTCAGGGCACAGCAGGCGTCAGTGGGACGGGGGAGCGTTTCTGTGATTGCTAGAAATTGTACTGAATGTAAGTGATCTGTGCAAGAGTATTTGGGAAAATCCTTCGATCTACACTGCACTCGCATGACAGAACCACTGCAGCATGTCCAGTGGATACGGTGGTGGCTGGATCCTGCCCCTGCCAGAGGAAATGTCAGAGCTCCTCGAGCTGGAGACAGCACCAGGGCTAGAGATTGCTGAGTACAGGGAGGGTCTTCTCCAACGTTGGGTTTGAGCTTTTGCTTCTTGGTTAATAGAAACAAAAATATGGAAGCAGAAAATACTGAAATCATCATACTCCAGAAAATACCTTTTTTTGCATTTTGTTGTTGTTTGTTTCTTTAAGTCTGCACTCTTACTGACATTATTTCACTCTTCTTCATTAGACACTGGAAACTGCTGGCTATGTGAAGAGTGTCATGGTAAGAGTGACGTTAACTTCATCCTCATCTTCGTATGCTTTAAATTGCTGTTTGTGAAAAGCACGCAGGGTGTAATAGTGTTTATTGTCACTTACAGCTCCATTCAGGCACCAAGCTAACAGAGTGTTTCTCTAAGCATAGATGTTGTCAGAGGCCATTACTGCAGTTGTTCACCAGAGAAACATCTAGTGCTAGTGGAGAGGGAAGCTCGGGTGAGAGGGGAAAGATTTTTTTTGTCACCACTAGGATGACCCCAGAGGCAGAAGGCAGCATGGTCACTCTGTCCTGATGACCAACAGCGAGTGTCCCCCATCTCTGGAATTGCATATTTTTCAGTCTGATGAAGGCATGGCTGTTTCATTTTGAGGCAGTGGCCAGCATTGATGTTACTATTTCTTGATTCCCCAATGACTGCTAGTACTGACATAGTTAATTTAAATAACAGCTCTCTGAAAACAGCTAACGTGTGTATCTGATTCTTTCAGGAACGGGATAAGCTGTTAAGGTATAGGAAGCAAAGGAAAAAAATGACAAGAATTCCTAAGGTAAAAAAAAAAAAAGCTCGTGTCCTGACATGCTGATGGGGATGCTGCTTCCCGGGGTGCTCCGTGTGCCTCAGAGCCACGCGGGGGAACGTTCTCCTCCAGGGTCTGCAGACGGGTCCTGATCTTAAATTTGGGTTGTGCAGCAGGGACGTTCGTAGCCTGTGTCGGGGTGTTCAGACAAGATCTGGTAGGGGTGGGGGAACCGTCTGCACACTCTGCATGTACCCTGAGTGATCCCCTGGGACTTTGGTGGCGTGTGATTGTTTTAAGATGAGACAGATTTCATGAATTAACACATCTCAAAATGATCTTTTAATGGCACTGCCTGGAAACATATGTAGGTTGTAAATAATTCATTATGGCGTTTAGTAACATGCAAAAATTGCTGGTTACAAGAAGCAACGGTTAGAGCTCAGGGAAAAAGGAAATGTTAGTTAATGAATGCTTGGCAGGATGTTAATATAAATATTAGTGCTGTAACAACATCGTAAGGTAAATGTCAGGGACCTGAGAGCGGGCTGTGTTCGACGTGTGACGACTTAAAGTGGCGCCAGAGCTAATGAATCTATAAGTGAGGAATTGCTGTGGATGTGAGAGAACTCCTTGACTCCCGTCCTCATGCAAATGGGAACCAAGCCTTTCAAAGAGAGTTAGGTTTTGTCTCCTTCAAAAGTTATCCACGGCAAATTAAAACAAAAAGCCAAAATCTATAAATGTCTTTGCAAATCAACAGTTAAAAATACTTTAGAACTGTGTTTGAAATATCTTCTTTGACTTTCAAACTTTTGAGTAAATCTTTCTTTACCCTCACTACCCTCACTCTTATAAACAGAAAGCAGCTTTGAGTGCAAAAATTGATTTCTTCAAACTGTAAAAACATCGCTGTGGTGCATAACTTCAAATTGTCAACTAGAACATTTCTTGCAAATCTTAACCTTCCGTGTGCGAGTTGCTGTAGTGACAGGGGGGACGTTGTGATGACAAGGGAATAAGAAAGACATTTCGATGCACAACTCCCACCTCTCGCTGTGGCAGCAAACACACAAGGCAGCAAAAAGTGGGCCCTGCTGGCTCGAGAAATTGGGGGGAAATGCATGGAAAAGGGGCAGGGGCTCTGAGGTGCACACTGTGACACCCAACAGCAAACAGGGCAGCGCAGGGCTTGCAGTAAGTTTCAGCTGTCAGAGCACTGTCACGGGGCGAGAACACTTCATGTGTAGACACTGTAAAGAGCAGGAGCAGTTTTTGCCAGAGCAGCAGCGGGGTCCCAGCAGCCGGCCCGCGGCTCCCCGGGGTGAGCATGTGCACGCTGGAAGGGTGCAGAGCTGAGCTCGGGCCGAGGGCGCCGCTGTCCCCAGGCCGTGGGGCACGGCCGCGCCGCTCACCCCTTCTCTCTGCCAGAAGCCGGTGGTGGAGACGTTTTTTGGCTACGATGAAGAAGCTTCCTTGGAGTCTGACGGGTCCTCTATCTCATACCAAACTGACCGGACAGATCAAACCCCTTGCACTCCTGAAGATGACTTGGAAGAGGTATTCATCAAAAGCTATGTCTTACTCTGTTTTGAAACCTTGATGCTAATTCTTAACAAAATTCCTGGTTTGTTCTATCATTCATCTGTCATCTCTGACTAGAAAATTTAAAATTGACGTTAAATTTCATCCCGTGCATGTTGGTTGATATCTCTGGATCTCGAGTCTTCAGTAATTTGACAACTTCTAGCCAAGCTGGAAATATTAAATCCTAAGGATATCAGATTTATAATGGGTTCATAGGCTGGAGGTCTAAAGAGACTGAGAAGGTGGATGACCCCAGGAAGACCTGTTCACACTGCGAGTTACTGCAGGTCTGTGCACATGGAGGTTAGTTCAGGTCCCTCTGTTTGTCACTTTGACCTCGGCACAGGGCGCAGCCGCGAGCGGTGAGGTTTGTGTGTCTGGAAGCAGAGGCAGCAGGCACATAAAGCCCCAGTCTCCAGAGAAGAGGCTGTCTCCTCGCCAGTATATTGAGGTCGTGGCTTTTCTGGAGGCTCTGAATGCAGAGCACGCAGAAGTAGCTGATGATACAAATAAAAGTGATTATCCCTGGTATTTTGCAGGGAATTCCCTACAAATGCATTCCTGAGAGGGTGTCACATCACTGCACCGTTACGTGTTTCTGGGTTTCACAAGAACCTTGTAATAAACAAAAATTTCCTAGTCAGGACTTGCAGCCTGTTTCTGGTGCTGCCTGCAACTTTTCACCTGCCATTTCACCCATTCCAGGGGTTGTAATTACATCTGTTAAAAGGGAACCTACAGAACCCCTGTCTCCACCATAAAAGATACACAACCAGTTGCCAGGTGTGTGTTGCACCACAGGGAATCTGAAAGTATTTTTATATGTATGAGCCTATTTATTTTTCATTCTTGTACTGACATTTTTTTCCCTGTTCAGATAGTGCACAGTTTATGCATGCAACCAGCAGTATAATTTCATTTCATGTCGAATGAAATATTCCGGTCAACCTGACATGAAAGCCTTCAGTGCTGGATGTTGTAAGGAGAGTGAAGAAGATGAAGGGCTCTTTTCATGTTGATGTTACCATTTCTACAAGTATTAACTCTGGATTTGTGTTTTAATAATTGAGTGAGACTGTCAGGCTTGGCTTATTCTCCAGATTGGAAGTCTTTTGTTGTTTCAAGAAAGCAGTGTTTCCACCTTTAAATGTGATGACTTTGCCTGGTGCAATAATAAAGGGCAATTCTCTCATTACTCTGTTATATGGATGGCAAGGTTTTATCTTTCCAAGGCAAGGGGAATTCTCTTTTTTTTCTGTATTGCATTTTGTTGAAGCAGATGTAAGCAAGAGATGTTTAAGGGACAGAAGAAACAGTCTGAGAGCACGTGAACAAGATCTTTAGTACCGTGCTTCTCAACTGCATTTTGAAAGTAATAATTTTTGCATTTTTTAGAGAAAGCCCACTTTTTGTTGTTGTTGTTATTTTTATTGCAGGAACAAAAGCAACTGGTGCAACACATCTTTGTTTTTCATTCCAGGGCATGGCCAAGGAGGAGACAGAACTGCGGTTTCGGCAGCTGACCATGGAGTACCAGGCTCTGCAACGAGCATACGCCCTATTGCAAGAACAGGTCGGAGGAACATTGGATGCAGAACGAGAAGTTAAGGTCTAAATGGCTTATATTACATGAAAATAGGGATTGTAATTGTGTGGGGGTTTCCAGTTCACTTGCTCAGGTTGTTTTCAAGCTAAACTGGGGTCAGGCAGGGAGGGGTGCGGGGCCGGGAGTCGGCTGGGCTCTGGGGTCTCTGCCTCCACCAGCCCATCCAGCATCCCCCCTGCAGTGCTGCTGGGCGGCAGGAACCACCATCACCACGGCTTGGTCTTCTCACCTCTGAGCACTTCAAGAGAAATTCCGAGATAATTTTCATAGGAAATTCTTACAATGAAGCTCTTCTATAAAAATTTAGGACAGATTGCCCTAAATATGTTATACCTGGTATTTAATTCCTGCTGGGTTCTGTGAGATGATATGATTCCTCATAAAATGTTGAGAAATCTTATAGCTGAGATTCTTTTTCTTAACTAAATTCCAAAGTGTCCTATGCTATTCTACCTGCCTGCTGCCTCACACAGCCCATGTGGCTTCAAACATCTGGCACAAAATGTGACGTTTATTACAAGTATGCTGTATATTACAAGGAGTTGGCAGGACTTCTCACGCACATAATGCAGGGCTGAATCCAGTAAATAAAGGGACAAATTCTGTTCTGGGCTAACAGTTTGAAGTCGAGTAGGAGAAATGTAACTGCAAAGTCTTCATTTGTCTCTGTGCTGCTGTGTGGACGTGTTATCCAGGAACACTCAGTCGTTGGAGGAGAGGGTGAGGGTGCTGGGACACCCCCACATCACCCAGTGCCACATCAGTGGTGCCTCTGGTGGGACCAGCACCACCTGCCACCGAGCTGGGACTGCCCCGGCCGCCGGCAGCTCCCTGGCCCCAGGCAGACAAACGAACAGCCAGGTGCCTCTAGCTCAGTTCCATCTTCACAGTAATATTTTGGCTTTCCTAGCTATATAACTAGTCTGGTTTTCTTCCACTGAATAATTCCAAGAGTTAACTGCTGATTTCACCACTGTCTCCCCTGGCGAGTACCTCTCAGCCACCCAGATTTAGCAGCAGCCTTTGTCTCCCAGCGACCTCCCTGTCTGAGAACCACAAACCATCTCTCTCTGGATGCCCCAAATGCAGTAAAAGTAACATCCCCAGGAGCATGTGCTCTGCTCCCAAGTGTTAGGGATTGCCCCTGTAAAGAAAACCGTAATTAAAGAAGACGTGCTCAACTTGAAAGGTTACTGGATTTTACTTTTGTCGTAGTGAGACAAAAAGAGAGAACATTGCACGTCATGCAAGCAAATAAGATCATTTTCACTGTAAATAACAAGATAAATAGCAGGTAAATGGTTTGAGGAAAGAAAATGTTCCATAAAATTATATTTAATGAATAAACCAGCTAATAATAATTACATTTATTCTCCAGAAAACACAGGTAGGAAGGTGCTGTATATTTAAATACGGATAAAGCTACAAGTATAGTAAAAGATGACACACGATGCAGTAAGACCGTGGACAGGGTGTGAATGTGAGGAGGAACAGCTTACCAGTAACGTATGTAGGGTCTGCTCTGAGATTTTTAACTCATCAGACATTTAAAGGAATCAGGTGTGCTCGGAGTTGTGGCATAATCATTTTCATTTGCCTTCCTGGAGAACTGAATCTTGGTCTCACACTGGCTTTTTTAAACACTTGCCCTAGGAGAGGGCAGGCTGCACACTGCAGACTCTAAGAAGCCTTTTCTGGTTTGCTGCCCTGCTGTCTGCCTCGTGGGATGCTGTTTACATTAATCTTGTCTCATAATTATTATCCTATCTCACAGACTTCTTTTTATGATTAATGACTAATGTTACGTGCTTAGCTGTGAATTTATTCTACTGGAGAACTTTTTAAATTATTTGTTAAAAGTATTTGACGTTTTAAGTCTTTTCTGTACCTGTGTTAGCTTTTGTCTTTTAGAGGAGGTTTGATTTATCGCTTTTTTCTTTTCCCCTCCTGTCCCACAGACACGTGAGCAGCTCCAAGCAGAAATACACCGCGCTCAGGCCCAGATAGCTGACCTGGAGAAGGCCCTGGCTGAGCAGGGGCAGGTAACGCTTCGCCCTGCGTGTGGGGGTGGGAGGGGCTCTGGAGACCTGCCTGGTCGCGTTGCCGCTAGTGCTGCAGGTGCTGGTGGGTGTTGATGTATGCACAGAATAACCCCGATGCCACTTTGCAGTAGCTGTCTCACTTCACACAAAGCAGACGTGCTAGGGAAGCAATTCCTGTCCTTGTCCGTGTGCTGCCATCCCTGCCCCGCACAGCCTCCATCACCACCACACCCCTGATTCAGGCTTCAGTGGAACCCGTGGAGTGCTCATTCAATAAGCACGTTAATTAATTGAAAAGAAAGCCCTTAATACGTGCGGTCTAGTTGGTTGCAAGGAGAGTCAAGCAAACAAGGGCTTTTGAAATCCCCCTCTCCACATCCACCTGGAGCAGTAACCCAACACCAGTGCCCAGCGCCCCGAGTCCCTCAGCGCTCCCGTGCTGGCCCCTGCAGGCAGCACCCCCTGAACTGCTCCAGCGGGCGGGACGCCTCATGGTGAGGGAGAGCACGAGTCGCCTGGGAAAGGAGTCCCTGAACTTGCTGCCCCAGGCCTCAAGCACACCAAAAATTTCTCTGCATGGCTGGAGAGGAAATGAGTTCCCGGAGTCCCAGAGCCCAGGCTCTGGTCAGCACCCAGCTGACAGCCCGCCAGGCCTCCTCTAGCCCTTCGCTGCCCCTGTGTTGGTTTATTCTGCATCTCCTGAAAATTAAATCCATGAATAACAGGCCAGTTCCCTTATCCCTTTGAAGATTTATATAGTATTGTGGTAAAGAGAAAGTATTATGAAAGAGTATTATGGTAAAACAATTGCTTTTGGCGAGAAGTTGGTCTACTTTAAAACCTCATAGACTACCAGTATCTTTGATGCTTAGGAGAAAATTGGGAAGGTAAAATAAAGGAAGAGTATTTATTTTCCAATGAAATGTTTGTTTAGCAAATGTACAAGAAATCTTTCCTTGGCAGCAGCTTTCCTTGTAGCACCACAAGATTTTACTTTCTGAAAAGGAGAAAAGCAGGTGTGAAATTAGAAAGTGGTTAAACATTTCAAGGGAAGGAGGACGTGCACACACAGGCTGTGTATTTTCAACAAAACTGAAGTGGTTCTCACCACGTGAAAACATATGCTGTGAATGCTTTCCTTAAACTCAGAGTAGATTAGTGTGTTAGGGCTGTTTGAAGTGCCTGGTTCAGCTGTTTGTGTAGTTCCATGCAGCCTGTTCATAGCTTGTCAAATCGCCTCAGTCGTTCTTTCAGAAAGGGTTTATTTGAAATAGAATTGAATAATCTATGAAACTGCACTCTAGGAAATCTAGTCTAAGTGACTGAGATGAAGCTCATCACATTCACCCAAACACCTATTGAGCTCTGCTGTTTTCATGCCATCAGGCATTATTAAGGTGTCTTATTTTTGCCTTGATGTGTTAAGGCTCACACCTGGTAATTTTAATTCCTGAATTCACTGCAAGGTGTCTGCCTGCGCATGACTGGCTTATTCAAGACTGGCTCCATAGTCTGACCTTGGCCTGACCTTGAGATGCACGCTGCAGAGCCAGCCCCTGGGCAGGTTTGGGTGCCACTGCAGCCTTTGGTGGGTGACATTCGGTGCCTGGCCCCGACCAATCTGTACTCCTGCCTGCTGCCTGCCATTGCATCCCTTTGGCCTGCAGTGCTGAGTCCAAATATTTGCCATTTTTCTATGTCCTTGCCTAGCCAGTGTCAGAGAATTCTCCCTCGTGATGTTGCCCAAACAGAAAAGGCCAGGTGGTGTTGGGAGTTCCTGCTCGGGTGGCTCTGAGCGCAGCCGCGCGGTGCCGCGGGGCGGGAGGACCCTGCACCCATGGCCAGGAGCGCCCCGGCCAGGGGGCAGCCCGAGCCCAGCGCCCTGAGCCCACCACACAGCTCGGGTGAGCGAGGCTGTCCTGGCTGCAGCTCGGGGACGGGCATAAAGTAGCACAGTGAGGAAAACTTGAAAAGGAAAATGCACCTTAAATTGGGAGAGGACAGAGTTTAAAACCAGCTCACACAGGGGCAGCCAAAGGTGATAAAGAAACAGGCACAGAGAATGAAGTGTCACGGACTGCAAATATCCAACCCCCAGCTGGAAGTACAAGACACCTTCCCAGGCTGTGTCTGGCTTGTGTCTTACTTTTTCAGCCAAAAAACCCAAACAAACAAACAAAAAACCAGAATACCCCAGAAACAGAAAACTGGTTTTGAGAACTTTATAATAATACTCAATCATTGACTCCTTACCCTTTCCAGCTTAACCTCATCTTATTGTTAACCTCGCAGATAAACAGCATTCTGGGTTCTGTGGTTTATATATCCACCAGACTAAGAAATTCGTTTCAGAATAAGGTTTATTTTGCCTAGTGTTCGGAAACATGTAACTTGTATTGTATTCAGTATAATTGAAATTTTATATTAACTGCATAGCTAGAAATATCCCTTTTAATGCAAACAAATATTTTATCTGAAAGTGTTTTTTTAATCGTTGGAGTGTTTCTATTCCGTTTGTATACCACAGGCTGTTAAAATAAGGCAGAAAGGGTGAGCTTTCATAGTTTTGGAAATAATGGAATTACAATTTCATATGCAGTATTATTCTGTCCCTCTGGATGTGTGATTTAACGAAACATTTGATACTATGGGCTAAATGTTGCCAGCTTCACCTACAATATTGGTCTTTTCTCTTTCCAGGACATGAAGTGGATTGAGGAGAAGCAAGCATTGTACAGAAGAAATCAAGAACTGGTAGAAAAGGTGTTCAGCGTTTCTTTTCATATTATCCAATAATATTTGTGGCTAAGGACTGCAGAAGGTGCAATATTTTCATCTGTATCATAAAGCTCTACTGGAAATTATTGGCTTATAATGACAAGATCCTTACAGCCCTGCCAGAAAAAGTGGTTTCCTGGTGTTCCCTCTTGCCCCATAGGGTGTCCCGGTGTGAGGACATGGCTGTGGGGAGGAGCCCCCCGTGCCCCCGGCGCTGCTGCTGCGGCCCCCGCTCGTGTTGGCCCAGGGCCGGGCTGGGGCCGGGGCGCTGGCGCTGAGCCCAACCTCCCCGGTGGGTGGGAGTGCGGCGGGCTGGGCGGCATCTACAGAGGGTGCTGACACGCCTTCCTTTGTGTTCCAGATAAAACAAATGGAAGCGGAGGAAGCTCGTTTAAAACACGACGTCCAGGACGTTAAGGATCAAAACGAGCTCCTGGAGTTCAGGATCTTGGAGCTTGAAGTGAGCACATGTTGCAGCCGGGTCCTCCCGCCTGCGCTGGGCGGCGCGAGCCGTGCCCGGGGCACTGCAGCCCTGGGAGCTTCACCCTGGGGAGCTGCATGGCACTGAACACGACCAAAGAGTTTGGTACAAAGTGCTAGAAAAAGAGAGAAAAAAAAAAACCCAAACAAGCACCCAAGGATCAATACTGGTATTCTCGATAGGTTGTTCTGGCACTCTCACTCCTTGGGTAACTGTAAGATCTGGAAGATCGGCTCATGATGTAGATACACATTTTACTGTACTCCATCTGTCCTGAAAATGCAAAGAGATAAAGCCAGAACAGATCATATGTGGGAAAGAAAAAGGAACTCTTTTTGCATTGCCAGAAATCACTGCTGCATTTCACCTCTGGCTAAGCCAGCAGAGAAGGAATCATGTGGCCTAGACCACTCGGTTTACTCCACTCAGCCTTCTCTTTTCTGTATTGTTACCTGTAGAAACAGAATCTATAAGCTCTTGGAAACCGTTTTCCAAATTCTCCAAAGGGAGATTGACAAAGCAGCCACTTACAAGAATTTAAATGCTATTTATGTTACACTAGGCATAAGTCTATAGTTTTGTTCAAATACGTTATGTAGTCAAAGTAATAGGTAAGTGGTCGTGACTGCTGCCCAGTGATGAAGAATCACGGTGGGAAAATATTTGCAGTGTTAATGAATAAATCGACCCTGCTTTGTGGGGAGGAGGAGGTGCTCCCTCTCAGCCCCGAGTGCCCTCACGAAAGCACGGGGTCTGGCAGAGGAAGGGCCCCTGCCCCGGCTGTTGGTGTGAGTGGCCGCGGGTGGGCAGGGGGGGTTCCCGGAGCAAAGCCCCTCAGCTCAGCACCGCTGTGCAGTGCGTGGCTTAGCGCCGGCCTTGGCTGGACCACGCTGCCCAGCTCTTGGGGAAGCTGTGACCTGTGACACAGGTCGTGGGTCACCAAGCCATGGTTGTCGTTTCAGGAGAGAGAGAGACGGTCGCCTGCCATCAACTTCCACCACGGTCCTTTTACAGAGGGGAAGAGCCCTCTCCAAGTCTACTGCGAGGCAGAAGGTGTAACAGTAAGGGATTCTCATTTCCTATTTTCCTCTCCCTAAATAAAATCAGACACTCTGTTCTGACACCTGGTTTTCCATTTCTCTCTTGTTAGGACATAGTAGTAGCGGAGCTGATGAAAAAGTTGGACATTTTAGGGGATAACGCCGTAAGTGTATGTTCCTTTAATAAATTGTGCATGCTTTGGTGAATATTTGTCCTCCTGTTAAGTTAGCAAAGCTGTCTTGGTTTGCTCTTGCGCAGCCCGTCCTCCCTGTGGTCAGAGACTGGGCTCCCACCTGAGCATTTTCTGGCTTTTTAAGGCTCTGTTAACAGCTGTCTGATCAGAGCCATGCAGAGGCTTGGTGGCACAAATGGCTTTTCATTTTTCGATGATTTGGAAAATATTTTGAAACTTTGGTGTTTTGTCTGGCCGCTGTTCTCACATGGTTTCTTTATTTGCTTACTCTTCATTTGCTTTGCTTTTGCGTTTTAGCAGCCATGTGATTTAATTTTGTCTAATAATCCATAAACCTTCGATAGCAACCAGGGTATTAAACAGAAAGTTCCAACAGCAGCATGAAAAGAAGAAACAAATAATAAGAAATTTGAAAGTATTTCTCCTTTAGCAAATGGAAGTGAATCATTCCACATACAGTTATGTATAGAGAAGAGATACATGCCCTTGTCTCTTCTCCCTGTCCCCTCCCCTGTCAGCAGAGCCCCCGAGCCCCCGTGCTGTGAGGGGCAGAGGGAGCAGAGCCCCTCTCTAGCCCAGGCTCTCGCAGAGCCCTTGCTCACAGCAGGGTTCTTCCCTGGGAGACCCCCCCACTGACACCGGCTCTGCAGAAGGGCCCCCCCATCCCCTGAGCTCTCCCTGTGCCCCTGGACCGGGACCAGGATCGTTAACCCTGCAGTTAATGATTTTCACACTGGCAGAAATAGGAAGAGTCCTAAAATCTTGTGTGTGCAAAGATTAAAAAAAAAATACAAGTTTAATCACTGATGAGCTAAGACTGATCCTGCTGATGTGCCGAGAGCTAATGCCCATCTCTCTATGAATCCCTGTACTAACGTCTTCCGTGGAATTATTAATGTCAGGTTAGTTATGTGCAGAGTCATTTGGAACAGTGTCCTGAACAGGCAACTTGGGCACAAACAGGAACAGAAAAAGTGATCTTTTCTCTTGTTTTCTATTCCCTTTTGTTTTCTCTTGTCTTCTTTATTGATATTAATGATCCCTAGTCTGTAGTGTTTTTTCCTTCTGATTTGTTTTCCCTATTACATAAAACAGCTAACTTCCAGATGTGACACAAGGGAAGTTCCCAGTTCTCAACTCAGATAGTTTTGAGCTAACAGTAGACTGTTGTTACCACCTTTTTTTTCTCTGTTTTCCCTTGTTTGACATCGCAGACTCAGCCACCGGTGGCAGACCTGCCCCATGGCTGCACGTTGTCACATCTGGCTGTGAGGGAGTCTGGGAAAGTGAACCTGTGTCCTGCCTGTGTGCGAGTGATTCACAGAATCCCAGAACCATCCGGGTTGGAAAAGCCCTTGGCGCTCCTTCAGCCCAACCATGAACCTCACCCTGACCATTCCCAACTGCACCAGGTCCCTCAGCATTGGGTCAACCCATCTCTTAAGGATTCCATCCTTTTCTGTGCATTTTTCCACTTGGGTTTCTGTAAAGCTCCCCCGACAGCTTCTAGCTGCTTCCCGCTGAGTTAAATACTGCTTTGAGTAAGGCAAAGCCTTGAGAGAGCCCTCGGGAGCGGAGCAGGAGGTCGGGGGGGTGCAGTACATCCCTTGTGGAGTATGGGGCGCCTGGGGAGAGGCACAGAGCGGGGCTGAGGCACACAGCCTCACAGGCAGCAGGGTCGGGGCAGGGGACTGCTCTCCCAACAGCAAAGCACACCATTCCTATGCTGTGTGGACAGTTGCATTTTTATTGTAACGTAATTTGTTTTAAAAAAAAATTACTTACGGTTACGGAAGAGATAATTTTGAGGGTCCTCGGGAGAAGCCTGCTCCCGCCCCGGCCGGCCAGCACGCTCCCTGTGCCCAGCCACGCGGGGTAAACCCCAGTTCAGCGTGGTGGCCCTGCTGGCGCTCTGCGCCCCAGCCGGTGCGGGGCCCAGCCTGGGAGGATTCACCTCTCCTGCTCCACATGCGGTCAGAGGAAGAGCAAAGTGGGGTGAAATGCAAAACATAGCTCCAGTACCTCAGCTTTTTAGAAAAGCAACAAAACATGGATTGAATAGCTAATGTCTTAAATGTTTTCCAAAATCATGGCTTGGCTGTGCAAGATCAGGGACTGTGTATTAACCCACCGTGCTGATGGTGAACTGAGGGACTTAAGACCACTTCTCTTTTCTCAGTGGCACATCATGCTAAGCTTGATCTTGTCTTGTCTAACTGTGTGTGTATTCCTTGTTGGGTAAAAATAGATCCAGTGTCACCTTTTTTCTGGTAAATATGGGAATTTTAGAAAAATTAATTATATGTATGATAAGAATTCAGCATGAATAGTTACAACTGTTTTCACAACAATGTTGCATTACAATACTGGTTTTCTTTGCCTTAGTTCATTGTTCCTCGAACATATTTAATTTCATATTAATTTAATACAGCAGTGGCCCCAGTAGTGGATTAATAGCAAGGCACTGGGATTTGTTGTAATTCTGTTCTGCTTTTGGTGCAGAATCTGACCAACGAAGAGCAAGTAGTTGTCATACAAGCAAGGACAGTCCTCACGTTGGCTGAAAAGGTAATAACAACTGCATCACTCCTCAGTGAACGTGTGTGAAAGCACCTGACCCCTCAGAACAGCCCACTTGAGGGCACTGGTGATGTGAATGATGGCTCCATCACAGAGTGCCTTGGTTCTTTATGTGGCCGTACACTTGGGCTAGTTTTCATCAAAATACAGGTGACATCCAGGCAATAGAGACAGACATTGCTTATTTCCAAGTGTTACTTAATTGGCAAAGCGATGTTAGAAGGTAAATGGCTGGGGTTGAAGTAAAGCTTTTTTCCATCGACAGTATATATAAAAGAAAAAAATGTAATGATGTAGGTAATTTTTCCCCGGTTGTGTAGAGAATTTAACTCAGCACCCGCAGTGTGTGCTGGTGCACCCTGGGGTCCCAGGGGCAGCCGCAGCCGTGCTGCCTCTGGGCTGAAGCCCCCCTCTCCCTTTCCGTGCGCAGTGGCTACAGCAGATCGAAGTGACGGAGTCTGCGCTGCAGCAGAAGATGCTGGACCTGGAGAATGAAAAGGTACCCAGGGACGGGGCAGCAAGGCGGCGGGGAGGGCCCTGGCACTGCGACCTTGGCACTAACGCCTCTGCCTTGTGTCCCAGGAGCTCTTCAGCAAGCAGAAGGGCTACCTGGACGATGAGCTCGACTTCAGGAAACAGTCCTTGGACCAGGCTCACAAGGTGAGGAGAATTGGTCTTGACTGAACTCTGACATCCAGATTAACTTTCTCGTGTGATATGGGTGGTCTGTCCTCTTAGAAAAGCCCCCTGCTGCGGGCTGTCCTGCTCGTGGTGTGACCCCAGGACTAACGAGGCTGAATTCTAGCCAACTCCCCTGTGCCCTGCACTGATGATGAGTTCAGAGTTCCTTGTGTTTGGGTAGTCCTTGCAAGATCAGGACCTGAATATTTACTTATTATTTAGCAGAGGTTTCAGTAAACGAAGAAATCAATAAGAAAATTACTAACTTCTCTTTTCCTTCCAAAAGAGAGATTCTAGCCTAGACATTTCCTTAGATCTTAGATTACAGCCTCTGTAAGCAAACCAGCTGGAGGCGTTAGGTGATTCTGTGGATTTGAAACAAAGCTGCTTTTAGGTCAGGTTCATCATTAGCTGATCCTAAGCCATTTCAACCATCTCGTCAGTCATCAGCCTCTTGTTTCCTTCAGTTAGAGAGAAGTTCAGTACATCCTCATGAAAGACATAAAGGCATCATTTTTCATATCAATTTATTCTTTCAGTTCCAGTTAAATCTTGAGCACAGTTACGCTTTCTGAGAAACAATGAGTATTCCTGTCTCTTTTTCTGGATATCTTTTATCTATTTGTATCTCAAACCATTTGGGGGAGCTTTCACTCAGCACACTTTCTGTTCCTGTAAGGATGATTCTTAAGACCAGTTTTGCCAGATGCTGAGCTGTATCTGGAACAATGCCCATGCACAGTGGAAACCCCAGGAGTACACAAGCCCCCTTGCCTGCAGTCTCAGCCCTGGAGCCAGATTATCTCCCGCAGCCTCCAGCTGTTCTGAGAAGCGGTTTGGTGCAGCCAAAGGCTGAGCCTGTAGGACTCATTTTTCAAAGATAAGCCCTGAGGGAGGTGATCCCCTGTGTCCTGGGCGAGTTCTGAAACACATCCATAAATCGGAGCATGCGGAAACTTGCGCAACAGCAGCAGAGTGGGAGAAGTCGTATGGCATCGCTTGAAAGTCCCGATAGCATGCTGGTGTGGGCAGGAGGGCTCGTCTGCGGGGCCATGGCGCAGCGCTGGGTTACTTGGCAGCCCTGTGTCAGAATCCCAGAATCGTCTGGCTTGGAAAAGCCCTTGGAGCTCCTCCAGCCCAACCATGACCCTCCCCCTGACCGTTCCCAACTCCCCCAGATCCCTCAGCGCTGGCTCAGCCCGACTCTTCAACCCCTCCAGGGATCCCGGGGACTCCCCCCTGCCCTGGGCAGCCCATTCCAACGCCCAACAGCCCCTTCTGCACAGAAATCCTTCCTCAGAGCCAGCCTGACCCTGCCCTGGGCAGCTTGAGGCCATTCCCTCGGGGCCTGGCGCTGGGGCCTTGGCTCCAGAGACTCATCCCCCCTCTCTGCCCCCTCCTGGCAGGGAGTTGCCGAGGGCCAGGAGGTCTCCCCTCAGCCTCCTCTGCTCCAGACTGAACCCCCCAGTTCCCCCAGCCGCTCCCCAGCAGACCTGTGCTCCAGACCCTGCCCCAGCTCCGTTGCCCTTCTCTGGCCACGCTCGAGTCACTCAATGGCCTTTTTGGGGTGAGGGGCCCAAAGCTGAACCCAGGAATCGAGGGGCGGCCTCCCCAGCGCCGAGCCCAGGGCTCAGATCCCTTCCCTGTCCCTGCTGGCCACGCCAGTGCTGACACCAGCCAGGATGCCGTTGCCCTCCTTGGCCCCCTGGGCACACTCTGGCTCATTCTCACCCCCCAGTCCCTCTCTGACCGGCAGCTCTCCAGCCACTCCTCCCCAGGCCTGTAGCCCCCATGGGGTGGTTGTGGCCCAAGGGCAGCCCCCGGCATTTGCCCTTATTGGCTCACACTCCCTCACACAGGCAGCTCCAGGGTCCCAGATTTACTGCAGGATCCAGGAAAAACTCGCTGCTCCTTGGCTCTGCCGCTTGCGGAGAGGGAACCAGTATCACACACTGCTCCGCCCGTGCAGGGCTCGCTGAGGGTTATTGGCATTTTCCTGTATTTAAAGGCATCATGCAAGTGTCCCCAGGCAAAGGGGTGGGCTCTACTCCTGGGCACAAGTGCAACCTGAAAACGGCAAGAAAGCTTCGTTCTGCCCCAAAATGCAAGTGGCAACGGCTCTTCTGCGTTGTATGATTTGTTTCCTTTATGCCCTTGAGATGAGGAGCTGCTAATCTTCCCTCACTAACTGCAGCCAACAAGATTAACAGCTGTAACTGCTGAGCTTTCTGCAGGGTTTTCACTCCCTTTGGTTGCTGGCGGGGGATTTTGCTCCGAGAAGCACTTGGCTGGTGCAGAGACTCCTGACACCGCTGCTGCTCTGGAGACCATGGATTTCCCCACTCTCTTCCTTCTTGACAAGCCAGTATAACTGGAGAGGGACAGCGGTTGTATCACTGAGGTTTGGGGCCCAGCAGAAATCTGTGTTTCAAATAACAGCGTTATTTGAAGTTACAGTTAGCAAGGACCTTGGCGTTATTTTTAAAAGGGAAAGCAGAATTTTCTTCTGAGATCCGATCTGATCTTCCGTGCAGAGACACCACCGTTACTGTCTTTCAGTCACCATCACTACCCCTAACTCCTGCCAGGGTGTTATTCTTGTGAGTGCTTGTACTCTTCTCTCCTGGCTCTGCTAAACCATTGTAAGAAAACACCACCAGGAGCCTCGGGTGTAAAAACTTGTTGAATTGTGCTGGATTATCATGACAGGCATCTGTGGCTTTTTCAGACAGATGTCTAGAGGTTCAAGCTGCACTAGTGCAGCCACATTCTCCCGAGGCCACGGAGAGCTCTGCCAGATGCCACCAGCTTTGGAGAGGGTGTGCAAA
This sequence comes from Athene cunicularia, assembly GCF_003259725.1. Lineage (NCBI taxonomy): Eukaryota > Metazoa > Chordata > Aves > Strigiformes > Strigidae > Athene > Athene cunicularia. The sequence continues at coordinate 26,169,081 of NW_020799105.1, forward strand.
GGTGCCATCAGTTGCTGCTTTGTCTCTTGCTCTGTATCAGACTTGCTGAAAAAAGCTTTTGGCTTGCATGAGGAACAGCGTTTGTCTTGGGGGTTGAAGCAGAAGGCACTGTCCGGCAAGGTCCCCTGCCCTGGGAGGGTTCTGCCCTCGGTGCCCCTGCAGAAGCCTTGCCAGTCCATTTCCTACACACTTCTACATCTCAGTAAACCTGGAGGCTGCACCCACCTGTGTGTGAGAGACATTTTCTGAGGCAGTACAGTAAAGGCTTTGCAGCCTGAGACTTGCAGGAACAGAGGCCAGCTACCACATGTGTTTCACCTGAGCATAAAGCCTCCTGGAGCTGGCAGCTCTGCCAGAGGAGGTGCTGGAAACGCCTTCACACGTTGAAGCTCGTTGGTACAAAGTGGTGTAAGCACGCAGCAGGGAGTCGTTCCTCTCTGGAGGAGGATGGACTGGTGCCCTATCCTCTGCTGCTGCCAATAGCTGGGAAAGGTGAACCGAGAGACTGAACACTGAATTTAAAAAACCACGTCACTCACAAAAGGAGTCCTTTTTTTCTGCCTTTTCTCCCCACGGCCATCTCCCCACCTCCAGAAGGGAGCAGTTGACACCCACATACTTTTTGAGGCAGGTTAGGCTGAGCAAGGGGCCGTCCTGGTGCCAGTGCGGCTCAGAACCCCACAGCATAAAAGCAGCCTGAAGTATTTCCCCCCAGGACTGAGTTTTCTGCACAGTCCTGGGTGGGAGGCTCAGCACACAGCCCCTCCTCCACTCCCCTTGCCTGACCAGGGTAGGGTTTTCAGTTCCTCACAAAATCCTCATCCGACCAGAGACAAGGTCAAGCTGACAGCCTTATATTGTTTTTGATTAGCAAATTCTGGAATTAGAAGCCATGCTCTATGATGCCCTGCAGCAAGAAGCTGGAGCCAAAATTTCCGAACTTCTTTCAGAAGAGGAGAAAGAGAAACTGAAGAGCGCCGTAGAGCAATGGAAGCGGCAGGTCATGAGCGAGCTCCGGGAGAGGGACGCCCAAATCCTGCGGGAAAGGATGGAGCTCGTTCAGCACGCGCAGCAGGTAGGCGCCGCTGCTGGGCACGGTGGGATCCGGGCGGGACGGCCCCCGACCTGTGAGCACCAGCCTCTCCTCATAGAGCTCTACCACAAACGGCTGCTCCTGGGGCCAGGCTTGGATGTGCCTTGGATAATCCTTGCAAACAGAGCATCTTGATTTTCATTAATTTGTCGTGCATAGTGACATTCACAGAGGGCTCACCTACAGCTTAAAACCCAATTTTTTTTAGAAGCACAGCACATACAATTTATATCTCCAAAAATAATGCGTCTTCTGGGTACATCTGTATTTGGTTGGTTAATAAATATTTTTTTATTTGACATCTGACAGAGAATTAAAGAGCTAGAAGAAAGAATTGAAGGCCAAAAAAGACAAATAAAAGAGTTAGAGGAAAAGGTAAGGTAATGCAGATGAAAGTTACTGTATGTGCACATGACCATATATTCATTTCACCTTGGCTAAGAAAACAAACTTATAGGAAGTTTGTGTTTGTTAGTGCAGTGAGCTAACGTGAGAGTGCTCCAGGAAACCCATTTTCCATTGGCATTAGTCCCTCTGAGAAGGAAAGGTTACCAGCTTACACTGAGTCTTTCCTTCTGTTGTCCTTCAGTAAAGTCCGAAACACAGGACTGGGCAGGGCCGGGGGGTCCGTCTGCCCTGGGAAGGGAGCGGTGCAGAGCCGAGGGCAGAGCTCAGCACCTGCTCTGGGGAAGGAGCTCGGGGTCTTTTCTCCCTCCCGTCTCCAGCACTTGCACGTGCCAATAGCGCACGTGGCTGATGTCATCCAGCTTCCTCCAGCCCAGCCGTAACTGTTCAATTTTACCCTAAAGTTACCCTCATCTGAGACCACCTATTTCTAGTGAAATTGCCATGGGAGAACTTGTTCAGGTACAACAGGGGCTGAGCTGGACTTTTCACCTGAAACTAAACCCAAACCTTAGCAGTGTTGGTTTGGGGGGTTTTTGAGGTATCAGAAGAATTTGGCTGATTTTCTCCTCCCCGTTTTTCCTGAGGCCTTGGCTGGGGCTGGGCTGGGCTCCGCTGGGGCAGGAGATGACTGTCTGAGGGACACGGGGGCTCGGGCTGAGCCGAGCCCTCGGAACCTACTTCACACTTTATATTTCTTTTCAACTAAGAGTTTTGTTGCACTCTGTAACCACAGCTTATTTCTCAGCTAAACACACTGTAAACTCTGATTCTCTTTCTTCTCTTCCATTTTTTCCTCTCTTCCCTCCCCTTTTCAGTTTTTATTTTTGTTTTTATTTTTCTCTTTAGCTTTCATTCTTTGGTCATAGTCCTTCAGGCCACGTGCAGAAGGTAAGCCCCTGGTGACCTCTGCTCTTGTAAAGGGTCAGAGCCTTCCCCTTGCTACTCAGGATGCTTCAGCAGTACTGGGGAGGTCTCCTGGGCACCTCAGATGACCCCAAAATGGAAATCTCTAAAGCCTTTAAAAAAAACATAGAACCTAGGCACCAGCAGTCTAAAAGCTTCTCAAACAGAATTTCCTCCTTTGGAGGGAAGGGCAAGGAAAGGGAAGAACACAGCAGGCTTAAAAGTAAAACTTCCAGTGAACAGGGTAAAGGCCCAGTCTGTGCTTATTCCTCTGACTACATGGGCGGATGCTCCAGCTGATCCCTGCTGGAGATCCCTGGAAATCTGCTGGCTGGGCTCTGGTCTCTGACACGCTCGCAGCCGGGCTGAACCTCTTGTGTCAGCTTGTCCTGCCTCCAGGCTAAGCAACCAGAGTGGTTTGGGGAGGAACGTGTCATTTAGAAATGCGTATTTCTCCAAGCATCATGCCAGAGGGCCCTGGATATTGCCTAAATCCCCCCTTCTGCCACGCAAATAGGAGATAAACTGCCAATCTGTGTGTGCTTCCAGAGATGGCAGAAATTCCCATGTCATGGATGGCATTGAGGGGAACATTCCTGTCGGGCATCAGTGACAAAAGAATATAACATTAATCCTTTTTTATCAGTTGTACAATTCAAATGAAGATATAAATATCACCCTTACAGAAATTCCATGTGTGTTATTTTTGCCCAGATACCATTTTCTTTGATCCTTGTCTTTATATATTTTCTTGTTTCAGCTTACTGAGGAAGCTCCAATTGCTTCTACTGTTATCAACAGGAAGACAGCATTGATTACCAAGACAGAAAAAGAGACATTGCCGTTTCAAAACCCCCAGATATCTCTCATATTTTGCTACTGGCGATGGAAGGTGCAATCTTTCTGTCCCTTTCTGACTGAAGCTGAACTAGGGTACGTGGAAATTTCTGCACAGGTGACGTCTGCACCACTGAAATCTCTGACTGAGTGTTTTGAAAAGCTACAAGTAAGCCGACAAAGAAGAAATCCAAAAACCCCCTCCCTCTCCTCCAGCCACAGGCTCCTCCTTGGAGTCCTGGCTCTGCTGCTTGAACTAACCTTCAGTGGAAGTCCTGGCTCTGCTGCTTGAAATAGCTCTCAGCTTTACGTAAGGAGCGGTATACTAATTCAGATAAACTGAATATATTTTGGTTCCCTGCTAAGCAGGTAGTACATTGCTTCTCTGTAGAAGTGACCGTGTCCTGTTTTATATGTCACGCATTTATATTTGTTATTCATAGTTATTTAAAAATCTGTCTGGAAAGAAGATTTTAGGAAGAGTTCCAGAGGAGTAACTCCTGAAAAGATAAATGTGAATGAAAATGAAGTGTTTTGTCCCAAGGTGTTTCTTCGTCACGCAGGGTACGTCCGATGGTTGAATATCCCACAAGCCCAGTTTTAGGGAAGAACGTGAAGCTGTGTTCTACAGATCAAGTTGTCATTTTTGGGAGAGTTTTCAGTAGACCATGGCCTGATGAGAAAAATGGCACAATAATTTATAATTTGCTGTCCCTGGATGCTGACGAAAGGCTTACCATTGTCCCAGCAAAAAGTTCGACCTGGAAACGAGTAAAACAGATCATCCCTGATCCGCACGCTCGGGGCTGGGGGAGGCAGCGAGAGGGGACAGAAGATCTTGTCACCACGAGGCACCAGTCCCGCAGAGCCCGCGCCCAGCAAGGCAGATGGGGCCTCTAGAAAAACGGGGGGAGGAGGGGAAGCCCGGAAGAAATCCCCGAGTGCCACTGGGCGCAGGGGAGCCGCGGGCGCCCCAGAGCCGGGCTGCCCGGGAAGGCCCAGGAGCAGCACCCCCGGAACGGGCGCCGCGAGGAACTGCCCGGCCCCTGGGAGTGCGGAGGCAGCGCCGGAGCTCCTGGCAGGTAAGATGGGCTGATAACTGGAAACCTGCTTACTGTAGATCATGTACACCCCAGAACCTCCTTTACACGGCCGTTAGTTTCTCTTGCTGAGGTTAAAATACTTCAGATCGTAACACAGAGAAAACTCTGAAGTTACCAAAGTCTTGATGTAAACATTATTTATCACTGTTTCACTTCAGTAACTTTGGTATTGAATTTTGGTGTGATATAATCACAGATTCTGACTTGATGGTCACTCTTAAAAAATTACAAGGCAGGTAATGAAATACACTGCCAAATTTGTATGAACAGCAAGTGATCACGCTGCTTTTTAAAAATACATATTTTAAATGCAGTAGGTGAAAATATTTTTCACTTTGGATTGAAAAAATAACATTCAGAAAAGTATTTTAATTCACAGTTTCACTTTTTAAAAAATTTATGCTAGTCATGAGTTGCTTGGCTGGTAAACATGATGGGGACAGCAGCAGCAGTCACCCCAACACTATCTGAAGTTGCCTTTTTTTAGAATATTGAAGAATACGGGAATGTTCAATGGGGGACTGGAACCCAGTGAGAGAGCTGGTGAGACCACTGCTACCCCAGCCTGGGGGAGCCTGGTGTGCCTAGAAAGGCCAGTGCTTGCTGGACAAATTTATCTCGGCCAAAATGAGGGAAAATACTAAAATTTAAAAAAACCAACCCCCTGGAATAGAACTGAGTCACTCCTGTAGATGATGCTTGGCATAACTCAGCAGGCAAATCGGAGCACTTCAGTGTTGCCTGGAGGCCGCTTCACTTCTGCTGGGGCTGTCCCAGCACCTGTTACGGTGTCTGTGACTGGTCAGGCCTCTCACGGCTAATACCTCTCACAGGACGTGTTTCTGCTTTAAAGGAGGAATTGTCTTGCTGTACTTCATCCCGTCAGTTTTTGGGGTTTTTTTTTCCCAAATATTTTTTCTAAGCAGAACATCTATCAAATCTGAGTTTGAACATCCTTCAGATCTTAAGGTGCTTGGCTGGAGGTTATTGATTTGCTGCTCTAGAGGAGATTACTGCTCCTCAAAGCAACCGGACACAGGATGTCTGGGGACAGAGGGATGCACGCAGGAAGTCTTAGAAATCATTTGTCTGACGTGGTGCTCGCTGAGGTGATCTGCGCTCAGGGTTAGATTCGATGGTGCACACTCCTCCTGAAAACATGCAGCTGTACATCTCAGCTCTGCTAGTTTTCGGAGAGTGGTCCAAATCATTCGTGCCTGTCCCCAGGGGGCTGGCGTTTCCTGGGCGGTAAGATCAATGAGATCTACGCATTTAGTGACCTAAAAAAGAACCTTAATGCAGTAAAAGGAGGGAAATAAAAATGCTTTGGATTGTAATTAAGGCTTTCTGAACTGTCTGTTGAAAGAACTTCTCAGCAGAAAGTTAGATTTCAAGTAAATGTTTTTTTCATTAAGAATGTGTTTTTAACACAAAACATTGATCTCCCTTAAGTGTAAAATCAGAAAATTGCCCAGCCTTTGGGGCCACGCCACCGCCGCCGGTTTCCTCAGGTTGTGGTCTCTAGTGTATCGATGCGATTATTCCCTTTATAGCTAAAAAGTTTTCCCAAACATAATGTGTGTGTGCGTGCACGTGTGTAAAATGGGGAGTTGGAGACAGGTCCTTGAAGGGGTCCGTAAGCGCGTGAGTCTGAGCAAAAGCAGTTGTTGCCCATCACCACCACACAATAGCTTTTGTAACCAAACTCCTCCTGATAAATACACACGGGGTGTTACCCCACGTTAAACTGAGGACTGACACAGATGACATTGGAACGACAGAAGAGGCCCCGTGCTCACCCTTACAAACTGATATTCCCTCCGTGAAGAAGGATCACACCCCTCTGGTGATGCAGTTTGCTTTCTGACTGGAAAAGTTTCCTACTGGTAATAGAAGATAGTACTGCAACTGCAATCTTAATCAAAACATTTAAAATATTAATATTAAAAGAAAATTCTTTAAGTGTTTTCAGTGTAGAAGGACAGAGAGAGGCTGCAGGAGCACGGGGAGGTGCCTCTCCCCCAGAGCTCTCAGGGATGTTGACCAGCCTCAGGCTCCTCGTGGCCAAGGAGCTCAGAAGCAGCCCCTCTGTCTGCAGATCCTCCAGCCCTGCTCTTTCGTACAGCAGTATAAATTCTGTTTAGAAGCGACACTGACATTTTTAATTAAGAATATACAACCTATTTCTTACTGTAGGCAGCAATTAGAAACACCAATTTCAAGTGTTCGGAATTTGATCTCTCTATTTCTCTGTGGATGGAACGCGTGAGCAGGAGGGCAGGTGGCATTTCCCCTGGCAAATGCCTACAGAGCCCCCGGGGGGGTCACCCCCTTCTACACCAGGGCCGGACCTGTCCACTGAACCCGTAGGGTTTGTAGATAATTACTTTTTTTTTAATTACTCTGTATATTGATTCCATGATCAAATTGTTCTGTTTCGTTGGTGTGCTTTCATTGTCAGAAGAGGTTGGGGTTTTTTTAAGGTCAGCAGCGTGTTTTTCCAGAAATGATCCACAGGGGAGATGATGAGCTACTGGAGCTTAAATTTTCCTGTAACGTTCTATCAGCTGCCTTCTCTCGATATATATATTCATGCATTCTGAAAGGGGTTGTGAATGGCTTTCTTCACAGGGGTACAGAGATAGGGCTAATGAGCTACATTATTAGAATGCTAATTGGCAAGTGTTGTGCAGGATGACCCAAAACGTCTTTGTTTGAAGTGAACTGTGTAGGGGAAATTCAAGGCATGGGAAGACTCCCACTGAGCAGACGGCATTTCTGGGAGGATGTAGAGGAAAGGATTCAAAGGCTGCTCATTTTTACTGCGCTGTAAAATCTTGTGTAGTTTTCTTGATCTTGGTAAGGAGCAGAATTTGGTTCAGTGATAATAAAGTGATTTCCAGCAGATTAATAATCGTCAATTTATATAAAAGCATGGGCTGTCTCGTTACACAGTATTTCTGCTTTAATGTTTCAGGGGTTGTTACAAACTGAAATGCACAGAAATGACAACGTCAGTCTGAATTTACAGATGAGATGAGACGAGGTCCTGGGGCAGGAGCACTGTTGTCGCTGGTGCTTACGGATGGCTTCAGCACTGCGGCGCTCTGAGGCCCGCCTGGGAAAGCTCTTCCATCATGGAGAGCTCTCAGATTATGAAGAGGCTGCTTTCTGCTGGTTTACTAACTCCCACAGGGAAACAACTCGAAGCAGACCTGCTGAGGTTTTCCTTCCGAGTAGAGCATCTTTTTTCTACAGCAGTGGCTTTTCCTTGTGCTTCCTGGACAGGTTAAGGAGGGCAGTGCCCGGGACAATGTCCCTGATCTCGTGATCAAGCAGCCCGCGCAGCTGTTCGGTGGTCGGGGTGTCTGTGCGCAGCGTCGTTCCTACGGCTGCTCTCGTACCCCTGAGATGGAGCAAAGAGCTCTCCCGGCGCGTAAACATCTGGTAGACTTGTGCGCGGCAGCAGCAATTCCGTGTAACGTCTGCCCCCCCTGCCCAAGACCTCAGGGGTTCCACCCCACACCTTTCTCAGGAAGAAAACTGTAGGCGGGCTCCCAGCAGAGCCCCAAGTCCAGAACAAATCCCCACCGAGACCCTTGTAGGGGAAGGGGCCGTTCCCTGGCGCGCCCCGCGCAAGCGGGCCAGAGCTCCCAGCCTCGGCTGCCTCGTGTCTGCCGCTCGCAGCAGGTAGGGAAAACCAGCACGAGTCCTTATCCTCCGCACGCACATTCAGCGTAACCGGGCACAGGCTTGGCACGGGCGTTGTCAGAGCCTGCTCCGCAGAGCTGCTTTTAAAGAGAATCATTCGTTTAATCGCTCGTCTTCCAAAGTACTCCCGGGCATTGCAGATTTGGTTGTCACCGAGTCTGAAGTGTTCTTCCCGAATCCCTGTAAATAATAAGGACATGTATTTTTGTAACGTACCAAACTCAGTATTAGCCTGAAGAATTAATTAGCTGGGAAATCTGTTATAAAGTGAACTTTTTTTAAAAAATTCATTATATTTGTAAATTAATATGTTTGTATACTCACCCCCTACATAGAAATACAAATAGACTTTTCTGTGCATAGCATTAATTTGCAAGGCTTTCAGCAGTCAAAACCTTTCAGGGAGTTGTTATACTGATAACGTAATAGCAAACGAAGAAAAAAGTATGTATTTTTGAGCATACTCTAGCATAAATTGGCTGGAACCTTTTCTTGGTTCCTGTCAGGGACCCCATCGTTTCACTTCTGATAGAAACCAGATGGACAACAAAACACTTAAATGTTATCTGGAGAATCAAATTTTGAGCATAAATGCAAATTAGCCAGATTAAATGTAATTTAATTTCTGTGACTAGTTCACAGTGCTGATAGGAACAACCTTTTTGTCAATTCAGGCTCTTTATTCATAAAGATTTCACATAACAGGCCTGCACAAGTGTACAACTGTGCGATAGTATCGTGTGTCACCACAGGCACGATGACCCGGAGAGCCCGGCCGGGGCTGTCGGCGCGTGGGGCGCTCCAGGCCGGTTGCATCTACGTGGGACGGTGCTCCACACCTTCCACGGAGCTCTGCTGTTCGTAGTGTTTGGGTGTTACCGTGCTCCACCAAAAGAGGATTTTCCTGCTGAATTCGGGGGAGCAGGATGTACCTCTCATCTGCTCCACGGCAGCACAAACGTCAGGGTTCTGTCCCGGGTGTGTGGTGTCCAGCCTGCGGGGCCAGCCCGAGCCAGCACACTTCACGTTGGCTAGTAGCCAGGGTTAACAGCTGTGCCACATATGGGGACAATCACAAGGCTTTGAAGCATGGTCAGGTGAGACTTTGAAGCGTGGTCGAGATGACTTTGATTAGCAATAAGAGATTAATCAAGGCTAAACTTTGATCTCTGAACCCCAGAAGATAAGCAGGACATCCTGGACCATGAGGAGAAGGTCTGGGATTGTGCTGAGGACGAGTTGTTTGGCAACCTGGCAAAGGGACTAATCAGAGGCAGGTGTAGGAAATTTTGTTCTGTTGGTGGCAGCTTCTAAAGGCACATTGTCCCAACGGCCAGTTTCCTTGTTGTAAATGAGAACACACCTTAGGGATACAACAAACCCATGAAGTGAGGGTCAGAATGGAGACACCAGTGTGCATTAGCAACTGGTAAGAGGACCGTCAAATATTCACACACTGTCAAATCAAAGCAGCCCTTCCACCCTGTGCTAATTGTATTGAGGGAGAGACTGTAGAATCCTAAAGGCTGTCAATTTATAATTTAACAGGTTTCTGAGAGTGTTAATGGTAGCTGTGCTTCCTCTAAGCTGCTGAAAAGGTCACTTAGGAAAGAGAAGGGTGTTTCCGTAGGCTGAAGCAGCTCCTCCAACCCCGAGAGCCGGGGCTGCGCTCTCGCCCTTGGGCCACCCTTCCCCCTGGAGCAGCCCGCGTTGGGGCCGGGCTGTCACCCTGCATTTTCTGCATTTTCTGCATTTTCTGCTTTAGCTCCACATTTACAGCTTGACTAGGTTCCTCTCCGCTTCGGAACCTTCCTTCTTAAATGTCACTGCTACTGCCACAGCCGATCTCCTGTCTGTGACCTGGGGGCTGTAATAAGACATAATGCTTGTGAGCAGCCGGGCTCTTCACAGATTGTAATGTTTTTATTATTTTTCTGTCTCTTGGAGCTGTTTCCATTACCTGTTCCCACTGCCCTGGTACAGAACAGGTGAAGCAGGGGCTGGGTTTATTCCCTGCTCTCGGTGCAAGGGCAGTTCCCAATCCATCACTTGCTCTCCTGAGGGTCCGGCCCAGGACAGGTCCGAGCTCAGCCCCGGCCTGGCAGGGGCAGGTGCCCCCCGCCTCCCCCGGCCGCAGGGCCCTGGCGCCGCCAGCACACGGCTCCATCTGCCGCAGACTGATTCTGGCAGTACAGAGAATCCGTCACGATTTGCCTCGGCTGAGGGGAGCTGAGGGGCTTCTTCATCTGCGGGTCACACGGGAGCCCCCCAAAAATGAAATTCCCAACCCCCAGCTGAAGGTTTTACTTCCTCGGGGCCTCTCTGGCCCGGGGGCCGCGGGTGCCTGCGGGACTCCAGCCATCAGCCTCCTGCCTACACCTTACACGTGGGGGTTCCTGGCAGGGGTAAGCGCTTACAAAGCTTTCAAAATCCACATTATTGCAAACATAGAGCACAAATATTTTTAAATCTTTTCTTTAGTTGGAAAACAAATTGATGCTATTTATGTCTTCTGGGTATGTAACAAAAAGCGATGTTATCTAGTGTTTTATATATAACACAACATGTAATTATACCTATTGTACCACGCTTTCCAACACCACGACTTTCTAATAGATTTGTCTTTTGAAAAGGCGTTCTAACATCCTTTACCAATTACATGAAAAGTACATGTAAATGTATTACAAATTCACTCATAACCACCGTTTACCCAAATGAAATACCCCCAGTAATTAGGGGATGATACCAGCAATTAATGTAAACCAGGTTTCTAAAGGGCAAAACAGTTTTCAGTGCAGAATCAGCCGTTACCCTAAAAACAACGTGTGATTAAAATAGGTAAATTCCACCTGTCCTGGTGGGAGTAGGAGACTCAAGGCCATGCAGCCTCGGGCTGCGTTTTGGATGGTACAGGAGCCATCAAATAGGTTTGATTATAAATCTGCCTCATTCTCTTACACACCAAAATCCAACATGAAAAGGAAATGCTATAGACTGTGCACATATGTGTGTGTGTGTGTAAAATGAATAGTATTCTGTTTATTTCCAAAAGATTTTATCACAGAAACAACTTGTAATGGAAGGAAACAGCTTTTAAAACCCTGCTATTAAGCATCAGAGGATGAGCGCTGTTGGTCCTGTGGCGGTGGTTTATGGTGTTTCTGTGCCAGGTTTCCTCCCATCTCCATTAAGGAAGGAGGGGGAAGCTAATTGTGCTGCGGGAGCCCCTGGCACTGCCTTACTGAGGCGCCAGACACCCCGCTCTGCCCTACATTCGCCTGCTCGTGGCATAGAACGGCGACGAGGGTGAGCAGCAACGGTCAGGGTGAGCTGTGCTGGCTGTCACCTCCCTGGCCCGGCCGCGGGCGGGCAGGTGATGGGGGGCGCGGGCTGGGCGCCCCGATCTGGGTCAGGCCTTGGCGCAGGAGAGCGGGTGCCTGAAATCCCCCCCCGCCCCGGCGGAACG
>NW_020799105.1:26180651-26183492 GCF_003259725.1 Athene cunicularia
GAGGCTGAGGGGAGACCTCCTGGCCCTCGGCAACTCCCTGCCAGGAGGGGGCAGAGAGGGGGGATGAGTCTCTGGAGCCAAGGAGCCAGCGCCAGGCCCCGAGGGAATGGCCTCAAGCTGCCCAGGGCAGGGTCAGGCTGGCTCTGAGGAAGGATTTCTGTGCAGAAGGGGCTGTTGGGCGTTGGAATGGGCTGCCCAGGGCAGGGGGGAGTCCCCGGGATCCCTGGAGGGGTTGAAGAGTCGGGCTGAGCCAGCGCTGAGGGATCTGGGGGAGTTGGGAAGGGTCAGGGGGAGGCTCATGGTGGGACTGGAGGAGCTCCAAGGGCTTTTCCAGCTGAGGTGACTCTGGGATTTTCTGACCTGCAGGCTGAGCCGGGCGGGCTGGGAAGGGTTAATCCATTCCCCACACAGTGCAAGAGGGCCAGGAGGTTTGGGGGGAGAAGGGGTAAGGCACAGGCTCCTCTTCCTTTCGATTCATCAGCTGAGCTATTCTGCTTTCCGTGTGATCGCCCTAGAAATTCCCCTTCTGCCCGATGCTGGTCTGGTAACAGTGTAAAACAGAAACCGGGGAGGAACGGCCCAAGAACGGAGGCAAGAAGGGCTGGGCCAGCCCCAGGGCACCACCCTTCCCACCTCAGGGCGTGAGGTGCTTCTGGGGCTCCTCTCCTCATCTGAACCGGTGGAACTGGGTGGAACTGGGCTTTGCGGGTTATTAACGTGTCCTCTCAGAGACACAGCTCCCTTCCCCGTCCCTTCTACTGGCCAGAGCTCTCCGCAGGGACGCCCCGTCTCTGGAGGCGCTCAGGCTGCTGCGCGGTCAAGGCCGTGCCCGCGCCTGGCAGCGCAGCTCAGCAGCTCCCAGTGTCCTGCCCAGGCTGGGACGCCGCCCTTGGCCAGCCCCCACCAGCTCCTTGTCAGCTCAGAAATTTCGCTGGGCTTGTCTCAGCCTTTCCTTCCTTTAGTTTCTGGTAGGGGAATGACCTGTGCCCCTCCGTGGAAATAATAATTCTCACACAGCCCATCTGGTGGGTGTTTACGGGCTCGCCTGCAGCACTGGCAGCGTCCCAGCACGCCACTGGGACGTCCCCGAGGCCACTCGCCCCACAGGACACCCCGGGGAGGGATGTGGGCGCTGGGGAGGCGCCTCAGAAGTTGTGACAAGCTAGATGGGGCAAGTTTTAAACTCATCGTCATCATCCTTGTGTTCTGAGCCTTACCTGAGAACTATTAGGGGAGTATCGCTTAAGAAAAATAATGTATGGTACAGCCTGCAGAAAATTGTACATCTAACATTTAATAAAGCTTTTTTTTTTTTTTTCCCAGAGAAAAAGCAGCAATTGGATAAGCCTACTCCGACTGTAGACTTAATTAAGAGCTACTTAAGACAGTCTGGCAAACCCCATGAAATGGGAACGTTGCAGTGCTTGGGACTACAAATCACGTGTTGGAGAGGGAAGTCCAGTGTGGTTAATCCTCATATTTATTTTACTCTGCAGGTACCTGCACCGCTTCCAAAACTTGTGTGGAGTTTATAAAGCTACGAAGAAAATCCCTTGATACGGAAGTTGTAAAAACTCCCCGGATACTTGTACATCAGTGATCTGTTTTAAAGCGGACAGTGTGAACAGCAAAGGGAGCTAAGCTGCGAAAATGTAAGGAAACAAAAGTGTTCTATTTGTACTGGAGTAATGTGACATTTTAAGTCAAAGGTTATGGATACTGATATCAGCATAGGATTATATTACAAAAGTAATTTGAAAAAAATTCCAATTCTACCAGACACAGATACCAATGCTGGCGTTGCGTCGACGAGCGACATTTTTACTTCTGCATTTCACGCGTAAAACGTGTCCATTTTGAGTTCTGCTTGAATACTTAGTGTCTTAAAGTATTTTATTTACTTGGAAGAACTGGGAACAATCGTGGAGGTAGCTGCCTGCAGTCTGGGGCATTACTGAACGGCTGGAAATCTGCAGGAATGTGGATGCTGGCATCTCTGAAAACGCCTTAAGGGAGAGGCCCGAGGCGGCGGCTCTGGGGGCGACGGGGCCGAGCCCGGGGGCTGCGGGGGGCTGGGAACCAGCCCCGCGCTCCCGCCACGCTCTTGCACGGTGTGGGTCTGTGTCCCGAATTTCAGTTCCCTTTTCCCATTAATTAGAGTTTCTTAGTCATGGAGTTTTTTAATTAAAAAGCTAACTGTACAGGACAGGGACATGTGTAAATAAGGGATTACGCTTGTGTATGTGTTAATATTTATATGTAAAAAGATATGTACATAGGAAAGAAAAAAGTGGCCGAAAGAATCTTTTCAAAGCTGTTTCTGACAAATGCACAGACAGGAAATCTGCGCAAACGTGCTCCTTAATTTCGACATGAGGGTTTTCGCTCAGTTCCCAGCCCCTCTGCGCTCGCTCCCGCTGGGGTTTGGTACGACGAGTCCCGGCTGTGGCACGGAGCCCTCCTGGAGCCCTCCTGGAGCCACCCCGGGATGAGCCGTGGCCGTCTCCTTTGCTCTCCTCTCCCCTCCGGGCCTTGCCCATCTTTTACTGTCCACTTAATTGGTTACTAAATTTTTTTTTTTTTTTTCTTCATTTTGGCACTTAAGTATTGAGAGCAATTTTTTGGAAGATATCCCAGTGAATATGTTTATGGTATATTTTGCTCCTGACTGTACTGATTTGGAAAATTCTGGGTATTTTCCCCCCTCAAAATAGTCAAATATACCAACCAAAAGAAAATTGCCCAACATTATCCATTTATGTTGATAAAACTCGGGAAAACACGCTAAGCAAAAGAACTATTCATGAGCAAAAAAGCATTTCACTTCATAAATATTTATAG
>NW_020799105.1:26183542-26185330 GCF_003259725.1 Athene cunicularia
AAATCCCCCCCCGCCCCGACAGTGCCCGGCCCCGGGCTCATCCCGACCCCCCGAAGATCTGAAAAGCTTCAAGGGGGCCCAGGGCCCCCGGAACAGCGTCCTATAAATATTTATGGAAGTGAAATGCTTTTTTGCTCATGAATAGTTCTTTTGCTTAGCGTGTTTTCCCGAGTTTTATCAACATAAATGGATAATGTTGGGCAATTTTCTTTTGGTTGGTATATTTGACTATTTTGAGGGGGGAAAATACCCAGAATTTTCCAAATCAGTACAGTCAGGAGCAAAATATACCATAAACATATTCACTGGGATATCTTCCAAAAAATTGCTCTCAATACTTAAGTGCCAAAATGAAAAAAAAAAAAAAAAAAATTTAGTAACCAATTAAGTGGACAGTAAAAGATGTCTAATTGCTGATTCCTGAGACTCCTGGAGCTGGTAGGGGATGCTTGTGCCCCAGCAGCCATGTGCGTGTGGCCTTGGCTGCCGTGGGCCCCGCTGCCTGCTGCTCGCTGCTGGGCTGGCAGGGCGAGCTGGGGTTTTATAGTCCAACTCGCTCTGCCCACAGCACTCAGCAGTTTTTTAGCTTTATGCAGGATGATGTTCCTGTAGAAACCTTTGAATTTTAACAGAGACTTATTTTCACTCCGTAGAGAATTAAACTAGGGAAATTGCATGGTCTTCAGCCACTCATCTGGCTCACACAGTCGGGTATTAACAGAAAATAATGTCTTAAAAAATAAGGTGCACCTTTTCGGAGCTGTGGTTGCTGCTGTAATTTGTGTAAGTACGGAAAGATCCATAACTATTCTTAGCCTGATCTTTACCTACTGTAAGTCACCATAATTTCATTGCAAATAGCAGAGGGTTTCCTCTTTCTCCCCAGGGAAAAAGGAAAAAAAAAAAAAAAAAACACCATTCTGTGGAACCTGTTTGAACTAAATGGCCACTTTTTTTTTTTTTCCCCCCTACTTGAGATGGTTAAATAACCCCCCTCAGAATTTCATTCTGCTCACGATTTCTCATCCTGCTGCTTTCTCACCCCTTCCCTGCCGCGCAGTAGTTGCCCATGGGTTATCTGCATTTATGAGAAGCAGGGTTGCATCTGCCATAAATTTAGTCGTGCGTGTGGATCTAGTGGGAGAGGAAGGGGAACATAAAGAAGAAGCCAAGCCTGGCCCATTTTTCTTCACAAGAAAATTAAATTCCATCTCTTTACTCCCGGCAGGGATGATAGGTGGGAAGAGAGGAGGGGATGTGCCCTCAGGCAGGAGTGCCAGGCCCCGACGGGGGGACCCAGCCCAGCCCGCGGTGGGTCCCACGGCGCGGGCCCAGGGGTGGGTTTAGTGCCCGCGCTACGTCCCGCAGAGGGCAGCGGGGCTCGGGGTGTGCACAGGGCCTCAGGCTCGTACCCGCGGGCTCTCCCTCAGGTACAATCTGCTTTGGAAACCCGTCCCGCGCCGCTCGCCACCCGTGCCGTGCCCAAGGCGGGGCCGCCGGCCTTGCTGCCATGGCGCCAGGCGGGGCCCAGCACCAGGCTGAGCCCAGGCTCACGGCGGGCGCTCAGCTGATGGGTGCTGGGTCCGAGGCCACCGACTCAACGTTCCTTCTTGTCCTTGCGGGCAATCCCGCCCTAAGCAGGACGGCCCAGGCCACGTTCTTCTTCGGGTGCTCGAGCAAATGGGATTTCCTGTTTTCAGCCAATTTAAACTCGCACCCGTGTTTCAGTTGCCATTTTATTATTCCTTGAAGGTTTCTCCCGGTTCCCCAGGCAGCTGTAAGCGCCGC
>NW_020799105.1:26185380-26192562 GCF_003259725.1 Athene cunicularia
ATCTGCCCCCCCGGGCCGGGCGGGAGCGGGTCCCTCCTCCCGGCGCCGGCATCTCTCGGGGGCCACGCGCGGTTTTGTGTGCTTGGTCGGGTCGTGTGTGTCCCCCCGTGTCCCCCCCCCGCCGTGCGCTGCCTCATGGCTGAGCTCCCCTGAAAAACATCCCGGTGGCGGCGTGAGCCGGTGCTGAGCTGCGTTCCCGGGCTGCGGGGGGAGAGCTGGGGGGCTGAGGATGGGGATGGGGTGAGGAAAGGGATGGGGTGAGGATGAGGATGGGGTGAGGAAGGGGCCGTAGGCCTCCCCCGTGGGGCACCCAACACAGAAGCTTCTTTTGATTGGTTTCACGGGACAAGGGAAAACAATAAATGTGCAGTAAAGGCCCGGATAGTTTTAAAAACACGGTGCAATTCTTTAATTTTTTTGAATTTGCCAGTGGTGCTCTTTAAAACAAGAGCCCCGACTGTGTTCCAGGCGGTTCAGCATCAGCACACGGTGCTGTAAGTATCTCCACGCGCTCCTGCATCCCTCCGTGGTGGTTGTGCTCAGGCCGCGCTCTTTGTCTCGCCCCTTTTAGCCTTGGCGATCACTTTTCTCACAACACTGGAGAGCAGGAGAGGAGGGAAGGCTCTTAAATGAGGCTGCAGTCCCACTTTTACAGAAATGCCACTGCTTTCTAATTTTTCTGGTTAAAGGCTCTGCAAATCTGACACCTGAACCAGTGTCATGCTTCGAAGTGAGGGAAGCCCTTGACTGTGAAAACGAACAAATGTCAATAAATTACCGGGTTAAGAAGCTGCGCTCCCAGGTCTCTGTAAGTGGAGCTGCTGGAGGCGGCAGGGGCCTGGCTGAGCTGCCGGACGTTTCCAGACCTAAAGCTGCTGAGAAGTTCCCTCAGTCTCTGAAGGAGCCCGGGGGGTGCCCGGGGGGGCAGGTCGGCAGTGGCAGAGGCTGCCCCGGGCTGCCCCCGTGCTGGCACCGGAGCCGCCGGGCCTGGCTGTGCCGCCTCGACAGCCCGGGCTGGTGCTGCCCTTCCCAGGGCACCTGCCCTCCTCACAGGGCACCTGCCCCCCTCTCCCCCGACAACTTTATGTGGTTCCTTGGCAAAATACCGTTGGGGCTTTGGGTAGTCACTCAACTTGTACGATTGAAGGGCAAAATGTTGAGTCCTGGGCTTAATGAAAGCTCAGAATGAGTGAGGCAACATCTAAAAAGTGGTTTGTTTTTTTTCTCTTAGAGTGACCGGCTTTTAATCAAAGGAGGAAAAATTGTCAACGATGATCAGTCATTTTATGCAGACATTTATGTGGAAGATGGTTTAATAAAGTAAGTTAAAAATTTATATTTGATAATGTAATTTCCAAGCATGATACAGTGCCATGTGATTTGAACAAGGTTCCTTTCTGTCATTTTTCTCCTGGAACTATGTTCCCTTTTTGAAAAACAAGCTCTTTTAGCATAGTGTCAGCAGGAACTACTTCAGTAGGATGGAACCAGTTAAGTGTGACAAAGGCACGTGAGCGCGGTCCCTGGGTGACGGGGCCCAAGGCTGCTATCGGGTGCCAGAGCCGGGGGTGGGGTGGGGTGGGTGCTGGCGGGGTGTCACACCCCGGCCCCGCTCCTGCAGCCGACCGAGCCCGAGGCCTGGCCCCTCGCAGCGCTGCTCCCCCCAGGAGCACTCGCCCCCCCTGCGAGGGGCCGGTCTGAGGTTCGGGGTTGGACTGGGTGAGCTTCAGGGGCTTTTCCAACCTGGATGATTCTGTGGGTCTGAGGCCTGGGCAGTGCCCGTGGCTACGTGCCTACGAGTTGGTTTTGCATCTTCACTGAAAAGTTGTTGCTAACGGACAGGATTGTTTAATACCATTTGATATCATTTTCAGACAAATTGGAGAAAACCTGGTTGTTCCCAGTGGTGCAAAGACCATCGATGCCTACAGCCAGCTGGTGGTGCCGGGGGGGATAGACGTCCACACCAGGCTGCGGGTGCCCGTCCTGGGGATGAGCAATGCTGACGGCTTCTACCAGGGCACCAGGGCAGCCCTGGCCGGAGGCACCACCATGATCAGTAAGAGGGAGCAGCATCCCAACAGGCCTCTCAGTAGAACCTTGCTTAGCAAAATACACAGGGCCCAGTATCATTGCAGAGATCATTTACCCTCATAGCAGGGGAATGTTAATTCCTGCTGTAGAAATCCAAGCATTACAAAGCTAATCAAAATGCATTATCGACCTTTCAGAACCTCCTTGCGTTGCTACACACAAATATTAAAAACATAGAGCGGTGCCTGCTTCACCTCGTAAGAATAAAAGAGAAGAACACTTTAAACACCTTTTAATATGTCTTCAATAGCTCGCAAGTTTCCAAGAGTTTTTCAGCTCTGTGAGGATGGGTTCCGTTTGTGTGTTAATGTAGAATAATTCTGATTTCTGTTCTGTCCTTGTTCTGGTCCCAAGGCCCCCACTGCAGCTCGTGACTGAAGGACCAGGCTCAGCAGGTCCTGGCGTAGCTCTGTACCGACCTCGCAGCTGGTAGCGCGGGGGGGACAGAGACGGGAGAGGTGCAGTACCTGGTGGGCTGTGGGTGGCCGCTCCTGGAAAATGCCCGGGGAGCCGCGCACAAGTGTGCAAGGACACGCGTTGCTCACCGGCCTCTCTCAGAGGCTGTGCTAGCTGGGCTGTGGGGAAAAAGGCGTAAAACCAGCCGTAACGTGGAGTTTGTTTGTTCCATTTGTTTCACTTTACCTGGGAAATTTATTACCCTTCATCTTCCATCAATGCTATAAAAAAGAACGAGTATTAAAACTCCTCCTTGTCACAGCAGCAAAGCCTTGCCCAAGGCGCTGGTGGCTGCTGCAGCCCCGGGGGTTCCTGCAGCCCCTTTCCGTCGCGTGCTGACGCTCTGCAGTGTTTCCCCAGTTGACCACGTCTGCCCGGACGCTGGGACCAGTCTCCTGGCTGCCTACGAGCAGTGGCGCGGGGCCGCCGACAGCCAGGCCTGCTGCGATTACTCGCTGCACGTCGACATCCCGCGCTGGCACGAAAGCCTGAAGGAGGAGCTGGAAGCCCTGGTGAAGGACAAGGGTGAGGACAGAAGGAGCCATAATCGGGCGAGAAACCACCCGCATCGTAATTGTTGCAGCAGATAAGGAAGGCTCCAGCGGGTTGGCGCTAGTTTGTGCTGCTCGGCCTGGGAGGGTGTGGGCAGGGGGGTGGCACCAGCCTCACACCGTAAGGGCTCGGTCGCGGGCTCTTGCCTTTGGGCTGTGTAGAGTCACGAAATCGATTGGGGCACGCTGGGCTGGTGGAAGGTGGCCCTGCCCAGGGCAGGGGGGTGGGACGAGACTGTTTTTAAGGCCCCTTCCAACCCAAACCAGTCTGTGATTCTGTGATTTAAATAAAAATGTTCAAGACAGGGCTTACAGAATGAAGCTAAGCTTTAGGCTTTCCACAGAGATTTCATTCATGCCTATAAATTTCTGCACACCCTGGAGCATCCGCTGGACACGGCTTACTGGAAAGCAGGTCATGCGGCAGGAATTCATGCATTCATTAATAACTTATTTCCATGTTTGGAACTACATTTTGCTTTCAGAAATGCTAATGCAGAGCTAAGTGACTTCGGTGTAATTTGCAGTCTTGCAAGCAAGGGCTTAATTGGTCAATTAACATAGAAATTTGCAGTGAATTTCCTATTAAAATGCAGAGTGGCTGAAGTAATGCAGCTATTCCGAGCTTATACTGGCTGTTTTTCATCTGTGTGTTCCCATGAAATACAGTTTATTTGTAATTTGATCGTAGTTTGGGATTGGTTGTTGCCTCTATCCATATAAAATACAGTAGCAATTCTTCGGCTTTGACTCAGTGCTTCATGAATCATCTTTTATGTTAGAAATACGGTGTGCGAGGCTGTGTGCAAAGAACTGCTCATCTATTTCTCTGGCTAAATAGCCGTGCCCTAAATAACAGTGCTCTAATATTAGAGAGTCTCATCTTGTGCTGTAATTTAGTCTTAGCACCAATATGCTAATTCAGAGAGAATTATCAGACTGGAGTTGGGGATAAACCATAAACTGAAACCACCCCTGGAGGGAAAACTCAGCTTGGGAGCAACACGTTTGATTCCATCCCTTCGGAATGGGTCAGGGAGAGTCAGAAATGAGAAGCGCACTGGGGGGGGGTCGGAGTTTGGTTCAGGTGTATTGTCTTCAGTGACTCCTAAGCGTTGGGGTTCGGTTCTGGTGGGGGCAGTTCCCATTTCAGCCCTTAGCCTTGCTTTGCTTTCAGCCTGACCCTAACCCTAGCCTAACCCTAGCTAGCACAGCCCCCCCCAGTTCAAGGGCCCCCTGCTCAGGGTCCGGGCACCGAGTTCTCAGCTGGGACAATGAACACACGTGTCGTTCTGTTTTCTCAAGGTGTGAACTCCTTCCTGGTCTTCATGGCCTACAAAGACAAACTGCAGTGCTCCGACGCCCAGGTAACGCAGGGGGTGGCCGGTGAGAGTCCCGGGGCGCGAGCTGCGCTGTGTCTGATGTCGGGCCACCGCTGTCTCTTGGCAGATGTACGAGATATTCTGCATCCTTCGGGACCTGGGGGCCATTGCCCAGGTGCACGCTGAAAACGGAGACATCATCCATGAGGTAGGGGATTTCTGCTCCTTGAAGGGAAGGTTGGCCGGGGTTCGTGGGTTTATGGCAAGGCCTGGCTTTCCCAGACAGGCCAGGGGCCGGGCGGGGGGAGCAGTGCCAGCCCCTCTCACCCTCAGCGGGTGCCGGGAGGGGGGGTCGGACGGGGGGATGGACCCGGCGCTGCCCCGTGCCGCTCCCTCTGCCCCGGGCCCGCAGGGACCAGCCGGTGCGGCCAGCGTGGGCAGGCAGGAGGACGAGGATGGGGGGTCCTGCTCAGATCAGCAGCATCCCCCCAGTTCCTCACACGCTCTTGGGGGTTTTGTCACAGAGATCTTGACAAGGGCTGTTCAGCGGTTCCCAACAAGCATCTTCTGGGGGTTCTTAAAGGCTGACTGCCTGCCCCGAGTGACACCATATCCCATTGCCTGTCTTCTCCAGAGTCCTTGAGAAAATCAAGGGTTTGCATCATAACGTACATTGCACTTGGCAGGGCACTCAGGAGGGTCCTTGGGATTGCAGACTTCGCCATGTACAACGCTTTTCCTTGGTACCTTTGGAAAAGAAAGCCCTGGATACGTACTGCAGGGTAGAGTTAGATTGCAGTTTTCCTTTTAGCTCATGGTCACACAAGTGTTCAGCCTGGTGTGGGAGGAGAGTTTAAAATGAAAGCAGGAGCCCAAGCCTCCAAATGGGCTTATTTGAGCAAACAGGGTAGAGGCTAATTGCCACCTCCCCAGGATTTTACCTGAGAAACCTTTTCTTCAGCTGGCTGTGAAACATAATGTGATCCCAAGCAGTTCAGTATCTTCAGAAGGAATTCTTTAAGCTGCCAGAGGATATCTGCAACAGGAATACAGAGAAACAAACAGCCTCTAAGAGCAGGATCCTTTAAAGCCTGCGAGATCCGCTCCGTAGAGTGGAACACTGTCCTTGCCCCTAACGCCATTCCCTGATACAAAACACCAGAGAGGAGCCGGGGCGAGGTGTGTCCCAGACATCTGCGCTCCGATGCAGCGTGAGCAGGCTGGGGGCAACCCAGAGTTCATTCCAGCTTCTGACCTTCACATCGCATCCAGCCCAGCCTTAGTGCCAGCAGCAAGGGCTGTAAAATCCCCCAGACCTGCAGCTGGGCTCGAAGGGGGGGAGGTCTGAAGGTGCTGCAGGGACTCAGCAATTCCCAGGCCCCAGCACGAGGTGGGACCCCAGGAAGCAGCTGCAGCCGCCTGTGGCGCGTCACGGGTCGGATCCGGGGGCTGCCAGACCCTCCGGTACTCCGGGAAGGCGTTTCATGTCCCGTGTTCACACCCCTGACAGCTCTCGCTCCTCTTGGTGCAGGAGCAGAAGAGGCTGCTGGAGCTCGGGATCGCGGGGCCGGAGGGGCACGTCCTCAGCCACCCCGAGGAGGTAACGCCCCGCCCTTGGCACAGCCGCCCCGCGGTGTCCCGGCCGTGCCCCGAGACCTCTCCTGCCCTGCGGTGTCCGCAGGTGGAAGCGGAGGCCGTGTACCGCGCCATTACCATCGCCAGACAAGCCAACTGCCCCTTGTACGTCACCAAGGTCATGAGCAGAGGGGCCGCGGATATCTTAGCTCAAGCAAAGAGGAAAGGTAAAGCCTCGTTTTGTATTTGCACACTAATGGCACCTATTTAAATACGGCCAGGAATCTCACTCCAGCTGCAAGGTTTAAGCTCTCGTTATCACCCAAGGTCTCTCACATTTTAAGGGTGCTAGAACTTGGTGTTGGTTTTTCTTCACAGAGCTAATTGCTCTGAGCTGTAAAGATTTGAGGAGATGTGCTCGAAACTTTGACACCTGAATCTCCATAGATGCAGCTTAAAAAAAAGGAAATAATTCACTTGAAATCATTTGGCATGAACTAAATGAAAAATGGATCTGGAGCAAGCTCCAAATTCAGACTGGGGGTAGAGTGGGAGGAGCTGGAAGCAGGCCTGGGGGGAGCAGGGGAAAGGGTGTGCCCAGGGACGGGGGGGCCCGGGGCCACCTCTGCCCCCAGCCCGGAGACTCGGCCAGACTCTGATGTAGAGGGAGGCGGGATGGTTTGGAGATACGGATCTCTGGTCCGAGGAGGAAATCGATGGGTTCAAAACCCGTTTTGACAGCATTTCCCAGTCGGATGAGATAATCTGAGGGATTAACGTGAGTTTAAAAAGATGAAATACGGCAACACTGATGATAAGTGAAACTGTCTCCCCGGGTTAGCCGTGGGTTCTGTCAGCAGAGTGGGGCCAGACCTCTGCGCTGGGTAAGTGCTGGCTGCCCCGCAGGCGCGGTTGTGTTCGGGGAGCCCATCACCGCCAGCCTGGGCGCCGACGGCTCGCACTACTGGAGCAAAAACTGGGCCAAAGCTGCAGCCTTCGTCACGTCCCCCCCCATCAGCCCGGACCCCACCACGCCGGATCACCTCACCTCCCTCTTATCCTGGTGAGTCCGCGGGGGCCCAGGCGGTGTTGGCGTCTCGCCCGCGGCTCCTCGAGTGCCGTTTGCAGTGACGGCATCGCCCGCAGAGCCGGGGCTGGCGGGGGGGTCGCAGCCCCTGGCTCGG
>NW_020799105.1:26192612-26204670 GCF_003259725.1 Athene cunicularia
CCTGCTTGCTAATGAGAGAAAATCTGACACTCGGATGCCTTCAAAGCGTCTTCAAAGGCTGCGGTGCGGCCGCCACCCGCCCCGCTCTCGCTCGCAGGCACAAAGTCTCTCCAACGTCTTTTCCTAAGGGGAAGACGCGACGTTCCTCTTCCCTGGTGCTTGCAGGGGGCCCGGGGAGGTGGATGGGGCCAGGGTCTCTCCCTCGGTGGCCGTGGCAGTGGCCATGCCTGCCGGCTGCCCGGTGCCCCAGTCCCCTCGGCAGGGAGGTCCCCACGGCACCGCCGGGGCAGCGGGGCTCTGCAGTGCGTCCCCGGAGCGGGGCCGGCAGCCCACGGAGCAGACGGTCCCCATGGGCACCTCCGGGAGCTTGGGAGCCGAGCCGCC
The DNA here is from genome assembly GCF_003259725.1 of Athene cunicularia. Lineage (NCBI taxonomy): Eukaryota > Metazoa > Chordata > Aves > Strigiformes > Strigidae > Athene > Athene cunicularia. The sequence continues at coordinate 26,192,997 of NW_020799105.1, forward strand.
CTGAAGGCTCTTCTTAGGTAGGCTTTGTGCAAAGACAAACAGAATTTATCTTAAGATAACAAATAAAGATGATAAATAGCACTAGCAAGGTTCACTTTTACACTCTTTATTCATTGAAATATCCTGAACCGTCTTTAGTGCCTGTGAGGTGCTTGTAGAGGGACTTGGAGACCACCAGTGAAAGAGACCTCACATTTCAGAGTCCAGGGAAAAGGAAACCCATCCGTTGTATTATTTACCCCCCAGGGACAAGGCTCAGCCCCCCCATGTCTCCCCCATAATTGCAGCCCTGTCCGGGTGTGGATCCTCACACCACATGTTACGTGGTTGGATCCTGTGATTTTTTATTATTTTTCTCCTGGAGCCTTGTTCCTGGGGGGAGAGCGCGGATCTGGCCACAGGGACTGAGCAGGACGCGGCTCCCGTGATGCTCCTTCCCTCCTCCTTCCAGGTCTCCGGGAAGATGGACGAGAACGATTTCGTAGCGGTGACCAGCACCAACGCTGCCAAGATCTTCAACTGCTACCCCAGGAAGGGGCGTGTCGCCGTGGGCGCCGACGCAGACTTGGTGGTGTGGAACCCCAAGGCTACTAAAATCATCTCAGCAAAAACCCACAATCTGGTAAAATATTTTTTTAATTGTTTTCCTGAGCTGGTTTTAGAGTCTGAAGATAACAGTAAAGCAATATATGTCTTCAGATCAGAAAGATCAGCTCATTCAGCAGCTTGTGTGCATGAAAGGATTAAGGACATTTGCTTTTAAAAATACAAGCAGATGAACCTATCCTTTGGTTACTGTCAAGGGCAGGGCTGTGACTGAGTTGGAGTGACTGCTCTGAGACAGTCTGCACCCAGAACAGAAAGTTTAAGACCAGTGTATTTGCTGTGGACTAGAAAACTGTAAGTGCTGAACTTCCTTTAAATATTAAGCTGCTCATGCAGTTGGTGTGTCAGGATCCTCCCTGAGGCGCCAGGCTGATCCTGCACGGGCCTGTCCATGGGGGCCACTCGCATGGGAGAGGTTTGGGTGCATCTTGATGGCATTTTTAACTGTGGTTTTCCACGGGTTTTGCTGTCCCCAAACTACTTTCCAACGTGAGCCTCAGACAGAAAGCTGCAGTTGAAAGGAGGGGAGGGTGAGGTAATTCTGCATTTCCCACAGAACAGACCTGATGTCCCGTGCCTGTTTTGGTAGAAGACTTGTAGTGACTTGGAAGAAATGACAAGATCTTCTGTCTGGAACGGAGAACTTAAGCTGGGCTCTTCTGGGCTTAGAGAGAATTAATTGTTTGTGTATAGCAAAAGTCTAGTTTGCTCCAGGAGTCCTGGAGGTTTTCCAGGCAAGTACTGAGAGTTTTGAGGATTTAGTTTCTCCATTCCAGTTTGCTTTAGTTCATCCAATTAGAAAAACATTATTATTTGAAATATGGTTAGTTAGGTACAGCTGATGGAGCACGAGGAGCAAACTTATAAAAAGGGGGGTGTGGTGTGTAGTTGGCTAGACTGTCACTTCTCCTTTCAGTCTTACCCGTGTTGAATATCTTGGTGTGTTGTTTCCAGAACGTGGAGTACAACATATTTGAAGGCACAGAGTGCCACGGGGTTCCTACCGTGGTCATAAGTCAGGGAAAAGTTGTTGTTGAAGATGGAAACCTGTGCGTCACCCAGGGGTCAGGCCGCTTCATCCCAAGGAAGACCTTCCCCGATTTTGTTTATAAAAGGATAAAGGCAAGAAACAGGGTAAGGAGAACTTTACTTGCCATAACCCTCTGTTTTCCTTGCAATCTCTCTGCATTATTATTTTGCAGTCACTGTTGTGGCAAGCCTGCTGATGGAATAGGCAGCAGAAACAAGAATATTAATGTTATTTCTTTCCGGGCCTTGGAAATTTGTGATGTTGTCATGGAAGTGCTTTGGTGTGATGCTTGGCACGTTAATCACTGATCCCTGTTTTAGTGTTACAGCTAACAGTGCGAGGGTCATTGGTATTACTTGCCGATTATAAAGTTACAAAGCAAAAATAAGACTTCTAGCAGATCTGGCTTTGGTTTGTATTGAGGGAGGAGGGGGGAATTCCTCTCACACCTGCATTACGCGGGTTGATGTGGTTGTGTGACCAGCGTGTGCGCTGCCCTCCTCCCTCCCTCCCCTTTCCATGTGTTATTTTAGACAGTTCCATTATCCGTGGTAGATGAAGGTGGAGCAGGAATCATTAACCCCAATTGCCTGCAGAGGCACCAGCGGCGCTGGCAGCTGCGGCAGGAGCCCCCGGCCCCTGGGGTGCCTGGGGGTGCCACCTCGAGCGCTTCCAGAGTCAGGGCAGGATGGGGACGGGCCCTGGCAGGTCAGGCTGTGGAAGCAGACACCCCGTGCCATACCTTGGAGCTGGGTAAATGCAACCCTTGGCGCAGAGCGAGCTGAAGCCCTGGCGGGGCGGTGACGGGCACCAGCCCGGGCAGGGAGGGGTTTGTTTGCTCCGTTATTGCGTTCAGTGCTTTGCAAACAGCCCACAGCCTGCCTGTGCCAGCTCGCCAGCCTTGGTTTAACCGGAGCTTTCGACAAAAGCTGCGGTCAAAAAGAGCGCAGGAAGACATCGAGTAGGGTGTTTTCTTCACAAGATCTGCAGCACAATGAAGACAAAGGTCATGTAAGAAAGAAATTTCTACAGACAGTGCTGTATGTGTCTTGATAACCTACCAGCGCGTGCCTTTTTAATTTGAAACCCAGCACTTCTCATCTTCAAAACACGTCCCTTCTGACCCTGCGGTTGTCAAAGGGCTGTCACTGCCTCGCCAGGGAGGAGAAACAGCCTTAAGCAGATCCGTGATGAAATGCCAGTAACGATGTCGGTGGGGCTTTGGCTGCCCTGGCAGCCTGGGGCTGAGCTCGTCCTGCCCGTGACAGTCACAGCGGGTGACACCGGGGGGAGCCATGTGGCCCTCGGGGGGGCAGGGCCCCTCACACGGAGGACAAGTCATCACCCAGATGTTAGGCCTGGTTCTTGCTCGCCTTAGCTTAAAGTTGCACTTTACCCCTCTGCTTCCCCCCTCGCAGCTGGCCGAGGTCCACGGCGTCCCCCGCGGGCTCTACGACGGACCCATCCACGACGCCCTCGCCAGCGCCAAAGCCGTGGCCCCCGCCCCGGCGTCCCGGCTCCTGCCCTGCGCGGGCAAAGCCCAGGCTCCCCCCGTCCGCAACCTCCACCAGTCGGGGTTCAGCTTGTCCGGTAGGGCAGGGGGTGCCCTGAAAGGTGGGGGGGCTGCAGGCAGCGGGGGGGCTGCTTTGTGTCATGAGCTTGTGTGAGCGGCCGGGCAAAGCCGGGGACTGGGGACGTGGGTTTGCTCAGTAAAACACGATTCTCACTGTTGCAGCAGCCGCACAGAGAATGGTTTTTCTGTGTCGGGGCGCTGATGAACATCCCGAAGCCTGGCGGGGTGTGAGTACAGGCGGCACGGAGGGTGGAGGCTGCAGTGATGGGGAGGAGGGTGAGGCTGAAGGTGAGGGTGTCACCATGGCCCTGCCCAGTCAATGGGAACGCTGTGGTGGCTGCTGGGGGGGTCGAGAGTTGGAAGTGGTTGGGTTTGTAGAGATTTGCCAGGTAACTGTTTTCAGGAACCAGAAAGACAATTTCTTCAGTCTTTCCGTGTAAGCAGGCAGCGATCAGCATCGCTTGGCTCAGTGTCCTGCAGAAACCCGCCCGGCAGCTTTCGGGACCTTGGAAAGCCAGTGCTCTGCCGTAAAATGGCTTTTGTGGTTTTGTTCCCTTAGCTGGCTGAGATCAGTTGGGTCACATATTGTTTAATAGATGCACGAGGTCCCACATTTTATTATATGGAACCTTTATGTACAGGAAAGCCACTTACAATGTTTTCCAGACAGAAGTAGTAAAAAATAATGACACTCAGGCAAACGAAGCCGTGCCAACCTGCACCGCCCGTGCTGGTGTGTGCTGAAAGCACCAGGAGGTCCCGCCAAGGGACGGCGGCGTGGTGAGGGCAGCGGGGCCCCCCCAGTGCCACCAGCACACCCCACGCCCGTCCTCTCCCGCAGGCTCGCAGGCGGACGACCACATCGCCAGACGCACGGCTCAGAAGATCATGGCCCCCCCGGGCGGGCGCTCCAACATCACCTCGCTGTCCTGACCGCTACGCTCCCCGTCCCTGTGCCCCCCACCGCAGCCAGCGCCACCCGCCAAGGGGACTCCAGGTCGCCCTCGAGCTCGGGATGAAGAGCGAGCGTTCGTCAGCTGCCCCAGCCCCTTCTCGTAGGTAGAAAATAGAGGAACCCCCCGCGAGGTAGCGCTCCCCTCCCGCCTCTCCCAGCCTCTTTCCCCAGTAGCTGCTCGAAAGCCCCTTCCTTGCGGGGGCAGCGCCACCCTCCCCCCGCAGCACCGCCTGCCCTGCCTGGGCCGAGGACTTTCAATCCACAAACACATCCGAATCCGCAGCGGGGAGTCTCACCTGCGCTCGGCTCGGGGCTCAGGCCTGGCCCCGCGGCGGCAGCGCGTCCGTCTGTCCCGGCCGGGGCTGGTGTCCTGGGCAGGGCCGCTGCGGACCCAGCGCCGGTGGGCTGGAGCCCTTCTGTAGCCCTGGCTTTTAAAGATTATTTATACAGTTTTTCAAAAGTCAAGTTTAAGTCTTAGAACCAATAACAAGGCTCACCCGAAGGCCACCTGCATATGACAGACTCTTTTATAAAGGTTATTATAGCCCGTTTATTATATTTGAAGGGATGTACAGCAAAGGTGAACCTCTGTGCCACAAAGCTATGCATGTACCTCTAACGGAACGGCTCGCCATTCATTTTCTGTTCCTTGCTCTGAATAAAGTTTGTTGGAAATCGTAAGACAGTAGAAGCATTTGATCCGAGTCAACTTCTGTGTTTTTTCCTTTGGGTGTTTATGCACGAGGGTTTGCACGCTCGGTTCATGGCCTGTGACTGTGCTGCCCTTGGTCAGTGCAGAGGGTCACCGTGAGCTCTGCAGGGACACTGCAGCATCCACCGCCCCGCTGGCCCAGGTCCCGCCAGGGCTGCTCCAACCCCCCGGCATCCCACAGCCCCCCCAAAGCCTTCGGTTTGCGAAGCCACAACACCAGGGGGGTGGTCAGGTCCTTCCCGTTGGGCCCACACCGCTGCCCACGCCTGCAGGAGACGCTGCAGCATGTCCGCGGGGTGCAGCTTTTCCTCGTGCTCTCGTTTCCAGCCCCGTCGGAAAGCGGGGAACAAGAAAGGGAACGAAAGAGGTGTGGAACCACGAGCACGCGTCTGCTCCGCAGGGGGAAGCTGAAATCACCATTCAGCTCTGGATGCCATTAAATATGAATTAATTATTCCCTGAATTCACAAATTTAAACCAGGAAGGGATTTTTTTTTTTTTGGTGGGGATTTTTTGATTATCTGACCTAACCTACATCTCACAGCTTAACACAATGACCTGTAACAATTTCTACATCAAACATATGGGAATGCATTTGTTCATTTAGTTTTATTTAATTTTAAACCTTACTTAATTGCATTTGTTGGGTTTCTGAGTTTTGCTGCAATTGCACCACAACTATTGACCATGCATTTATTTTCTCTCTAAGTTAAGATTTTTAAAGTGATGGAAATGGAAGGTGCAAGAGGAATGGGAAAGACAGAAGTTCCAGTCTGCTGGCAGTGACCCCCCAAGCGCCCAGCCAGGCACGGGGCCACAGGGGTACCCCAGCACCTTGGTAGCACTGCGCAGGGGAAGCCCTGTGAGCTCTCTCCTGGCAATGTCCCTCTTCCAGCAGTCCGGCTCGTTACCGACAGGGGCGGTGGGGACCCGGCAGGAGCCAGACGCGCTGTCCCCTCGCCCAGCACCGCCCTGCAGAGGCGGTTTGGGCCCCTCCAGCCACCGCACCAGCCACGGGCCCAATCCCCGCTGCCCTTTCCCTGGGAAGGGAGGCCTTCCCTGGATTTCCTCCGTCAGGGAGCTGTCGCCACCGAGCCGGTGCTGCCGCACCATCGCCTCAGCCTCTGGAACGGGGCTGGAGCATTTCTGCAGCAATCCCGGTGCCAGGAGATGCCGAGGAGGGTCTGGACAGAGCCAGGCGCTTGCTAATGCAGCCAGAGCCTCCGGGAAATGAAACCACCCGGGGCACAAACACCGTCTCTGCTTGGCCCTAATTTCTTCGGACAGCTTTCCCGCAGGCTCCAGGTCAGGCACACGCCGGCCAAGGGCACCGGCGAGACGCTTTATGCCTGTGCCCGAGGGCCTGTGCCTGGCTCGGCGGCGGCTGCCGGCTCAGGGCTCGGAGGAGCCCCAAGTCCTGCCACGGGAGCGGGGATGAGCCTCTCGTTTCCCAGTGGAACAGCAGCACGAGTTAAAAGAACAGTAAAATGCAAAGACAACAACCGCCCAGCCCAAACCAAGACGGCCTATGCAACACAGAATGTTGGTCCTAAAGGCATCGCGCACTGCAGGCAGCAGCAAACCGTGGGGTGCTGAAATGGGGGTGAGGGCACCCCGCAGCCGAGCAGCCCCAGGGCTGCGGGACACGGCGGCCCCCGCGCCGGAGGGAAGTGGGGCAGGGGGATGCTGCAGGGCACACGCTGGCTGTGCGAAACCCTACGCTTCCCCAAGGGTGCAAACCAGCTGGCAGACAGCTGCAAAATCATCGCTCTGTTTCCACGCTCTGCTGCTTTTTTGCCAGCCTGTGGCAAGCCTGGCTCTGTCCTACTCCGCTGGGTAACCAGGCTCCCCCCGGCCCACCCCGCGCTGGCAGCGGCAGCCAGCACCCACCTGCCCTTCGGGTCCCGCCAGCAGAAACAGCAGCGTGAAAAATCTCAGCAGGTCAGAAAGGCAAAGCCGGGGGGTGACGCCGAGGAGGGACGTTCTCTGCTTGTCCCATCCTGAGGGTGAGCCCCAAAAAGCAGCGGTTTAGGCACAGCAGTAACGGGCAGAGGGCTGGCAGCTGCAGGGCTGCCTGTGTTTGGGGTGGTTTAAGCCTCTCAGCTTTTTCACCTGCTGTAATTTAGGGGCTGAGGGGGGGAAACTGTCCTCCCCATTCCCTTCACCTCCTCCCTGCTGTACAAGGGTGAGCAGCCTGGCTTGTCGGGTGCCCACGCACCCTTGGCCCTTTGGGGACCCTCGGGGAGGCTGTGGGGGGGTCACACCAGAGGAGTCAAATCGGCCCCGCCAAGGCCGGGGCACGGGGCTGCCAACCGCCAGTGAAAGGCTCTGCAGACAGAGCCACACTAAGGCTTTATCGCCTTCCTTTGCCGCTTGGTTTGAAGTCAGAAGAGCCTTTGTAGATGCTTTCTACAGCAAGATGAAGCAAGTCAGCACACCACGCTGACAGCCACAATAAATAATTCCAAGTACTGATGAGGGATGAAAGGGAAAAAACAGAAATGGAGACCTCCCGAAGTTCCCTGGGGCCGTTTTTATCCAGTTTAAGATACAAAATCCAGGGTTGTGCAGGGAAATACCGAAATGCAGAGGCTGTCAGTGCCTCGACCATGCCCTGGCCCCCACGGGTACAAGCGGGCACACCCCTCCCTGCTCCCCCAGCCCCTGCCCGGGCACCAGCCCGTGACGTTACCGGGGGCTGTGTGGGTGCCCCCGGCAGGGGCAGAGGCGCTCCTCACCCTCACTGACCCCCAGATCCCCATGGAAAGGGCCCTCCGCCCCACTGTCAAGACAAACTCCGCCTGGGGAGTCCGAAACCCCTCTGTCTGACACCAGAAAGCGGGAGGCTGTGAAATGCCCGGAGTCAGCCGGTCTCCTTTCAGGTTTTGCAGTGGCCCAGGAGCCTCACGGCCGCGTTCCTGCAGCTCCCCCGACCCCAGCCCTGCGCTGGCGGGAGCATCCCCGGGGGCTCGCCGAGATTTCAACGTTTGCTGCGTTGGTGGTTGGTGCCCTCGCAGCCTCGTAACTGCCCGCTGCACCCCCCCGGCGCTGCGTGTGCCCTGCGGGAAATCCGCGGCCCGTTGAGCCCCAGGCCACCGCTGGCCCAGGAGCCGCCGTCGGTAGCCACAGCGCAGGCTGGTGGCTGGCCACGCGCCCCAGCCCTTACCCCACTGCTGTAACCTGGGTGCTGAAAGGCTCCACGACGTGTAAACGAGAAATGTGAATTGTAACAGCTGCTTTTCATGAGATCCCATGTTTTCTCTATGGAGCAGTAACCTGGAAATGACAGCAAATATGTGGCCATGTTAAAAATACACATTTATTACTCCACATACGCAATGGCTTTCGCAGTATCTGCAAAAACACAAACTTGTCATAACTTAAATACTCTGGGACATGGTAAAATTTTCATGCAATAAAATTACAGAAATGTATTAACGTAAAATACAAAGATATCCTTTACATCTATTTCCACTGAAATAATTTTTTAAAATACCCTACCAAGGCATGAGGATTTCAGCACTGTCCAATGTCCAGTTCGTGTTATTGGCCTTTTTGCTATTATTTTATGACTCTCACTCTCTTTTTGGCAAGGTACAGAGTAATAAAGAATTGGCAACGGAAGAAACATCAGGACCTGATCTGGCATTTGTTTTCTATGCAAAATTCCCAGTGAAGTCTGTGGAATTCAATGGAAACACTTAAAAATATGCAACTCTGCAAAAGTTCATAATACAACAGAGATAAGAAAACAACCTTATGGCAAGGAATTGAGGGAGAGTAAGTTACAGGCGATGTCGACCTCTCACAGCGAATGATGGCACACCCTGTATAAATCTGTCATACAAAAAATACATATATTTAAATAGTTATATACAGAAAATTATTGTGTTCTGGTTGTAGAGGAGATGTAAACCAGAGCTGCTCTGGGGGTCTTTCAGGCTCTGCACGCCGGGGTTTGGTACCAGGAGGATTCCACAACTTGACGGCGAGCTTTGCTGACGCCTGGGGCCGCGCCCGCTCTCACGGGACACAGACAGGCGGAGGCCCAGGCCAGGCCTTTCCCCAGGCCCCCCGCGGGCTCCTGAGGGGACACGGGGACACAGGAGGTGCCGGGGAGCAGCGGCCCCGCGGGGACGGAAGGGCCCGGCGTGCAGAAACCCACCACGGAGAGTCTGACAAGAAGCACACACCGAGCTCCTTCCTATCGCTCTCCCGTTTCCCAGTGACCCTTCCCGTGTGATTTCTCCCCCGGGGACGAGGCACAACCAGGCTGCAGCAAAGCCTGGCCCCCAGCGGGCGCTGCCCAAGTTATGCCCAGGCACTATTTCAGATCAAGCGCGAGTATTTCCGCTCCGGTGCGCTCACGGTGTCTCTCTGGCTCAGCGCAATAAGCCCAGAGGCCCGTGTCCACCCCAGTGGCCGAGGAGCAGAGACGGCCTGAGGCAGAGCCAGAGCCTCCCTGGATGGACTTGGGCGGTGGGAGCCAGAACCTGCCCCACGCTGCTGCCCCCGGGAAGCAGCAACGAGCCGGCGTCTCCCCAGCACTTCCCCGGGTTCTGCCGAGCGCTGCTGAGGGCACTTTGCACAATTTCCCCAGGAAGGGCAGTGCTGAAAGGGAACACGAGTGACCGACAGGGCAGAGTTTGGGGGGAGAAACATCCATTTCAGAAGTGAGCCAGCTCCTCCCTGTGCACACCAGCCTCAAACTCAGGGGCTGTTTGTCACTTGTCCTAAAGGAAGCGACGAAAACATTGGATCAGACAGGGCCTGCCAAGCTGCCAGCAGCCCTCCTGGCCCGAGAGCCGCCGGCTGAACAGGATCTGCCCACGTCCCTCGTACAGGGGAGGGGGTTGGTCCTTGTGTCATTCCGACAGTCCAAACTTTTGTCATTATTTACAGAAAGATGACAATAGTGTAATGGAGTTTACTGAAAAATCCTATCCACATGGGTGGTGTAAATCATCTGTAATTTGCAATTCCTGGTTTTGACCCTCGTTCTGCTTCTCCTGCCCCGCCTGGGTCCCGGGGGGCCGAGCGGTGGGTCTGGGCCCCGCGTGGCAGCAGCCGTATCCCCCTGCTCGGATCCCAACCGGATCACAGCCGGTCTCCATGTGGCTTTGTGAAGAGATTCAAGTGTTGCCAGAGCGTCCTGGCCATCGCCCAGGGGCTGGGGCAGGGGACACGGGGGTGCACAGAGAGTAGCGGGGCCCGGCCCAGGCCGCAGCCCCCCTCCAGCCCGTCATTAGCACAGCTCCTAACGAGGGGCGGGTCGGGTCTGCGACAGACCCGCGGTCAGGGCCGGGGCCCCGCGGGGCCACCCGGGTCCCTCGCTGGGCACTCCCCCCCTGCGGCTGCACAAACTGGCACCAGAGCTCGCCTTCCCCCCGCACCAGCTGTGTCTGCGCGCCTCAGCGCTGCTTGGAAAGACTTCTGTGAAAATTTGGTCCTGCACGAATTTAGCCACGTACTAATCTCCACATAAAACTGTGGAAAATAAATGCGTGTCATTTTTAAACTAAAACTGGTTTGTAGCAGTTACGCCTTTCTGTTTTATTGGTGGAAACGAAAAACACAACAATATTTGTCCTGAAAAGAGTCTGCATCTGTTAAAAACATTTTCTAGCATTTCTGCGTTATGAATCCACAGTAAGGATGCAAACGCTGCAGCCTCCTCATGTCTGGCAGCAAACGGATCTTGGTAGTTTGAAAGTGAATGCGCTCCTAAGGAACCCCCGGGCACCACAACGGCCCCACGCTGCAGCAGAGCCCACGGCTCATTTTCAGTGACAATAACCAAAAGCCACTCTATAGCAGATTAAGCAACTAATATAGTGAAGGCTTCTGAAACAAGAAAGGCAACATCCACAGCCGGAGCAAGCTCAGGAGATCTCCCGTCTTATTAAGAAGTTAAAACAGGTATTGGTAAACTATATACAGTACTTTCACTTTACATTGAAAATTAAAGTAAATCAAAGGGTGAAATAAGACGTTCCCGTCTCCCGTGACCACGCAGCATGTCAAGGCCACCCCCTTGGCCTCCAATAACCCTGCACCTGGACAGACAGCGTCCTCCGAACCCGGACAAACGGAGCCAAACCCTCCGGTCCGCTCACACAGCTCCTCGCCGCTCGCAGCAGCTACGTGAAGAAAGCAAATATTTTAAACACATTCTGCATCTCAATTACAAGTTTAATCATTACCCAGACCCTGAAGGATTCATGGAGTGCACAAAAAACATTTATTTGCCCCGAGTCGGGAAAGAAACTCTGACAGGTGACGAGAGGACAAGGACGTGCCCGGGATGTCCTTCTGCTGCAGGGCCCCAACAGCTGGAGGCTCCCAGGAGGCCGGTGCTGCCCGCCACAGCCTGGAGACGCTCCGGTTTACACAGGGGTTGCCTGTCCCCGCGGCAGCTTCACGGACAGGGACTGCCCGAGAAGAGCTGAAACCACCTATTGGGTTTCCTCCCTCGCCACACCTGCTCGACGTCATCCTCTGCTGTGCCCAAGGATGTAACTTCTTTTCTTGTCACCTCACTGTATTAAGGACACGTGCAGATCAGCAACCTGACGTTAAAAAAGAACAAGTGAAGAAGTTGATCTGCCTCCTGCGACAAGTTGCATAGCAAGTCCCTTTACCCAGGCGGGGCAGCCAGGTGCCGCGCGGGCGGCCGCTCAGCCCGGGAGCGCGGTTCCGTGAGAACGGTCCCTTTTGCTACAGCGTGCAGGCCCGGCGGCGGGGGCTCCCCGGCGGCGGGGGCAGCCTGCGGTGCCCAGCGCAGCCCGAGGACGGGTT
>NW_020799105.1:26204720-26214684 GCF_003259725.1 Athene cunicularia
GGACGGGTTAGCGGCGACCCTCGCCCGGCGGCTCCAGCCTAGCTGCTGCCCGCGGAGGAGCAGACGGAGCTGCACATGTTCAAGTTGGAGGTCTCGGACTCGGCCTCCGTCTCGGCTTCGTCGGTGGTCTCGGGGGGCGACACGGACTCACTCGTCTGCTCTTGGCTCTTCTTTAGCCTGCGCGGAGCAGAGGAACCAGGAGTTACGGCCACCCTGGAGCAAACGCCCCGCAGAGGAAGCGCCTCCCTTGCCTTCGTTTTCCAAAGCCTCATCCCCTAACAGCAGGACGGGTGGGAAGATGCAATGGGGGAAGTGAAGCAGTGTCACATACACATGGTAAAACCCAGAAGCCTCTCTGCAGCATGGGTTATTAATGGCAGGGATCAGTAAGCCCTGATCTCGTCTCCCTTTTTGGTCAGAACCGTTTTCCATACAAAGGCAGCACCTGAGCTCCTCGGCTAAGCCAGCAGCGAGACACTCCCAGCCATCATGCACTGACACTCTGATTCCTAAGGGAAGCTGGGAAAAAGAGTATTTTTTCCTCAAAAAATATACCCCACACTCACTTCTCTCTGTTAAAGATGACAAAGTCTTGCTGGATAGCTTCAAGGCATTCTTGGAGATAGTCATTTTCCTGTTGAAGAGAAACAGCACGTGCGTGAGCAGCCCCGACGGCACGGCTGCGGTTTGGTGGTGCACAGGGCGCCCAGCTGCCGGGACGGACGGTGGCAGCGGCACAGCTGGTCACCCTCGTGGCTCTCACCAGGGGCTTTCACCTGGTTCACCTGCAGCGAGCACACTCTTCCAAAGAGCACAGAGAGCAGGACCTTCTCCAGACAAACACCGCGCGTTTATCTGTGTATCCCACTTTTGGGAAAGGCAGCGCGGGGCAGAGCGCAGCACGAAGCCTGTGTGTGTGAGCCCCTCAAGGGCAAGGCACAGAGCTGCTGCCCCGTGCCACGGGCAGGGACGCTGCCTGCTCACACGCCGGGGGAGCCGGCAGCACCCGCGGGGCAGGCGGGAAACGCCAGCGTGTGGACAGCCCGTGCTTCCCGATTTCTGCCTTTATTTTACCTCCTGCATCACCTGTCCAGGCGCAGAGCTCTCCTCTGAAGCCAGATGCTGCTGCACCTCCCAGCGAAGCAGGGACGCCTGTCCCCTGCCCAGGCAGGGCCTTGCCAGCCCTCGTCCCACCCCAGGTAAAGTGCCCTTAACTCCCAGCAGCAAAACCTCGGCGAGGTATTTGCAAATTTGCTTATTCTGGGTTCTCCCTCCCTCGAATCCCAATTTATTCCTCATCCTTTTAGGGTAAGTCTCACTGATTGCACATTAGCTCCCGCTAATTGATCAGACAAACCCCCACCGTGCGACACCCCCCCCGCCCCGAGAGCTGTCACAGACACGGAGCACCACCTCTCAGAAACATCACACAGACATGTTTCTTAAGTTTTCCTCTTGACCAGTGTGCCCAGACCTCTGTTTCTCATTTCATTTTCCAAAGTACAGATTACTGCGGAAGAGTTTTATCAAACTTACATAAAATGAATGTTTGGTTGTTAGGAAGACTCCACTGGGCAAACGTTTTCATCAGAATAAATCACAGAATCATCTCGGTTGGAAAAGAACTTGAAGATCATCTGGTCCAACCATGAACCTCACAGACCATTCTCTGCGTAACCTGCCGTTACCGTACTGTTGCAGTAACTACTGCTATACACCCCAAACGCAGCAGCTCAGCCTTCTCCCCCGTCCGGCCATCACCCCAGAAAGCACTTACAGACTGAGAGCTGTCTTTGCTGTTATCCCTCGACTTGTTCTTTGCAAGCCTCTTCTTCTTCTTGTGCAAGGGCCTTGACTCCAGGATCATCTCCTCCAGCTCGAAGGTGGGGTCGCAGTGCAGGCGGCCCTTCTGCCGGGACACACGACACGACACCGCGGGCGTTAGGCACAGCTGAGACTCTGGTGCAGCAAATGCACTCAGAAACTCCCCCTCTGTCAGAGGGCCTCTGCGTCCGCAGCAGTTTCCTCGCTCCTACTCACGTTGGGGACGAAGCCTGGCTCCACCCGCTTCTCGCAGACATCGCTCCAGACCACGCCGGACAGGTACGCCGAGGCCTGAACGTCGGCCAGGCAGGAAAAGCGATGCTCGGGGTTCACCGTCAGCAGCTGGGGAGAGGAAAGCATTCCCGTCAGAGGGGAGGGGAGAGGGGCCAGCAGCACCTGCCTCTGGGGTGACCCGCACGCTTCAGCCACGCAGCAGCCTTTCCATCACGGGAAACACCTAACTTGCTGTAGGGAAAAAAAAATATTAGAAAAGCGTTCTGGAGGTTGTGAAGCCAGACGGGCAAAAACCCGGTACCGTGAGCCCTTGGGCAGGTGTGGGTTTGCTCCTCCCACACCTGCAACGAGGCACAAGCCCTGGCCGCAGCCGCCGGGTGCTGCCGCCCCAGCGTGCTCCTCCCCGAGGCAGGGACAGAGCCGGCTCCCTCGTAAAGACCTTGATCCTCCCAGAGGGTCATCGCTTCGGCTGCAACCTCCACAGGTCCTGCTTTCACCTTCTGTGACACCGAGGGGTACTATCTGCTTATCACACGCACGGACTACTAAGCACAGGGGAAAAAAAATGATCGCTTGATTCACTAAGACTCCAGTCTGAGGACAGAGCCCATTTTTCAAAGAATTCAGCACCACGTACCCCACTGCACGCTGGGGTGACTGGAGTTACAGCTTCCAGCACTGCTAGAGGTACATCTAACGCGGAGAGACATCTGACGTGGAGGTATGGCCAATGGGGGGTACATCTAATGGGGGAACCTTTCAGGCATTTATCCATGGCATAAAATTATCTTCACCTTTAAAACAAAAAGGGGCAATTCCCACTTCCCATGTAAGGCCACTGTGGGCCCTGGGAGCACGGAGCGGGGGCTGGCCCCAGTGGGCAGGTGGGCAACGGGGCACCTGACATCACCTCTGGGTGCCGGCGGAGCCCCGGCATCGCCCCTGCTCAGGGCCAGGGCTGGGGCACCCCAAGCACAGAAGCCCCGGGGCTCTGGGGGACCACGGCGGGTCCTGCCGGGCTGCGGTGGCCGCTGGCATTGTCCCACTGTGGCGGCTGGTGCCCGGCGGGTCCCCGGAGCCCGCCTGCCCTCAGCCCAGCAGATGGCAATGCGAGCCTGCTGAACGCCCCGCTGTAGCACAGCCAACAACCTGCTTCTCCTCAGAACCAAACCTAATTCTATAAATTGTCCCCCCGACATTCACTTGCCTCAGAGTCACTTATTTGCTGTCAGCACCGTGTTTATCTTTTTTGTAGCACACTCCTCGGCGACTCTTCTGAGTTCTGAAGCGAGCAGAAGCCTCAGGCAGCCTCCACTCCCAGCTCCACGAGCAGCAGTGAAAGGCAAGCAGCAGCCCCCCATGCCAACGTGGGACCCCCCCCAGGCAGTCGCACGCCCCAACAGGCTGAGCCAGGCCCCCCCGGCCGAGCTACGGCACTGGGGCAGCACAAGGACCCAGCTCCCACGGCCGCCCCGGCTGGAGCTGCCGCCTGCCGAGGGTACGGGGAGGGGGGTGCTGGAAGGGGCCAGTTCCAGCCCAGGCAGGAATTTGATTGTCACTCCAAAACCAGGCTTCTTCCTTCCCTTGCCGTCAAACACGACACATCTTGTTACAAGGGTAATGAACAAACAAAACACAAGATTAATCTGTGCTTAAGCCTGAACAAAGTAATAGAAATTAGTCCTATTTCAACTTTACATTATTTGTTAATATGCTGAAAATTTTCCAGCTAGTCCTGCAGGCGCCGTGGCTAATGTATAACTCAAACCACGCCGGCAGGATGATTTACCTTTCTCAACAGAGCAACCATTTCTTTTGACCACGCAGACGAGTACTGAACGCTCACGGTACTGAAGAGCTGAACTAAAGACTCCACGGGGTTGTTGGAGTGGATGTCATACGGTCTCTGGAGGGAAAAAGCAAAAAGATGAGAAGAAATTCCCTCTCCTCCCTGCAGTCAGTCAGAAGCACGTGCCCAGGCCTCGGAGTGGCCGGGAGCCCTACCCAGCCCCGCAGCAGCTCGTAAGCCATGATCCCCAGCGACCACCAGTCCACCTCGAAGGAGTAGCCCGTCCCGCCATTCAGGAAGGAATGGAAAATCTCCGGGGCTGAACAGAAGGGGAAAAAGGCAACAGGTTATTTGTTGACTTCAGTCTGTTTCTCTTTCAGTATTCCAGGTAAGTCAGTTTGTAAACCTCAGGGTTATCTGCACGCACTCCTGCCTGGGGGAGGCTCTGCCAGCCGGGGTGAGCAGCTGCAGCCGCCGCGCTCGCCGCGTTATGGGACGCAGGCGGGGAGAGCCGAGGGACGGCAGAAACCCCCCCAGGACGCAGCAAGGCCAGCGGGGGGCCAGCGGGGCAGGAGGGCAGGGCAGGGCAGGGGGTGCTGACAGCGACTCGCTCACGCTGGGAGTTCCACTTTTCGAAGCACCAGGCTGCGCTGGGCGAGGGGGGCGCATGCATTAATGTGCTAAACGAAGCCCGTGCCCTCGTCACAGACGGGCAGCATGCGGTCAGTGCTCTTGGAATGTAAAATACAGACGTAAGGAACAGTGATTCCTTCTTACCCATGTATGGCTTTGTTCCAGCTAATGCAGTTGCTCTTTCACCATCCCTAATTATTGTTGCAATATTAAAATCTGTTAAATGTGCATGACCTTAAATAAAGACACATGTTAAGAAGGAATTAATCGCAGTGCAGAACAGTGGCAATGCAGAGTCACAATACATTTGTTTCATAAGCCCCTGCCCCCGGACAGCGCAGCACGGGCGCAGGCGGGTCAGGGTCAGACCCCACCCAGATCCTGGAGCTTTCCCCGGACCTGAGGCTGGCGAGGTGATTCAACAGCAGCTAGCTGTGGGTCTTGATTTTAAATCCCACTTGGAGCAAACTAGTAACCTACACCAGGTCCAGCACTCGCTCAAACTGCTCTAGCCAGAGCCTACAGTCAGTGAGGAAGACAACAGGGAAACACTACACTGTTACCGCCTTGGTTGCGTTGATTAAAACCCTAGAACTGTTTCTAGTTTCTCTGTCATCAGGACTGGAAGTTAAATTTCAGAATAGGTCACTACTTTCAAGCCAGCCTGGTATAGAGAAAACCCACCCACTTGCCCTTCTGGAGGCTGAGCTCTGCTCTCTGTCTACGCGGCCGTGGCAGAAGTGGTGTGTAAATCACAGGCTGCCTTGTCCTGTCAAGTCTCCCCTTGCATCTCCTTGTTCCCATTTATGTTTGGGCTTTATGTCCTGCGCTGTTTTCTAATTAACTTCCCTGCAAGAACAAGCTTTAGTTTTGATGAGGCGTTGTGGTAAAACTCGGATGATTTGGAGCCTGCTCTCCTGGGAGATTGGGTCTTCCTTTGGTCAGATCTCCGGCTGGAACAGAGGCGCCCGCCGGCTCTGCCGCGGGGGCTCTCCCGGGTCGTTCTGCCACGGAGACTCTATGACCAGCCAACGGACCCTCACAATGTCCCTGAACTCACCCCACCCGGCTCAGCCCAGGTCTATCCCCCGGGAAGACACCAAAGCTATCCTAAAAACGTATGTGCAGATCCCCCACAAAGCCCCTCTAAACCTCCACCACGTCAGGCCTGGTGCTCTGTGCCCTCCCGCCACGCCAGGTGCCACGGTTCGGGAGGGGTGACTGTGCCCTGGATGCTCGCGGGCGTGGGGCAACGAGGAGAGGGGCTGCCCTGGGCAGAGCTTCCCTCGCATTACCAAGCACCCATCAGCTAGAAGGAGTGGCGCTTTTTCCACACTTTTCCCAGATAAAAAGACACACAATATTCAAGACTCTGAAGAATCTGTCCCTTGAATGAAGGAGGCAGACAAAGCAAGGCAGAGAGATCCTACCTTGCTCATCGAGGAGGATGTTGTCTGGTTTTACGTCTCTGGGAAAAGAAGCAAGGTTCCAGCAAGATGAAATCTCAGTCAGATCAGGGATGCAACTCAACAACAAAAAACCTGCAACTTTTTTATCTATCAAAAATTAGGAACAAGTAAAACAAAAATACCCTGACATGAGACAAGTCCCTTTACGATGGACTAGAAATAGGCCTTTCCTGGGCAACTGGGCAGAGAAGTGGGAGCCTCGGGCCTCTTCAGGCATCATTTCCGAGGACAATAGATAACACAACAGTGGGCCTATTTCTGTGAAGCCCTTGATCGCTTTGAAACACCTGGAAGGTGCTGTCAGCACCCAGCAAAGGTTGGGCTCCCTCCGAGTGACGGGGGCAGGACGGGCAGCTGGGGGGCGCCCAGCACCGGCGCTGCCAGCGCGGATCAGTGCCAGCAGCTCCCCGACGCAGGGGCACCGGTGGCACAAGCAAAGACAGTGTCACCCACCCCGAAGCAGGCGGGTCAGGGCGAGGCTGCGCGGTTACCTGTGGATGATGTGCTGACTTCGGAGGTAGTCGAGAGCCAGCGCCATCTCACAGATGTAGAGTTTGACCGTCTCTTCCGTGAACTGGACGTTTTGCTGCAGGTGATAGCGCAGGTCGCCGCCGAGAAGCAGGTCCACCACCATGAACATGTCCTCCTCGTCCTGGAAGGAGTACCTGCGGGACCGGCGGAGCATCAGCCGGCAGCCTGACCCACAGGAGCCACCACACCAAGCCGGGCTTCTTGCCTCTCCTAATGACACCGTCCCGTGGAACCTGTGAGCAGTCCCACCGCAGCACACCCCGGCCTCGGTGCTCACATCTTGCTAATTAAGCAAGGGCGACTCAAGGTGCTGTCTTGGTTTTTAACCCATTGCCACACCAACACTCCCCTTGCAGAGGATAGGATCCCGATGAGCTTCCCCTGCTCACCCTGCCACCGCCACCTCCTGAGCGCTGCCTGGAACCCCTCCAGCGGGCAGGGCTGCAGGCAGAGCTCGGGGCTTTGCTAGCCACTCGCTTCAGAAAAACTTTGCATTTTCAATTGTGAACAATCTGATAAACCTACTTAAAATATCTCTGCGTATCCTGAAAATGAATTGGAAAACACAACCACTAATTTAACCATAAAAACCAGAAAAAGAGATTTATATTTACTGTAGAGTAAAACGCCTCTCTAAATCTGCAGTGGATCCCACAGGAGACTGACAGCAGTGAGGATACACTACAAAACAACGTTCAATTGTTATATTTGGTGACAGTATTTCTAAGGAAAGTATGTGGGATTGTATAATACTTATGAATCACACATTTCTCTCATCTTAAATGTTGGTTTATTCTCAAAGTACAAGCTGAAAGTGAAAGTACAAGTGAAAAGTACAAGCTGAAAGGGAAAAATTTGCTAAGGAAGCAAGTCTTCTTAAGACTTTTGATTACTTGTTGGAAAAAAATATTTGCAATTGCTATAATGCTGAAAAATAAATACTAACTTGTTTGGGTGTTCTGAAGTAATGGATCAACAAAAAAAACGTGAATTATCACCAATTGCCATCACTTTGTGTATTAAACCTTCTGAATTTTTGAAAACCTTCCCACCCACCAGCCTGCGGAGCAGCTGCCATGGCCGCAGAGGGTGGGGACACAGCAGTCTGCCCGAGGCCACCCGAGCTCTGCAGCTGCCCCGCGAAAACCTGCTGCTTCTGCCCCTCTCCTGCCTCTGTGGAATCCAGCGCTGTTCACCAGGCGCCGGCTCCAGCCCTAAAACCACATTCTGATTGTAGCATAACCCTCGTGATCTCTGAAGGAGAGAGATTTCTGGTCTTTGCCAGATTTTGGATTCCTGGTCTTTGCCAGAAGGCTGTGAAGAACACCCAGCAAACACACAAAGGTTTCTGATGGAAAAAGAGGAGCCAGGCTGGTTTATAGTGTTAGATGCCATGGCACGTACAGATCCTCTGTGTGAGGTTTCCCAAACACACCTGACATCACCTTGCACTGGGGCAGCTCACTGGGAGGCTCCCACGGATGTGGGTGAGCCCGGGAGGGGGAGGACGAGGCTCCACAAGCCCCTGAGGGCAGGTGGCCCCAGAGGGCTGAGGGAGAGGAGCTGCTCACCAGAGATTCACCAGGAACACGTGCTCGATCTCCTGAAGGATTTCCAGCTCTCTGAACACGTTGCGAACCTCATCCCTCTCGATGCACTGCTGTTTGTTCATGTACTTCATGGCATACATCTTCTCAGTGTCTCTCTTCTGCACAATACACACCTAGAGCACCACAGAAGGGGAAGGAAAAAAAGACATTTAGTAAAATGTGCCATATTCTCCTTTCCTGCTTTACCAGGCTGAGGCCCAGGCTGCTCAGCACCTCCACCCCGCTACCAAATAACCCTGGTCCTGGGCTGAGACTCGGGATCTACAGATACAAGTGTCCCGGCTCCAAGCGCAGTGCCCGTGTGCTCCCCTTTTGGGCACCCCCCACCCCCCGGGTGTCTGTGACTGTGTGGCTACACGAGAGCTCCCTCGAGGATGTGACGGCTCCAGGGAAAGCTTTCCAGCAGGGATCGGGGTCTGGGAGCTGTGGGAGTGAGCTTGGTGCTGGCTGCCTCCGAATGGAGAGCGGCTTCGGGCCACGGCGGGGCTTCTCCCCCAGCCCCGACTCCATCCTGCTCACAACCTCCACCAGATTGGTTTTAACCTATCACATCCGTAGCTGGGCTCCGAAAGGTCAAAATAATCCCGTTTGTTTTAGCAAGAAGAGATTAAAATGGGCATTTTTTAACAACAAGCCCCACCGTGCCCCTGGAAAGCAGCAGCACTCTGTCCCTGCGGGACACAGGCCCGTGGCACCGGCTCAGGCAGCCCCTTCTCGCGCCGGGCAGGCGGGAGGCCACGGTGGGGCCCCCCCAGGACGCAGCAAGGCCAGCGGGGGGCCAGCGGGGCAGGAGGGCAGGGCAGGGCAGGGGGTGCTGACAGCGACTCGCTCACGCTGGGAGTTCCACTTTTCGAAGCACCAGGCTGCGCTGGGTGAGGGGGGCGCATGCATTAATGTGCTAAACGAAGCCCGTGCCCTCGTCACAGACGGGCAGCATGCGGTCAGTGCTCTTGGAATGTAAAATACAGACGTAAGGAACAGTGATTCCTTCTTACCCATGTATGGCTTTGTTCCAGCTAATGCAGTTGCTCTTTCACCATCCCTAATTATTGTTGCAATATTAAAATCTGTTAAATGTGCATGACCTTAAATAAAGACACATGTTAAGAAGGAATTAATCGCAGTGCAGAACAGTGGCAATGCAGAGTCACAATACATTTGTTTCATAAGCCCCTGCCCCCGGACAGCGCAGCACGGGCGCAGGCGGGTCAGGGTCAGACCCCACCCAGATCCTGGAGCTTTCCCCGGACCTGAGGCTGGCGAGGTGATTCAACAGCAGCTAGCTGTGGGTCTTGATTTTAAATCCCACTTGGAGCAAACTAGTAACCTACACCAGGTCCAGCACTCGCTCAAACTGCTCTAGCCAGAGCCTACAGTCAGTGAGGAAGACAACAGGGAAACACTACACTGTTACCGCCTTGGTTGCGTTGATTAAAACCCTAGAACTGTTTCTAGTTTCTCTGTCATCAGGACTGGAAGTTAAATTTCAGAATAGGTCACTACTTTCAAGCCAGCCTGGTATAGAGAAAACCCACCCACTTGCCCTTCTGGAGGCTGAGCTCTGCTCTCTGTCTACGCGGCCGTGGCAGAAGTGGTGTGTAAATCACAGGCTGCCTTGTCCTGTCAAGTCTCCCCTTGCATCTCCTTGTTCCCATTTATGTTTGGGCTTTATGTCCTGCGCTGTTTTCTAATTAACTTCCCTGCAAGAACAAGCTTTAGTTTTGATGAGGCGTTGTGGTAAAACTCGGATGATTTGGAGCCTGCTCTCCTGGGAGATTGGGTCTTCCTTTGGTCAGATCTCCGGCTGGAACAGAGGCGCCCGCCGGCTCTGCCGCGGGGGCTCTCCCGGGTCGTTCTGCCACGGAGACTCTATG
>NW_020799105.1:26214734-26263357 GCF_003259725.1 Athene cunicularia
CCACTGGGCTGGCACGGCCTTCCCGGCCAGCGCCGGCCCCCGTGCGCCTCCTCGCTCTGCTGATGCTAACGACACCTTAATTACCGAGGGAACTATTTCTAAAAGAGCTAATTAGTTATCAAGGTAACTATTTTTAAATGAACTAATGAAACATCTACATCTGGTATAATTATGTCTGTCCTCTTTTAATTATTAGATGTGCTCATGATTTCGATGCGCTGGATCTATTTTCTTTGAAAAAGAAAGAATTTGTCATTTTGGTGCTAGAGCGCTCCCGCGAGTGGCGCGGGAAGGCTGACCGGGGTGAGCTCCTTAGAGAACAGGTCACGTCTACACAGCGGGGAGCAAGGAAAGGGAGTTTCTGTGGACACAGAAAACATCGCAGACAGGCGGGAGCTGCCAAACTCCTCACACTTCTGAAATACTGCCATTAATAACCCTTTGCAAGTGCTAATGGCGCAAAATATAATATCATCAAGGACACACTGCAGCAAGAAGGTGACAAAATAATAGGTGGTTATCATTAGCCTGATAAAAACACCCCAATTAGCAATGCACACTGAAATTACAGGGACTGTTTCACAGTCGTCATTACAGTTACGGTAAGAACGGGAAATTATGTATTGCAATAACTCCCAGCACAGCTCAGGCCTCCCGCTAGGGCTCCCCCCTGGGCTGGCTTGACCTGAGCAATTTCCTCAGGCTTTGCCCAGAGCCCAGCCCAGTGGCCACGGCACCAGGCCCCGGCTCGGCCCCCAGGTGCTAGCAAGCCCGTGCCCTGCTCACCCCCCGCCTGAGCAGGGGTGTCCCCAGCCCCGTCCCCCCGGCTGGCACCGTCTCCTCCGGCGCCTGTGGGCGAGTTTTCATACAAAACAGGGAAGGTAAAACCCCTGCCTTGTGCAAACTTAATAATAATAATGAACTGCCTAGCGCAATGCAAAGTGCCAGCAGGATCCAGCCCTGCCTAATGCTGGTTGTACATTTAGTAAACCAGGCAAAAATAACTTCGTATTTTATAAATTCTTCGAGCAGAAATGACCTAACAATATCCCTTTAAAACACAGTCATTGCTACATAACTTCTCTACAAACCAACCTTTCAATAACAGCCATCCAGGCGCTGAACAACATTCTTGCCTGATGTCAGTTTATTTCTCATTATGGCTAGAAGCTCATTAATTTCTAATTTTTTATTATTTCTTTTTAGGTTGTGACTTGCAATATCTTAACAGGCGTTTTATACTTATGCCATTTGCTTCTTGTTTCTCTGCAGGGAAAATGGAAACCTGGTCTAATAAATGAGAAAATGATGAAAACTTCTTGTACTCTGTAATCATAATAAATGGCTTTCTGCAATGGAACAGCATCACCTACATACAAAGCAATGCCAGTTTCAGGCGCTCTGGAAATTTTTGTTCTCTGTTTTCTGGAAGAGAACACCAACGTGGGCGTCGATGGGAACGTCCCTCCTCCAGCCGAGTCCCCCGGAGCGGCGGGGTGGCGGGGGCAGCTGTGGGACGAGCCGTGGGGCCGTGCTGCCGCCACGGCCGTTAACCGCTCACGGCCACCGTAACCCAGCTCTCGGGGGGGTGTCACACATCAAACCAACGTCCGCAGCGGGGTCGGTGCTGCCCCGGGCAGGTGCGGCCGCTCAGGCAAGAGCCCTTTGCAAGATGCCCCTGGTTCGAGACAGGCAGTGTCCTCCCCTCAACATCAGTGCCCCAACACGTATCTTTTCTTTTTGTGCCTCTCCACTCCTACATCTGTTCCTGGGGAAGGAATAAACATCTACTTGGTAACAAGTCAGAGTGTTTTTTAAAATGACTCTCCATCCGTTTTCAAGCAGATCTACAATGTGAAGCAAGGCAAGAAAGCAGAAAGAAGAGACTACTTTGTCCTCATTCTGCATAATGTGGTCCCTCGCTGCACAAAGGAAATTTTCAGTGGTTAAATACAGCCATTAGAAAAAATTGTATGTAATGCTGCCAGATCTGCGAAGCAGAAGGCAGGCATCAGCTGGTACTATATTGCTCAAGACATGGCACATAAAAGATTTAATAGAGTCCCAGATACCCTGAACATTCAGCTGCTGCCAAATGGTTTGTATACAGCTGCCTTTGCTTTTATTGCATTAAAGGCATAAAGGGTTTGGAGCCTGCATTTGCGATTCAGGACATGAGATGTGCATTTAACATCTCCCAGTTCCACCCCACTTCATGGGGCCCCAGACAATGACGACGCCTCTATTGTCACCAGAGCTGGCAGCTCCTGCCCCCCTCGGCGTGGTCAGCACTCAACAGCCCTGGCTATCTCATTAATTTAGAGGGGACTAACGAGGACCACTGGCCTAGGTGGTATTAAAAAAGTAACATGCGGGGAAAACTGACTCTTGGCTTTGAAACACCTTCCTTTAAGGTAAGAGTTATCATTAAAAGCACAGCGCAGGAACAGAAGTGCTCAGAGCTGTCTCCCCACTCTGCACAAAGTTTGTTTTGCTCAGCAAAAGCAGCTGAGGAGTTGAGCCGGACTTTGTTCGACTTCCGAGAGCACCCCGGAGATTTTCGCCGCAGCCTGTCCCACGGGCAGCCGCTGCCCCCGGCCACCTCTGCCGCCAGGCACCACTGCCCACGCTACGTCCCGGCCCTGCGGCTTCCCGCAGCCAGCATGTCCCCCCTGTGCGGGGTTGACAGCACATCCTCCGCCCCAACCTCCGAGTAACTCATGAGAGAGAGCGTGTGAGAGCAGCCGAGAAGTCAAGGGACGGGAGCCACGAGGAACCCGGCAGCGGGAGGGCCCCTCCGTGGTGCTGAGCTCCAGCAACGCTCCCACGGGGCAAACGGGCACCGCAGGGAGACACAGCACCCCAGAGCTCACCTGGCCTTCCTGTAGCATCTGGAAATCAAAGATGGGGACAAAGGGACCAGCTGTAACTTGAGAAGAACAAACCAACAGCAGCCTCTGGAGCGGGAACAGCTGGCACGGTTCCGAACCGCTCCTGGGGTCAGCCTGGTGGGGGCTGATCCACCAGCTTCCAACTGCTCCAGCGAAAACATTAAGAATTTCAAATATCAGACCACAGTTTAAGGTTTAGAAACCAAAACAAATTTTAAAAAATAATACCAGAACGAAGTAAGTAGAACCTGTCTGAGGGTCCTACACTTTTGGCTGGTTCGTCTTCTACTCCCACACACGCCACGACTGGAACTCGCAGGGACGAAGCTTGCCGGAAGCACACGCACCGCTTACACCCTCACACAAACCTGACTTTGGGAAAAGCCTCAGGATAAACCTCGTTCTGTAGGATCAAAGCACCCTCTGTCACACCACGGACTAAGTACCAAAAGCAAAAACAAAGTCTGTAACCTGCCAGGAATTATTTGGCTTCTTACTCCCTGGGCTGTTCCCTACAAGCTGTTTCTCTGTTGCACCCAGGCACGGTGTAAGCTGGCGTGGAAATAGGGAGCTGGGCTCTGGGTGTTTCCTGGTGTCCAGAGGACTCAGACATGATGTTCTTTTTGGAAGGTTTTTTTGTTCTTGTTAATTCAGGAGACTTTCCCCATTCACCTACATTTTTGCTGCTCTGTAAGTTTTTCAGTCCCACTTGCTCTCTCTCGGGCAGACTTTGCACTTCTTCCCTTAGAAATCCGGTAACTTTTTTCCTGCTGATTCAGAAGGAATCCAGCGGGCTGAAATCCCCGCTCAGATGAAAGGTCATCTAATCATTTAATAGCATGTCCTGACTTATCTCAAATTAATTATAAAGGGGCAGCACAATTTGTCTGGGCTCAAACAAAAGCAAGCAGTTTGCATTCTGGGCAGGATCTGTGGAGCTGATAAATACTTGAGACTGCTTGATCTCAGCTTCTACAAAGATTATTTTTTCCTTCTGCAAAGCAGCTGTGATCTTAAATTAAGGCACCCCCAGTCCTGTTCTCCGCAGGACGCTGCCGTCACATCTGATGCAAACACCCACAGCTGGGTTCAAGAGATCTTCCTTTTGGTTCCGAACTGTGAGCAGTAGGCTTTCTTCTGGAACCTCAGCAGCTTTGGCCTTTGACAGCTGAGAGAGACGGGCTGTAATCCTTACGTACACAGACACCTCACTGACTTCAGCCCAGAGCCATCCGGAGGTTTCAGTGTACTAAGCTGGATTCCGCTTATTGTGGTTTTAGAGTAGAGTCAAGTCTCAGGATTAGCACCAACACCAAACACCTTAATCCTACACGACAGTGAACCACAGCTGAATGCTGCTCTAGCTTAGAAAAATGCTTATTTGGAGCTCTTGCACCTTCCCCACGGATATGGATTTCTCCTGCAGCTTCTGCCAACCTCCCTTGGGTATCTATGGCTGAACCCCCAGTGTGGAGAACCTATACAACCCCTGTTAGATACTGAAATGGTTAAAAAAAGCCTCCGTATTTCCTTTCTGCAGAGATGAAAAGCACTGCAGTTGTAAGTGGTCATTCTGGAAATGGCTGTGGCTCGGGGATGATGCATCGATCCATCTGGCAGACCTTATTTGATCCCAGCAGCGCTCTCCAACCATTAATCACCCGGAGCAGCAGTTTTCAGCTCTCAAAAATAAGCCAACCCCGATGAAGTCATGGGGAATTATCATGAGCAGAAGCACAACGAGACTCTGGCCCTAAGCTTCGACCCAGCAAAGGAAACATCAGTCACCTCCGACACCCACCACCCCCTGTGCTGGCGGCCTAGGGCCCGGCCCTGCCTCGGCCCGCGGACGGCAGGGAGAGGATGTGCAGGACTGGGAAAATGCCCGGCCCAGCCCACGGCGCTTCCACTGCGCAAGCTCAGCGAGACCCAGCAGCCACCAGGCCTGTCGGGACCACCAGCACGATATCCCAGTGCCACGTCCCGCCGAGACACAGGCCGGAGCAGGGGCGGACCCTGGCTGGGCCACCGGCATGGCTCATTCTCCCCTCTCGGGCTGCTAGGGCCAAATCCCTCCACCTTTTCCCCAGTATCTCTATAGCTGCCATTTTACTTGTAAAGTTGAAACTTGAAATGTCAAGCATAAACGTAAAGTTGCCTTGGCACCCAAAAGCATCGTTTGGCTTTGGAACTGCCCGGGGAAAAGAGTCTCTGTCACAGGGGCCAGCGTGGCAGTAGCCTCAGGAAGGGTGTTGAGGAAATGGGAGATTCTGGAGCAGGACAAGCAAAGTTCTTCATTCAGAAGGACCAGAAGCAGCAAGGAGGCACTTACCATGGTGTATAAATAACTCAAGCTTTTTTTGACAACTGAGTTCAGTTCTGATCACTAAATGTTACAGCAGGAGCAGGGAGAAAAGAGAAAGAACCGGTAATTTCTGACAGAGTCACATAAGCACGTGCTTACTGCACCTGAGAGCACCCCAACCACTGGGCTCACAGGGAACAACTGGGTTAAATCCCAGTCACTCCAGTACAGCCAGAAACCACCCCCAGCTGCTCAGTGAGGGTTTGACACTTTGAAGGCAAACTGCAAACCAGGAACAGTCAGGTGTTGCTTGCAGAGAAGGATGAGAATGTTGTGATTACTTGTTTCTTGCCAGCTAGAGTGAGTTTGCTGAACAAAGAGACAACAAAGCTGGTTAAGAAAGGGTTTACTATAAACCCTGCATTGCTGCTCTGTCACTTAAAGAATAACCTCCAATATCGATTTTTGCCAAGTTCATCTTTAGACAAGCTTTCCTCTAACGGCTCACCTGTTAAACCAAGACAATAAACCGTTCACCTCTCTGAGAATTGTCATTCTTCAGAAAGCGGCTACATCTGATCAGCTGGAGGGAAACGACTGTCACGCAGCCTTGGAAGAGCTGCAGAGGACTTCAGTTGGCAGGTAACGCCGCGCTGGGCAGAGCAGTGCCCCGGCGGGAGGAGAGCTGCACCCCCCAGTCCCCCAGGATCCCCAATGCTTCGCCATCGAGAGCGGTTCTGTACCAAGAGCTGCAGACAAAATCTTGCCAATTACATTAAAAAAATTAAAATCAATTCTCAGCTGCTATCAGGAAAGTAACAAACAGGGACCGTGCTATTCTGAATTGAAACCAAAGGCATTTGGCACGGCCCTGGCATCACAGGACGCAGCATCAGTTACCCTGTCATTTCAAAGCGATCTTCGGACCCGCTTTGTGTGATGATAGCACTGATGGTAATTGAAATCCAATCTTTGCCTGGTAATTAACATCTGTGTAGCACTTGTAATTAAAAAGATAATATTAAATTGCGCTACAGTTCTCATAAATATTAAGGATGAAACCAGCTAATTTATTTTTTTTTCAGGCACAGCCAAGATAGCAAAGCTGAAGGCTGCCTCCCAGGTGTATCTGCCGCGGTACAATTAAAGTATCAGGGATTCATTAAGCACGTGGATCCATTAAGCAGCTGGATGAAGCTCTGCTGAAAGCACCTACCTGCTTTCCAAAGGTCTGCCCAAGACTTTTGTGTCCAACCGGGAAGGACCCCGGCACCAAGGTCACCCACACAAGCCCAGGCGCGGGTGGACCGAGGGGGACGGCAGCTCGGCTGGGCTGTGAAGCACCGGCATGGCCCCGCTCCCGGGCTCGGGCTGTGCCCTGCTCGTCCCCGCAGCGCGGCCAAGGGCCTGGCCCTCTGCGAGCGGCGGCTCTGCCTGGGACAGGAAGGGTCCTTCCCCAGCCGCCCCTGTCCGGCCAGCGGCACGCTCCCCTGGGGGCCACCAGCCACTGGAGGTGGCCTGTGCCCAAACCACCCCCTGGGGACACTCCATGGGTCTAAACCTCCTCTGATCCCTGTAATTACCGTGCTGGGTCCCAGCTCCAGCCTCGGGACAGCCCACGGAAACCAGCACCTCCTGCAAAGCCACAAAGGCACGCGAGTTACGGGCGGGATCAGGTGGGAACCGCTGGCAACCGCCACCGAAGATCACCTCAGGTTTATCAAATCGAATTTATCTAATCGAAAGCTTTCTCAAAAAGGCAACAGTAGCGTTGACTCTGACAAAAGCAACAACCCGGCAGCTGGGTCCTGGGCATCTGACAAGACTGCCTGGCTCTGCAGATGTTCTCCTCTCCCCACAGCCAGAGGGAGCGAAGGAGGAAGGATGGACAGACAGACAGACAGACATGCTCTCTCGAGCACGGCTGGAAGTGCAGCGATCAGCAGCATGAAGCCGTGGCCCTTGGGCAGGCTAAACCACGAACAAATGGTAAACTGATGATAACCTGAAACACAGGACAGTAAAACCAGGTGATGTAAGGGGAAAGGGCTGGGGCTGAAGGTGCCCCCGCTCAGGAGCCGCTGCCCTACAGGAACAGGCCCAGAGCGGGCACCCAACATCTCAAAGGATGCTGGTCACTTGAAGGTGTCCCCCTCCCGCGGCTGCTGGGGGAGCGGGGCTCAGTGAGTGCAGGAGGCTGGAGGCGAAAGGCAGGAGCTCGTGCAGCCCCTCACCGTCCCTTCGGGGCCAGTACCGCTGGGCTTGTTCTGGTAAGACGCTGAATTCCAGGCCTGTCCCTCGAAGAGCTCCGACCGCGGCGTCGCTGGCTCAGTGACTCCGGCGCAGTCTGGGGGGATGTCACAGCACCTCGCTGTGCGCCCGCGCCAGAGCCCCGCAGCAGCCCCGACGCCCCGGGGAGGGAGGCGAAGCCCTGGGAGCAGGACAGCAGTTGCCCACAACTTACCCGTGATGCTTCCCCCACGCTCAGCGGGGACGCGTTACTATAATACTGTCTGATCCTGAATAACAACACACTTTGAAACAATCAAAAACCTTCATTGCTTGATTGTTGCAGCTTATTTAACCAGAACTTTGTTCTGGGCACAGTTCTGACAGAGTGTCTCTGGCAGCGTGTTTCCCAACTATTATCTCCGCACACAAAGACCCATTTAAAAGAATGGGACACCTGCAGCGTGGTCCCAGCGCCAGCCCGCGCACAGATCCCCTGTCAGGCCCTGCTGACGAGCCAGGCTTTGTGACACAAACAAGTGGGCGGCTGCTGGCTGCGACCACAGCCCCCTGCCCCTCCACGTCTCTCGGGCTTTGGGCCGTGCCTCCGGAC
The DNA here is from genome assembly GCF_003259725.1 of Athene cunicularia. NCBI lineage: Eukaryota > Metazoa > Chordata > Aves > Strigiformes > Strigidae > Athene > Athene cunicularia. The sequence goes on from NW_020799105.1 coordinate 26,222,773, forward strand.
TGGGCCACGCCGACAGCAGTGCTCGTGGCCAGGCCGGCACGGCGGAGCCGCCCGCGTTGGGACGCTCCCTGGGCGCTTGTGCTCCTCAGCACCTCAGACGCTTCCAGGCGTGATGCTCGCATGCTGCTCCTGCCCGCTTCCGTGCCCGGCCCAGGGGGATGCGTGACACAAACAGGCACCTCCTGCTAGGGCGCTGCTGTTGGCCACCAACGGCCCCTGCCCGCTGGCCCACCGGCCCTGCACGGCCGGACCCCCCCTGCACGCTCACCCGCAGGGCTGCACCCACCTGGGCACCCGCCCGCCACAGACACTGGGTACTGCAGCCCCGGTGCTGCAAACAACGGTGCCAGGCAGCTGGGACCACTTTATAGCTACATCTGTAAGAGTAACAACGGGAATTTAATAACACAGCCTCCCCTTCAGATGCAAAGGTCAGAACCAGAACCGATCTCCTCAGGTATAAAGCAAATGAAAAGCTGTGAAGCTGCAGCGAGTGGAAAATGCCCATGATCCTCAGGAGCCACGCTCTGGGGACAAGGTTACCGGCTCGACAAATCTGCCTTCACATCTTCAGGAGCTGATCTTGTTTTCTGTGCCAAACACCTCGCCACATTTCACTCCCTAAGATATTTTTCGTGGAGTCTTACAACTTTACTTTTTCCCTGCTGAAAGTTGTGCTTTATCACAAGATTGATGAAGGATTAGTTTGTCAGAACACCATAAATCATTAAAATCTCTTTAATCCAGCACTGCTGTTTGCTACAGCCAAGTTGTAACAGTAGCTGATAAAACTTTTATTCATAGCAAGCCTGTTGGTGTTCTCAGGCCGTGTCAACACTTACATTAAAAATGCCTTTCTCTGTTGCTGATGTTAGAGACAAAATCCCCCTCTGACCCAAAACAAAACCCGCTGTTCAAGATCACACCTCAGTGACCCACACATCAATAACAACAACTCGGGAGTCTTAAGAATGCGTTGGTGTTCTCATCTCGTGCAGATCTGCAGACCTCCTCAAAGCTCAAGGGACCCACATGGATTTATATCATCTACGAACGTGGCAGCCCTCTGTGTACTGGGAGATAAAACACATCTCATAGGCATAGCTGGGAGCGTGCTCAAAACACATCCAGAACCAGGATTATCCATTATATATATATTTTTTTTTTATTTTATTTTATTTTTTTTTTTAATTATTTTTTTTCCACCTGAATGAACCTTATTCCTGCCTTGCTGTTGACATAAATGGCACACATCCAGGGCACTGAAACTATGTCAGGAAAAGCTCTCCTCATCGGCACCTGCACACAGCAAGGGCGGAGATGAGTTCTAGCTGGTGTCTATTATGGAATATTTCCCAATTTTCCTGAAAGAATTAATGACATGAGGGTGCAGAATGTTATCTAGATGCTCTGAATCCCATGATTTACGGCAATTTTAGGTGGTTCAGATTAAGCACTTCCTGGTAATGTCATGCTGAGAAAATAACGTCTTGTCAGACATTAAGCAGATGTTTCTATAATCTAGTTTAGGATATGGGCGATTATCCGACTCACAGCTCCAAAAACATGTAGACTTCTTTACCTCATGAAAGCCATTATTCCAAATAAACAAGGAAAAACTAAAGAAGTGACAGCATATAAACCTTAGAAACAAAAAAGAAAAAGAAGCATTTTTCTTTACTTTTGTTTGTCCTTGTTCTGCACCCTCTCCCCGCCTGCACGCCAGCCATACAGTTTCATCAGTTGATAGAAATTTTTGTCAGTCAAATATCTCAAAATCTGATGTCAGTACTAAATTTTAAAACAAATAACGTAGGTGTTTCGGATCACCCTTTGGGCATAGTCTCGAGCACGTGTCCCCAGTGCGGCGTGGCCCAGGTTTGCTGCCCTTAAGGCCACCGAGGAGCAGACCCTTGCCAGGGAGGGCTCCAAGTGGACAGGAACCGTGTTCCCCGCTGTGCGGATGGCTCTGCCGGGAGCGGGGAGGAGGACAAACAGGGAGATGTGTTCTGGAGCTGTCACGCTTCCTACGGAAAGGCTGTTAGGCATCTCAATCTCTGGGTAGCTTTAATCACATGCTCATATCTCTGCTGGGCTTTTCTGGCTTTAGTATTATTTAAAGAAGAATGATGAAAAATCAGGCCAACCTGCAGAACTCCCTGAAGACACCATGACCCATCCTCTTCCTGCCTTCTGGATGGATCCAGACCTGGATTTACACGAGGATCTGAACCCCTGCCTACAACTACAGTTAACAAGTCTTTTCTGAAAAAAGTGGGAAAGTACATCCTCCTATGGCTGACATACATTTTGAGTTAAGTCTTGTATTTGGAGTCATCTCTCATTAAGGCCACGATTACAGTCCATGATGTTTTATACGCTGGTCGAAGAGGCAGACAAAACGATTTTTTTAGTTACATATTTGATAAAACCTGGGAACAGAGAGAAATTGAATTATTTCCAATGAAGAATGGAGGGCTTTATTTAATCTCTGAACGTAAATTAATGTTGAAGCTTTTCCTGATCCCAAGGCAAGAACATTCACTGTGCCATTTCGAAAATCCTCATCACTCATCTTGAAATGGCTCTGCCGGGCGATGGCCTAATGTCTTCGTTTGTGCTGCTGCCACAACGCGCCTCCCAGGCACCACCGTTTCCATTCTGCGCTGAAGTAAATAAATATAGGTGTAACTTTTCAACTAAGAAAGAAGGGGATACTCGTGTTTCACAGTGCAAAACCTTCAGGAGGGATTAATGGCACTTGCAGCCAAATGCTTTTTCCTTGTCAGAAGCTCGCTTCATTGCGCCAATGTGTTTACCACCGAATTGCTGCAAAGGGATCAGCCCTGGTAGGCATCTCCTCTCGTGAAGATCCTCTGCACTGACACACCTTGTTTTGCAGCACCAGGTCCAAGGTCTTGCAAAGAACCATAAGAGCTGTCACACCTGTACCTAAGACACCATCAAACTGTGGCATGGCTCCCAGTGTAAAGTTCATTAAAAACAGCTCATATGCCAGAGCTAGGAAAACCTCCCAAACGTTAATATCAAAGGTTGGGTCTGCCAGCTGCAACCCAGAAATCAGAATAACTATAGACAATTGTTACTTGACAGCAAACACCCCTGTGCACATACTGTGCGTGTTGCACACAGCATTCATTTCTCCATCAAGGGCAGCACCACTCCCCAGGTTTAAAGTCAATAACTTGCCTGGAAGGAAATTTGGCCGGATTACAGTCCCATCTGCTCACCTTTGCTTTTCAATATTGCAATAAAATCCCTAGAATCCTTCCCTGGGGAAACAGGGCAGTTCAAACCCAGCCCTTGTAGGATCTGACCACACAGAGCTTTATTTTCCCTTTGTCCTGCACACCCAACACCCAACACGAAGCATTTGGAGGGTCACCAACAGAGACCACACTAAGGAACTACTACAGTATAAAACCAGCAAAAGTGTCAGTGAGAAAATATCATTTTGGAAGGGAGAGGATCAATGATAATTTGTGGTTAAGACCAATTTAGCATGCCCAGCACAACTCTGTTAACTCCTGATGAATTCCATTGTGACCGCTGTTGACCCTCCCTTTAGGAAAAGCAAGAAGGTGACTGTCACCGCAGCTCCTCGAGGACATGTCTCCTCCAGCTCCAGCACCTCCACATGTGCAGGAACCCAAGGTACAAAATGCTCCTAGTCCCTTCTCCACGAGGAATCTCTTGCAATTCTTCTAACAATGGATTTCTGTCAGGGGTGGCTGGAGAGAGCCGTGTCTCCTGGGAGAGACAGCTGGGGAGATGGGGGTCCCCCCACATGCAGCCACCACCCGGCTGAGCCCGGGCAGATGTGCCACCAGCAGCCGAGGGGCTGCCGCCACCCTGTTGCCAAGCATCGCTCCACAAGGCTTTCTACCAAACAGGGCTTCATTACATCCCATCACCCAAACGAAGAAACAGGCTTCCAGCACTCAACAGCAGAGCAGAGGATCTTCCTACCGCAGCTCTCCTATTAGGCATCCCCGGAGCTTTCACGCCTCCACTCATTCACACTGCTGCGTTCCTCGCCGTCCCCACGCGGCTCATCCCCGCGCACGGCTCCGGGAGCGCCAGACAGCTGCTCCCCGCTGGCGCCGCGCCGTGGCTTTGGCCTGGCCGCCCCGAGGAGAGCGGCCGCCCGACCCAGCCCTGCGGGCCATGGCAAGCAGACCCATTTTGTGGCAAGCTGCTCACTGGATTAACAGCACGGGGCACCGGGAAGGGGCAGGTCAATACCCGAGCCCACCGCTGCTGCCGAGCGCTGCTTGACCACGGCTCGAGTTCTGCCTCGGTCCTGGAGGCATCGCCCCGCAGGCGGAGGGGTCTCCAGCTGGAGTAGGTACTCTGCCCGGGAACAACCCGGCGTATCTTACTCTCTCTGATAAGCCAGAAGATAATAGCAGGGGCTGAAATCTAGTTTTCTCATCTTACGCAAATGTTCTCCTTTAGGTTTGCGTCTGAGCGTGTTTCCCTACCGAGGAAATAAGGCAGAGCAGCGCAGAGCTGAGAGCCTCGGGGTGCAGCACGAGGCCCAGAGCTCTGCAAGGAGCACACGCAGGGCACGATTTCGTAAGGAGAGGAGCGGCGGCCGAAGGCAGCTCCTCCACCCTTCCTGATGGCACTTGTCAAAGCGGCAGCTGGGAGGAATGGGCTGGCTGTTATTTAATCTGCAGTATGGTTTGGTTCAACTGCACCATGTGCTGGATATGAACAGATAAATATTTTATACTGCATTGCCCTTTATTTAGGGGAATTTTTAGCACTTACTTTTAAAAACAATTTTTAGATCAAAAGTCATAATATAGCACAACAATCTTACTGCAACTCTGTGAGTGAACAACATTAACAGAAGGATTCTTGATGGATTTTGTACCTAAATAGTAACTAAACAGAAGGTGAGAGTGAAAAGCAGAGACACAAAAGACTTTTAATAAATACTGTTACTTTTCTTTCTTTAAAAAAATCTCATGTGTTTACAGTCCAGAGTCTTTTCCTCAGGGAGGTAGAATTCCTGACCATACAGAAAAAATATAGTTTATCATCACTGTGACGGGTCAATAAGAATAAAAGAAATATGAAACATTAGAGAAGCAGATTTGCAATTGTCTAAGTGATACTATAGCTGAGGTTTTATTTCAGAGAACAGTATCTCCAGTTTGTATGAAAACAGAAAGCACTAAATTTAGAATTCATCCATGTTTTCATTCCCAATCTTTTAACTTTATGAGCCTATTGAAACAGCTAGTATTTTTGCTCTCCACATTATATAAATAACATGCCCAGAGGTTTTTGCAGGCCTTGCCAGGTCGTACCAACGGCCCCCCACCGCCCACCAGCGCACCCTGGCGATGGCCAACAGTGTCATTAACGGAATGACCAGGGACTCAGATCCACCGGGAATCACATCCTATCACTTGTGCTGCTCACAAAACCCGTTTGCTATTCCATGGCCGATTTCTCAGAAGCTCTTTGCTCGTGACAGGCTGAGCAGCTTGACCCTTCCCTCTGCCCGTTGCTCCCTTCCCCGTTTCCCAGACAAGAGCAGCGGTTACCAGAAGGATGGAGCAATACAGACAAAAAAGAGCAGGTACCCGAAGGGCAGAACTGCGCGCAGCTGAGGCACAAGAATTGGTCATTTCTGCCTCTTCCCCCAGACCTGGGTCAGAGAATGAAAGGAGAAGCAGAGACGTCCCAGTGCACAGCTCTGGCCCTGTGCCTGGGGACACGTCAGGAAGCAGCGTTTCTGTTCCTGAAGAGCAGCAGGGTCCCTGGGACGTGAGGCAGCACCTGCCCTGCTCCGTGAGACCCCTGCAGAACCTGGGGATCCCCTGTGCCACAGCATCTCCTCCTCCCCTCACAGAAATGAGATGCAAATGTTCATAAAACCGAGACCGAGGTCTCTGCAGACTCAGCTGTGTGCAGCTCGGGGCAGGCGTACGCTGGGCGAGACGGGGGGCACGGCGGGGAGCAGGCTCCATCCCAGGCAGAGGTAACAAGAAATGCACTCTCATGGTCTCCCCGAGCTCACCACATGAAATACCCAGCCCTCCACACAACCCTTCTGATCCATCTCTAAAGGTCTGTTCCACAACAACAACTTTTTCCACATCCTCTTTTTGCCTGTCTCCAGAATCCATCAATATGGTTCATCTGGGAAACAAGGCAAACCACTATCAAATTCTTAGAAGACTGGAAAAGAGGCAATTCAAAGGAGAAAGGCAGACAGGAGAACTGGGAGGAAGAAAAGCACATCATGTGCCCATCAGTGGGAAGGACACTTCCTGGTAAGCCTGGCTCACGGGAAGTTTCTGTCCCATGGCAGGTCCAGCCCAGGCACTGCAGCTGACTTCTGGGGCACAGCCCAGGCGACTGCGACAGAATTTCCTCCAATCCATCATTACAACAACAGTTTCTATTGTTAATTGTACACCAGTTGCATCACCTTCTGTTCATATTTCTCATGTTCCAATTTTCCTTTGCTGCTGAGACACAGAAAGCCTCAACTGCCTTTTACTGGCTTGTGGGCAGCTCCTGTATTCACCACAGAAAACCCAGAACAGAGCTGTACCCAGTACAGCTTTATGGATTTGTGTCTGTACCACTACCATGACACCCAGACTTGTTTTTAAGCAGTGCACAGACACTTCAGCAGGAAGCCATGAACTTCAGACTTCGCTGAATGCTGATCCAAGGCACAAGAGAAATAAATCATGTGAAGAAAAGGAGCAAGTCTCCTTCCGCAAACATCGCTGAATTATGGTGCTGCCTGGAGTAACAAAACGGGTACACCCCATAATGCTCTGGGTAAACCCAGACATTATTTACTTTAATGAACTATTAGAAAAGCGCTTAGGGAATATTTGCTGTTTCATGCTGATATATTTGTAATTTCATAAGAACACAGGACACTGTTCCTTATCATTTATGACATTAAGTGGTTTGTAATTGGATTGTCCCACCATGAGCATCAACAGAACATCCCAGACCCACAAGCTGCAGCTTCTAAGGGCCTGGAGAGGACTTTGATGTCCGAGGCAGCTTCAATTTTATTGTTGCCAAATCCCGCATCTGATGCAGAAATATCTCATGCTCTTGGTTCAGTTAACTAGCTTGTGGGGGTGTGTTGTATGATGGCTTGTCAGAACAAAAAAAAAGATCCAAATGCTGGTCCTATTTAAGCCACTGAGAAATTTATAATTAACATTAGCAAAGCAAGGCACATTTTATTTACTTTAAAAATAAGACTTTTGAGTGTCAGCCACGTTGGAGCAGCAGCAGTGTTGCTGTCCGGCCGGCACAGAGGGCAGGCGGAGACACCCGGCCGAGGCAAGGCGCAGCCCGTGGGCAGGCTGAGCCCGGGCAGGCTGGGCTCAGGCAGGCTGAGCCTGGGCAGGCTGGGCTCGGGCAGGCTGAGCCTGGGCAGGCTGAGCATGGGCTCTCTTCAGCATAACTGCTAGAAGAACAATAATCAGATTTCCAATTATAAATCTAATCAATTGCCAAAATATTCTGTCCTCTGTCCTCACACACAGATGACGGTTTAGGAAATTCAGTAAAGCATTTAGGTTGGGTTTCTTTGTAGCCAGCCCAGCTCTGCCCTCTCCCACCCCCCCAGGTTTTCTTCTCAGAGTCCGTGAGACTCCTGCAGAATCTGGGGATCCCCCATGCCGCAGCACCTCCGCCTCCCCTCACAGACCTCTGCCCTCCCTCTCCTCACCCCATGGTTAGGGCGGCCCTTCTGAACGCAAGGGTCAGTGTGATTCAGACAGCTGCCACTCAGCGGACAGCACCCGTTAATCCATGGCAGGGTCTCCCTGCTCAGAGACCTAGAACTGCGACTGTGTTTGTGGCTTAAGCAGGGGGTGTGGTTAGAATTTAATACTGAGAAAACTCCCATGTAAGAGTAGGAAGAATTTGAGCAGGAAACAGCTTTTAGCCTTGGTGTGTACATGTGACATATGTGAGAAAAACTTCCTGCTGACACCAGCCAGGGCAAGCTGTTGTGGCATCGATGGGCAGAAGCAGTCCTGTGGTTCACCTCGGGCTGCTGGGTCTGCCTCCAGCCCCAGAGGAGACGCTGGCGCAGTGCCCCGCTGAGCCAGCCACCGAGCCAGCCAGTGAGCCAGCCACCGAGCCACGTCTGCCGCAGGCACTGCCTGCTTCTGCAGCCTGCACCCCACACAGGGGTCTGTCGGCCCGTGGCTCCCCCCGCAGCACCCCTTGCAGGGCCCCCTCGGGTAGTTACGAGCTGTTGTACAAACCGTGGGACAGCAGCCATAGTGGGCGATGAAAAAAGAAAGCAGCACTACCTTCAGAGCCAGGACACCCAGCACGGGTCTTGTCTGGCAGGAGAGACCACAAACAAAAGCTAAAGGTCCAACCAAGTCCAGGCAGGGATGACGGGGTAAACAAAAAGCAGGCAAAGAACATGGCAGAGATGTCCTAGAGGGTCCAGCCTACGGTGCTGCATCACCGGAGAGCCAGCTCGGGTTAGTAACACCAGCAACCAACCACAGCTCTGCAGCAGGAACCAGCAGGACACCTTGAAGGGCACATGAGACCGTGCTGGACGCTCCTGTCCATAGGGGCCTCTCTGCCACTCTCGTTCCGGGCAGCTGGAGGCCGCTGCGGGGCTCCCGGGGGATTTGGTGGAGGAAAGAGAAAATGCCCCCGGGAAAGCTTGGCTCCGTGCCTCCGGCTTCCAGGACTGCGCTGTGCCCTCTGGGGAGGTGTTTCTCTTGCCTACGCTGTAACGGCACTGCATCATTTGACTCTTTATAGCAAACAAGAACCTCATAGTCTTTACACAAACATGTCATGGGGAAGATGTATTATGGATTTGCTGTCTAGGCTTCCTCCCACGAGCGACCTTTTTGCAGACTGCAGTAGGAGAGTAGTGTATATGCCTATCGCTGGGTGACTTCAGGGCTGAGAAAGCCCCGCGAAGGGGTACGGGGCCTGAAGAGGCCTCAGAAGCAGCAGCAACTTCCTCTCCTTTGCTATTTTCAGGATCCTTGCTTTGCAGGGCAGAGCAGGTGAAAAGCGGATTCCTCAGACGGCGGCACGATGACGAGCACGGCACACGTCCCCTGGCACGGGGCAGCTCTGAGGCTGCGAAGGCACCAGCCAGGGCTGCCAGCAGGCGCGTCCCCGGGAGCTGGGACGGCACCGCAGGGCCCTGCAGCGGTGGCTCGATGTCCCCGTGCCGAGGAGTGAGGACGGGTCACCTCCCTGCGCCCTGCCCTGCCCTGCCCAGCGCAGGGCTCCCTGCCAGGGCACTGCCGCCCTCCCACCGCCCGGGCCTGACGGACTCATTAACGACACCCCGATTAAACGGGCAACGGTGACGGTTGCTGCGGGGAGGCTCTCGCCACGCGGACGCATCGCCCGGGGTCACGCAGGTTTTTGGAGAGGGCCAGGTCCACCCGGCCCTGAAGCCCAGCGCCGCACCGCGCCCCGGCAGGACTCTGCCCGGAGCCAGCTTCAGCCTGCACCAGCTGGGTGTCCCCTTGCACTTACAGACACGGGCATCCTTTCTCCTTTCCATTTCATGGTAGCTTTTCAAAATAATTTTAACAAATTACATAAAAGTATACAAAACTTTAAAAGATTTTGTATTTCATGTTTCCTTTTTTCTTCATTTTGTACAGTTCAGAAGCGTTAGGAGAAGGAAAAAACACAGGGGAGGAAAACCAACAAACCAGCTCGGAAGTGGATACCAGAGGCAGGCACAAGTGACACCCCTGGGGCCAACAAGATTACAGAATGAGAGTGAGGCAAGGATGAGGAAACGGGGCACGGAAGCATTCAGCACCCTTTGCTCTTCCCTCTTCCATCGCTCTCCACCACCACAACTGCCAGTGACAGTTTATCATGCCACCGACACGGGACACAGAACCAGCGCTGGCCCCTCCCGAGGCCTCACCACCGGCGCTGTGACACCCTGATCGATGGGGAAGGGGGGGGACGGTGCTCCTGGCCGTGCCAGCCCCAGCCGGGGCGGAGGGGGACGAGGCTGCAGCATCTCAGCCAGACCCACCCCTTCGGGCAGCCCAGGGCTCGTTCTGCTCAGCCAGGAGCTCTGCTGCTTTATAAAGCAGGCTCACACCAGGAGGGATCCAGGCTGCTGGACTTGCTTACGGCTTCATGAATTAAACATTTGTGTCTGCTTTCCTAAGAAAATGAGGTTATGGGGTTATTTTTTTCACACTCACCCCTACCAACTTGTAGGACTGTTGGCCAGTTTCAGCCAGATTTTATGGATGAATGGACACTCAACGACGTAAAAGTTCCTCTCAGCTTTGTGAAAACCATCCAGACAACACAAAAGACGGCAATCCAGAAGGAGGGAAAGGGTCCATCATTAATTAAACTGCAATATTAGACACCAGGAAATCCTTGTGAATTCATCACATCAAACCAGGCTTTGCTGCTACACATGGGTTAGCAGAGACAAGCCGTGCTCTGGCAACAAGGCACAGATCCTCTCGGCGTCAGTGCGCTTTTGATAGCAAAAGACAACTTGATGAGAGAAAATGACAAAACTTCAGGCACAGAGTAAGAGGCACCTTCCCCAACAGCTCCGCAGGAGCCAGGTGGAGCACGTCTACGAAGTGTGGGGGAGCAAACCAAATGAAAGCATCCTCTGGGTTGTTTTGTAGCAGATAAAGGAGAGAGATTGGCTCACACACAGGTTTTATTCTTGGGTGTGCTAAGACCTGCAGCATATTTCTCAACTCCCAACGTGCAGCCAGCACAACCCATGAGGGGAAGCGTACGGGGAAGGGGCTGTGCGAGCAGGGAGGAGGGTCTGTGAGTGGAGAGAGGGTGTCCCCGCTGCACCGCAGAGGCCGTCCTCCCCCCACGGAGAGGCGCAGGAGACTCTCCCAACACAAGATGGCATGGATCAGCGGACAGACTACGGAGAGCTCAGGGTTAGTCTGAGTAAGTGTCACATTCAAACACCGCGATTTGCAACCAGCATCCCATTTGCCTCCAAGCCTCCTGGCGGCTTGGAACCAGCAGGCTCCAGGACTCGGAGGGACAGAGGCCATGTGAGCCACAGGATGAGAAACTACGAGTGAGGGGCGAGCGTGGCACAGAGAGCGAAGCCATCCCGCTCCACAGCCAGCTCCTGGGAGCTGCTGCTTGCACCTGCCCTCTGCAGGGACGGAGCCCTCCCGTGAAGGGACAGCCCCAGAAGGGGGTGCAGCAGCCACACAGCCCCAGGGCAGGGCTCCACTCTGCGGCAAGTCCTCACCCGCACATGGCAACCTGCAGAGGTGGCCCAGGGGCCACCAGTGGGGTTTTGGGTGGAGGAAGGTGCTTCCACCCTCCGCTCCCTTACGCTGCTTTCCTGGCCACAGCCTCCTGGCTGCTGGCACCAGCGTGGGTCCCACCTCCCGTCCCACGCCGGCCTGACTCATCCACAGGGAATGACGGGGGCTGAGATAAACCCCAGGCAGTTTCTAATGCAAATGTTATTAAGGCACTGGGTATATAATGATAACGAAAGTGGGCAGCTTTTACTAGAAATCACTGTCTTATGAAGTCTGATCCTTTAGAAACCCCAAACAGGGTCCTGGCAGGGGTGGACACGATCATGTCCCAGGCCTCCGTCCAGCAGAAGTCACTGTTCCCTCCATCACTCGCCATCATTCAGCAGCACTTCCTGCCCCGTAATTTTACTGCTGCTGCCCCCACGACCCAAGATCCAGACCGTAAGGTACTGTTGGACCACTTCGGCTTTTCATTCTTTGTCATTCTCTCTCCCATGGCTTTTACTAATGACACATTTACAGCTTAGCAACGTCCAAGAAAGGAAAATATATCATTAAAAACTAACTAGGAGTTGTATCCGAGGGAGGATCACCCTCCGTGTGCTCCGTGCTCTCACACACCCACTCCTGGTCACTGCCAGAGGAGGGAGCTGGGCTCCCAGCCAGGGGAGCTGCCCCTGTGCCAGACACCACATCCCCCGCATCACTCCCTACTCCTGCAGTTGTGTATCTCCTGCCTGGAGGACCCTCCTACATCCCACACGACACCCTGTGCAGCTTTGGGGGCCCAGCAGGACAGTGCCCAGCAAGCAGGGCCCTTCCCTCCCCCAGGGCTGGGGCCACCCAGCAAAAGTCACCCAGGTGGGGCCAGGTGGTCAAACACCAGAGGCTGTTGGCATCCTGGGACTCGTGGAGACCCCTCACCTGGCTGCCCCCTCTCATTAACCAACAGCCCTTTTGGAAAGCAAACACATTTCAACCTCTGGAGCCTCCCGATGACGTGGCGGGTCCTCCCGCTGCCCTCCCACGCCAGGGTCGGGGCCACACCAGTGAGCGAACGAGCAATGGGGCCAATGGCTGGCAGGGACGTGTGTCTTGAGACCCTGCCTGTGGCCCTGACAAACCCTCGGCCTCACGCGAACTCCACTACAGCAAAGGAAAAAACAAGGGCAAAAAATACCCGTGGTATGTTAATATCAAAGGATTATGTTTGAGGCCTTTCTTTTTAGGGAAAAATCCAACCTTTATAAAGTCTGAAAAAACGACAAAGGATCAAAGATCCTTTGATATCAAAGAGGGATTCAGTTGAGAATAGACTTTAAGGGAATTTTATTTATGGTATATCAACTGGGTGGGCATTTATGACCTTTAGAAAATGGATTAAAGCTTTTCTATACCCAGCTTCAGGCTGTGTGAATTATTAAAGCAACAAAATCATGAAGTCGAAGCACTTCTGCAAGGCAAACTGTGTTACAAGTGAACTTTCTTTGGAAGGGGCAGGGAGAAGGCACCGGCCGGGAGCCGCAGCCTGAGCAGGGAGGGCCACCAGAGCCTTGGCCCAAGCTGACGGCCTCCTCTGCCGGCCCCGCCGTGCTCCACGCTCACCCCGCCATGCTGAGGACGGCTGTCCCTCACATCTGTCCCTCACAGCCATCCCTCACGGCTGTCCCTCACGGCTGTCCTCCACCACAGCTCCTGCCCGATCCCCACCCGCTGCCCCGTGCACCAAAAGCCCGCGGGTTTGTCTGGGGTCCCTGCTCTCCAGGCCCCCAGCATGCAGCCTGAAAGCTGTAAAAACCTCTTTAGTTCCAGACAGGTTCCCCTGAACCTTCACTGGTCCCATTCACAAATTACTCAAAGAAAAAAAAAAAAAAGAGAAACGACAGCAACACCCGCCAGGCCCCTGTGGGCTGCCTGCATGGGCCCACCCACCCCAAGACGTATTTGTTCTCTCTGGAAAATTTAGTTTCATGCTGCTGGTCATTGCAGCCCTCACCCCCTGGTTTAATCCCTTATTTCCACCAGCAGACAAAGACATAAATTCGTGCTGAAGAACTTCAGATACGTTTTCATTTCCTCACAGCAGTAAAGTGAAAATAATGAGTTCCCATAACCCTGTGCAGTTCTTTGCCCCTTAGGAAAAAGGCGGCGGTGGCTGATTTGAGGGAGAATTGAGAGGGAAGCCCAGGTGGGAGGAGGCATACGGGGGCCAACACTCCCTTGGCTGCCTCCCAGTTCGAACAAAGACCGAAGCCAGGAGAGGTCAATTTTTAAGAAGGGAGACATCAGGTTAGCTGCACTGCCACCAACACCTTCTGAGATTCCAGGGTCTCATCACGTCTCCCGTGAAGCATAATGAAACTCGCAGGGCACTTCCCATAAAAACAGGGGGGTCACAAACTGCATCACATTCTAGAAACCCTGTTCTGGCTCCTGCTCCTTGGGTAATGGCAACGGAGCAGCTCACACCTGGGCAACTGCTGCTGCTTGAGAAAGGAGCCTGGGCTATGGGAGAAACACAGCACTCCCATTAAAACACTGAAAATCAAGTAATATTACCCCTAATACATATGGAAAATATTACACATTTGCTAATTTGAGTAAACATGGAATTGAGCATGAGCTCTGTTTGATTCATAGCATATTAGAGATGAATAAACCCATCTCCAGGAAAGAGAAATTGCCCAGGTTTTGCAGATATGCCAGAGCCACAGCTTAGGGGCTCTCCAGCCTCTTCAAAAGTGATTTCTGAGCTCCCCTTTCCTTCCCGAGGTACAGTTCCTGTGCCGAGGGCCACACGGTCTGCCCTGAGAGGAGCACAAAATGTGAGTGGGAAGGAAATGCCTGACCCAAAGCTACCCAGCGAGCTGCTGCCTCCTCGGGCTCGTCACTCTGGCATCACACAGCAGCACAGATCTCACAGGTCACTCACTGCACACGGAGGGTCTGCACCCCCCTTTGAGATGGACGGGACCCTGGCTCCGGAATACCTTCCTGAATGTGGGCAGACGGTGCTTAAATCAACCAAAGCAACTAAATTACTCATAAATTTCAAATAACAGTTTTCAGGTACATTTTCTGTAATTGTGAGTTGTAAATGACTTTGCAAATGTAAAAAGCTTTTCTCAGTATCAAAGGAAATTTAGCATATTGACATAATTATCCAGAAAGATGACAGATGAATCATTTCAGCATTTTGTTAGAAGTGTATATACAATTCTGATGCCTGATAGACTGCTATGTGCTAGACTTAACCTTACTTTAACATAAACAGAAAAGGAAGCAACCATGAGGAGCAGCTCTCTTCAAAGCCAAAAAGATCCTGCCCTGGGACAAGAATATTTTTTTTCTCCTTTTCATGTTCTAAGCAGAATTAATTTTCCAGCACCAAGTGCTACTGCTCAACAGAATAAAACCTCTTTTTTTTAAAAGCTCATATTTGGAAGAATGAGTCTTCTCATATGAGCTTGAAAAAAAATGTTAGCTGCCATTTTGTAGGAAGATTTTGAGTCAGATTTTGGTCTTTGACGATGAGCAGAAGTCACAAGACCCTCAGAGCTCCTGTGTGTCTGGGGAGACCTTCCTCTGCTGTTTGCCTAATCTTTACAGCACTGCCCTAAGGAAGGACCTGAGCTTGTATTTAACATTCTCCATCGTCTAATATAACCTCAGAAATCTGACATAGCTCTGCTGCCAGCTTTTGTCTCTTCTTGTTCAAGAGACATGGCTGCAGGTATGGGCGACTCCTTAAAACCACCTTCTCCACGACTTGCACGCTGTCGCCATTACATTTTCATTAGCCCCATGCAGACTTACAAGGCAGCCCGGCGGGAATTCGCACGGACAGATTGTGCCCCGAGCACGCCAGAACAGTGAAACAGATACCTCGGTGTTCATCAGTTAACTGAGGCTGTGACAAGACATTGTTGTTAGCTAGCTGTGCTAATGACAGCACCATGACTAACAGTGTCCACTCGCTTGACTCTAAGACAAGCTGGACTCTGCCTCACCGAGGCTGCCATCGGATTTTGTGCTGCTACTGCCCCTCAAAACTGATGCCACTTAATACATTTTAAGAATGTAAAAAGAGATTTTCAGTAATCGGTAAAAATCTGAGCTCTTCTGGTCTCAGATCTCCTGAGAAATTTCTGCTTTTGCCAAGTTTCCAGCCACCCGAGCAAGCTCCCGAGCCCCGAGGGCAGCAGGTCAGGCCGTCGCCCGGGGTGACGCTGCCTCCTTAGAGTGAAAAAGAAAAGGACAGGATGGTTCATCTCCTGGGCCTGATTCAGATTTTCTTACCCTCGTGGTGTGAGTTTTCGATCAAAATAAAATGGGAGGAACCAGCCAAGATGACCAGACCGGAAAGAAACGGGAGAGGGCACAGCTTTCCTCGGCGGCTCAGCTGGCCTCCAGCTGACTTCAGCAGCGCGCGGAGCCGCGGCGGCGCCTGCGCCCTCCTCCTCCTTCACACAGTCAATGTCAGACATTCTGCAGAGTTTCAAAGGCCGTTTCCCTGCCCCACCCTGACACCCAGTCCTGGCACAAAGCCCCACGCCATGCAACCCTCACGTGAGAAGATTACAACCACGTGCAGCCGTTTCCGTGAGTCGCCACCAGTCTGCCCTCACCCAGCTCCTGTCCCTCGGTGCCGCCATCCCAGCTGAACAGAGGGGCACAACTACTGCTGGGGCACAAAAAATGCAGGTGACAAAATGATCACAAACAGCACCAATGCAATGAAGTCTCGCGTGTGTGCAAGGACAGACACACGTGGGCACGCACGTACACACCGAGCTGTGTGCTTGCAGTGCAAATAAATGGTGTGAAATGCCATGAGAGGAGCAGCAAACAGTTATCTGCACAGGGACTGAGTCAGTGAAAAAGGGAATGAAAAAGGAATAAATCTAGGAAATCAACCAGTAGCTGATTTCCAGAGCTATCCAGCTTTTTGATCATCACCTCCCACCTTCTCCCACATGCCTGGCAAAAAAACCTTGTTAAAAATAAACAACAAAAACTCTTCAGCATAACTCATTTCTGAGTGGGAAAACAGCCCAGGGCTTCAGAGAACCCTCTTGACCACATCGTACCAGCTCGGTCAATCACCCAGAACAACTTCCAACATGCTGCTGATTAACTGTCCCTCCTCACAACCTATAAACACTCACAGGAAACAAAAAGCATAATGAACATTTGCCATAAAATGGTCACAATTGTGCTGGCAGTTTAAAATACAGCAGTATCACCAAACTGCCAAGAATTAAAGCAAAGCCAAATGGCAACAAGGTATGAACACATTTTTCCTGTATTTACTTAGCACCCATAATCCGACAATAAAAATAGCCTGTTTCAGCACCGTTACTGTTTCAATAAACCCTAAGTACATAAGAGCAGGCACCTGATAAAACATACAAGCAAACTCAAGAGCAAGCGTTCAAGCCTACCTTGCCAAAGCTTCCCTTCCCAATCGCCCGGAGAATCTGGAAGTGGTCAAAGTTCACTACAAGGTAAAGAAAAAAAGAATTTAAATTTGTAAATGCTTTACTGCAAAGATCTTATATTTAAAAAGAAGACAAAGACACAACTAAAGAACACTGGTCAAGCTTTTATTAAAAGTCTCCAGGGAAGACGCAGGAGAGCAGGTGTTTGTCTTTGCTAGGTACTTCCAGCAGGTAACCCGCGTTGAATCAGGTTACTAAATAGGTGGTTTAGAGCCGCTTAAAATACAGCTTGGGCCTGTGGCTCAAGGAGAAGCCTCCCCGAGATGCCGTCAGTGCGTGAGCACACCCAGAGCGTGGCAGGGCGGAGGACGCCGGCGAGCCCCGCACGGCCGCTGCTGCCCATGCACCTGGCGGGCAGCTGCTCATGCACATCGGCTCCGGTACTCGCCCCTTCCCAAGGACAGAGCCGGAGGACGGGGACTGCCCCCCACTCTCTTCATGTGCAAACCCACCCGTACCAGGTCTGGGTTTTTTCCAGAGTCATGGGGAGGAGTAATGACCAGGACAGCGCTGCTGTAACACTTCAGCTATCTATTGCCTTGATCAGCAACCACCACAAACGAAATTATTTCTGCTAAACTATTGCTGTGATCTAATGTATTATCAGTCTTAAATAAATAAAAGAGATCGGTCTATTTATCACAGTAATGAGACAGTCCCCACTGCCATATAGCTGAGAGTGTCACAGACAAACAAATAACTGAACAGGGTCCCGAGAGCCAAGGTACAGGACACGGCACTGCTCCCATCTCACATGCCGCCTCTTTCCGCCCCCCCAGCTCAGTTCTCTGCTGCAAAGGGAGCCCACAGTGCCCACCCCCCGCCATCAGTGCTGGCGGCTGCACGGGCTTTACCTTCTGCCCAGGCGGTTGGACCAACAGGCACTGTAGTTCCAGGAACTGTTGTGTTCTACCCCGAGCCCCGCGTGCTCTCGAAGCGGCCAGACATGTGTCAGAGAACTCGCCAATGGGCCGAGCTGCCCCCTGCTCAGCTCCACCCGCCAGCCCTTGACACTTCTACCTGGAGGCCCTGACCACGCAAGGGGACCCTCGGCATCTCCTCCCCAGAAGGCTCTGAAGGTGGGATGAAGAGAAGTGCTTGGCACGAGCTGGGGGATTTGCAGCGTGAATGATGCATGAGATGGTCAGCAGCGAGCACTGACCCCGTGTTTGACTGACAGTGGAGACCAAAATCACACAGGAAGAGGGGGAGCAAAGAATTCACCATAAATATTCCGAGTCCCACTCCCAGATCTTAAATAAATGCACATCTGCCATCTCTGAGGATGAATCAAAAGCCCACGCATGCCCGTGGAGTTCCTATTACCCTTTTGTGCTAGGCTTATATCCAAAATATTGTTATTGTCACTTTTGTGGGACATTTTCTGCATGAGAACTCGGACAACTTTGCCAAATGAAATGGAAAACAGAGTCTGGCCCAGCTCCTACCACGTATCTCCCTGCACTCCCACTCCACTCCACGAGCAACACCGACAGGCAGATGCACATCTCCTCCTCCAGGACGCTCCGGGAGCCTCCGTGAAAGACCATGTGGGGAGGGTGGTGCTGCCTGTCCTCCCGCGGGCCCCGAGCCGCAGCCGCACACCCGGTGTGTCACCTCCCCTCGCCCCTGCGCCCCGCGAACCGCTCACTCACGGCGGGACCGGACGGGCCTTGGGCTGAGAAGCCACGAGGCAACGGCGAGGACACAGGGAACACCTGGAGCCGGTGGCCGACTCGTCCGAGACCCTGCAGGAGCTGCAAACCTGCTGCCTGCTGCCTCCTATCTGACAGAATCCAGCCCTGGAAGGAGCATCTTCAGCCACAGGCAGCATTTTATTGAGGTTTTTCCTACCACATCTATTAGAGAGACTGTAGTGAGCAATGTGTAACCGCAGCTACAGCTTGTTCATAAATATTCTTTCTGAAATCCAGAATGTTAGCACACACAATGCTGAACCATTTGAGGCAACAAATCCGATTTTTTTTACGTGCGAGCTGATCCATTAACTGATCTTCTGTCACTAATACTCAAAAAGGGAATCCAGCTATAGTGAGCACCTTTAAAGCAGAGCATTTTCTTGGCAGTTAAACCATGTGCAAGTGCTCATGATCTGTGATCACTCCAGGAGGGTAGTTTTTGACAATTCTTTATTATAATGTTTGGAACAGTGTGTAAAATTGCCATTGGGAAAACAAAACCAAAAGTGTCATTTCCATGTATCCATGACTACAACCAATCTAGAAAGCATGCTCTAGTCAGCAGTCAAGAAACAAATCTAGATATGAACACTCACCAGGCCCTTGAACCTATCAGCAGAGATGTCACTTTTAATAAATGAAATACATCGTTCTACTGACTTGGAGTTCAGACAACGCTAGATGAACAGGCACTGACTGTTTTTTTCAGTTTCATTATCTTCTTCAGGAATTAGTAAGAAATCCCATTAAAGAAAAATCAAATCTCAACATTTGAGGAAGAAAATCATAGTAGCAGCATGTTGCTTTTTGTGCACAACACACTGGATTTCTAAAAATGACAACATAGCACTACAGAATATGTGATTGTCCCTAAAATAGAAATCCTAAACCTGCCTGGAACAATTACGTATGCTCCAGAGACTTCACTTTCTGTGAGCTGACAAGAGAAAGCTGTCTTTCACCCGCAGCTAGAAGAGCTGATTATTTGGGGGTGACTGGTACGAGCCTGAGTCACAGACGCCAGTGGAGGATTTCATGACACACGCTCCCAGCGAGCGAGAGATGACAGCTGTTGCCTGTTCACAGGACCGTACTCACCCACTACTGTGACTTCAGCGCGGCACAGTTTTGACAGTCACAATCTGTAAGTACAGAAATGGTTTTGGCTTGAGGTTGGACCGGAGGAACCCGCGAGAGGGGGAGAGGGACCCGAGAACTGTCTGCAACGCACCGGCGCCCGGGAGCGCGGCACCGCGGCTCGAGGCCCTGACATGCTGCAGCCCGGTGCCATCTGTTGTGCCGAAATGCCCCAGTGGGTATTTCCGTAGCTCCTGGGGAAAACACTCCGCTAATTATTCCTATTGACTGCTCTAACAGCTCGTTATCAATATAGCACCTTCCCAGGTTAGTGGAGCTGCTGGACATAAGAGAGACGTGCCTCTTCCTGACTCTGCCTGGCATCAACTGACAAACCATGAATCCCAAATAAATGCCATGACCCGGTTTTGCTCAGTTTGCCGTGATTTTGTTCTCCATTTCCAGGAATGCATGAAAAGCAGGATAGCCAGGCTACATGGGCTGGCTGGACCCCACCAAACCTCACGCAGCCCAGCCCAGCCCACTTCACAAGAGAGTGCCAGGTGCTGCCCTGACATCTCTATAATTAAGATTTCATTGTAATCACAAAATGTACTGCGTGATAAAGCAGAATGGAGGCAGAGCTTCTATTTTCCAGTGAAATAAAGGGAATGAAGAATATGTTTCTCGGCAAAACGGATGAGTATGCCTCAATGTGATATGCAAAAAAATGAGGGTTTTGTCTTTACTAGTTTAAGATTATGAATGTTTTAATTATCTTTGCTGTTTATTCTGAATCTATTCACAAGATATCTAAAAGTATGGCAAGATAAAACTGCCATAAAGTGGGGGTTCAACATAGGAACCTGATTAAATTTATGTCCAATAGTAGGAAAATAATGGATGCAGTTAGAAAATCTAGTATCCAGCATCCTCAAATCTGGAGAATACAGATTAAAAATGACATTTTAAGGATCAAGTCAACTTTCCCTATTTATCTGCATGTTTTCCAGCTTCATCAATAAAACCAGGGAAATTTAGGCTCCAAGAATGACTCCCTACAGTGCTAAAGGCCTAAGAAATTATTTTTTGAGTCTCGTAACAACAAATGTGCAGGGCTAGTATGGCATGATCGACTTTCTCTATCAAAGTATTTCTATATGTTAGCATAATTAATAGCACTTGTCTACCCTTTATATTACTGCAATCTAGCTCTGGAAGAAAGCACCACGGTAATTGATGCAGAAACATTAATACGTGGCCACAGTAACCACAAGTTTGCTGCCACAAAATGCCAAGAGCTTCATCTCCCAGAGAAGAGAGTTACAGCTAAGACCGAAAAGTCATTGCACACGAGGACTCCAGACAGAGAGGAAAGGCTGGTTCTGTGAGCCACGGGGCAGAGGGCGGCCGGGGGGGCAGCCTGCGGGGAACACGGGGCGCGGGGGCACTGCGGCGGCCCAGAACGGCCGGCCAAGTCAGAGGATGCCAAAAAGGCACCACAGCAGGATGAACAGACGTCAGGATTAGGAGCAGCTTTGGGAGCGGTGGGGAGGGCCTGAGCAAGGGGATGGGGCAGAGCAGGGAAGCTCTGAGAGAGTCTGTAAGGGAAGCGACGGCATCGCTGCAGACAGAAACCTCCGAAAACTGCCATGGAAGCGGCGAGCCTGCTAAAAACAGCAGGAGAGAGGGAGGGCTGGGACAGCAGGAGGGACAGGGAGGACATGGTCTGAAAAGCTTTGAAACTGGAGGATGAACCTAGTGAACAGGGAAGGTTGGTAAGATCGGGGAGATCAAGAGTGGGATCTGTGATTAGAGATGAGGTGAGGCAACCTGGGAGGAAAGGCAGACGTGTCTGAGGGAGAGAGGGAGCGAGGGGCAGTGCAGAACGGTGTCAGCAGCCCTCCCCAGGCCTGAAACCCTCTGAACACAAGGCATCCATTTTCCTCTAACTGGGAGGCTCCATATGGCACAAGAAACCACTGCTTTCCTTCCTATCACTGGAAAACGCACAAGCAATATGTTCAGTCTCCAACATCGCGGGCTGATCTGTTTTGCCTATTCATATCCACAGAGAAGATTACATGGGTGAGAAAAATGGAAATACGGTATAACATGACTGACAGGGAACTCAAGTGAGCATTAACTACCCAGGAATTCAGGGAATGCTGGTAGATAATGAAAGAAATTAAAGGTATAATACAAGCCCAGTGCTATAAATGAACCCCTTTAGAAAACAGGGATTCAAACATACTATTAGGAAGCAACTCTGAAGTTGTGTAAAAACAACAAGTTATTGTATGGTTAAAAATGAATCTCTGCAACTCCGTAAGGAATCAAATATACCACGCAAAGCAGCTGCTAAGTCATTTTAGGAAGACTGGGTTATTGATATTGGGTACAAAAATGTTTGCACTGGCCAGAAACCATTCCTAATTAGTGTAAAAATACTGCTTGCATTGGGCAGGAACCCTGCCAGACAAGAGCAAGCGTATTACATCCATCTACTGCTCCATCAGCCAGCTCAGGAGGCACCAGAGATCCCGGAGAACGACCCAGCACCCTGTCCCCTGTGCCCTGTATGCCTGAGAAATCTATTCCGGTCAGAAAAAGCTCCACTACTTTGCAATAACAATGCAGGGAGGCGATAGGGTTATTCATTAACCACCCAGCTGGGCTCACAGATCAGCGAGCACTGCACGAGCGCCGGGCGGTGTTGGCCAAAGCGCAGGAGACACGCGGGTGCTGCGCGCACCCAGGCCGATGGGCAAACGAGGCTGGTGCCACACGCCGCACGCCTGCCGCGGCACCTGCCCGCCCTTAGCTCCGGGGCCAGGTGGGTTTTCGGGGCAGGCTGCAGGAGGGCAGCCCCCCCTAATGCTCGCCAGAGCCCCTGGGACCACCCGACACCAGTAACACGTGCCCTGAGGCCAATTCCAACATGGGTTTTGTTCCTCCATGCTCCCACGTGTCTGGCTAGTGTTTCTAGAAGGGACTGCCTCTCTGCAAAACTCACGGGTAAACGGTCTGGTTTATGGTGGAATCGGTCGTTAAACACCTCCCAAGCACATTACAGAGTGGTGGTATTGAAAAAGCAAACGTTCCGGAGGGATTCGCCACGCTCCCGGTGTACACGCTGCAGGCAGAGCACTTCACAGACCCCGTGTCCCCGCCACAGCCGCTCGACCCAGGGGAGGCGGGCGCCGTGCTGGCACCCACCAAAGCCAACCTCCCCGCGCCGGGAGGCTCTGCCGCAGGAGGGCTGGAGGAGCCGCTGCCCGGACACAGGCGGCCACACCGCGGACACAGGCTCATCTGTCCCAGTGAGGAGCAGCTGCAGGCTTCCCGGGGCAGAACCAGCACATTCGATTTGTAAGGAAAAACTACATGCAGCTGGAGTGAAACCTCACTGGCAAATAATCAAACTCTCACGTACAAACTCAGCGCACCAGGTCTAAAGTAGAGCAGAGCTGAAGCCGTTTGATCACAGAACCGTCTCATCCCGGCTGCTAATTAGAGCCCCACCAGGCACGCCAGGAACACACCGTTCTTAGCCCAGTTCCTTGGATGTGTCGCTGTAAGAAGCCCGAGCCCTGTCTCCTGGGGCAGATGCTCGTTTCAGAAGGTAACACGGAGGGGCAGGTTTTAACACAGGAGGACCCTGCAAGGAAAGGCTGATGTGGCAGAGAAAATAAGTCTCTGCCCTCACAGCAGCAATCCCGGTGCCTCTCCTGCCTGATGGGCAAAAAATTCCTCCTGTGAGGAAGGGCCAGGGCGCTTTGAGGGACCCCTCGTTGCCTGGCCTCGCACCGAGGCCCTACAAGCAGAGACACCTCGGGGGGGGCGGTATTTGAGCATTACAGAAAATCTAGATTAGCTTTGCTGATCTGAGGGAAGGCAAGACAAGATTTTTGCAATTTTCTTATCTTCTAGTAGTATTTTCAACTATGAATAAAAAAAAAAAAGGAAAAAAAGCAACTCCGGGTGGAGAAAGAGGAAAGCTGATACAGAAACTCTTTAGGAACAGCATATAATTAACTGAGTGCTAAATAGGACATTAAATCCACGAGGCCGCGATGACCCGAGCACTGCCCATGTGCAGCATGGTGTCCTCAGCTCCATGGGCACAACAAAAGCCCCTGAGCTAATTTTCCATGACAAGTAATTTCGGCTTAGCCTAAAGTGCCCCTGACCTCCCAGCGCACAGGCAGTGCCACACAAAGGAAAGCCCGTCTGTGAGAGCCCACCCCGTCTCTGGGGGTACCTGGGACAGAGCCAACAGGGCCTGGGCGGACAGGACCCCGCTGGCAGCGTCCCGCTGGGGCCCCGCAGCACGGCCGCACGCCGCGGAACTGCACCCACCTCACGCGGGGGCTGGACGGGGAAACGGGGGCACCGGGCTGGACGAGGCCGAGCCGCGGCCCTGCGGCTCTTCCTTCACCCCCTTGGCCAGCGTGGGCCGCCTGCCTGGCATCATCAGCACTTCTCCCCCCGCAGCACGAGTCATCAATTTTCTTCACCTCTCCCTGCTCTTCATCCCAGAATAGAACAAGAGGATCAGGAAGGTCACTTGAGCCATTTCATTCTGGGACAATTCCATCATAATTACAAAGTTTGATTTTTCCAGTAGCACGGGGGGGAAAAAAAGAGGGAAACAAAGCCCCCCCCGTCAGGTTCTCGCTTCTCAAGGCCAGCTCCCCTCCAGACCACCAGCCACTTTAACCACCATGCTTGCTTTAACTGAGGGACCTTTCATTTTCCACAGAAAACACTTGCAGAAAAGGGGGCTATCGAAGCGTGTCGGTATGTACACACCCCGCACACACGCACTTCTGCACGTGAAAGGACTGATCAAGCAGCAGACAGAAAGAGTCCTCAGTGCTCACCTCTCCCCTTTCTTCTGTCTGACTGAGACCGGAGTGTGGCCGAGCCCAGGGCCAGGGCCACAGGGCGCCCAAAAAGTCACCTGGTGCTGGAGGAGGAGGCAGCGCTCTGCAGCCCGTGCAGCCAGAGCACCGGGGGAAGCACAGGTGGCCCCGGGGGTGGCCGAGGTTCAGAAGCTCAGGCCAGGCATCCTGCTTTTCAGCATCAGTCCTCTTCCCTAGGAACCCTAAACCAGAGAACCAGTTTCTACTGGGCCAAGCAGCTAAACGTTCTAGGCAGGCAGCAAAAATTACCATTAAAATGCACTACCGCGTTCCTTTCCTGAAGGCATGGCATTTTGCTTTAGAAAATAAACCTAGTTAAATACCAAATTCAGGTTCCATCTTTTATCAAGCTGACAGATTGGATGTGTACTCTAGCCTTCAGTTGTTTTGTTGCTTTTTTTCCCCCCACTTCTACAGCTTAGAAAATTTTATTTCAAGCAACTAGAATTGCTTTACCAAAAAAAAAAAAGGTCTTTATAGCACATGTTTATAGTAGCATAACATTCGCAAAAAACATCTGTTAAATGTTACTTAATGTTTTTGCAACATATGTTATAAATGATAAATGGATGACTTTAGGTGCCTTATAAAACATTTCGGTTGTATTTTGTTCAGGGCTAGGCTGTGACTGCCAAAAACCCTAAAGTGAAGAGAAAGCACCTTAGTAAAGCTAAACAGTTTCAGATAAATTTCCGACAAGAACTGTGAAGCTGACTGTACCAAAACAGTGAATTCATTTCCTCCACTTAATTTCATTTTTTTACAGTGTGTAGGGAGAAAGTCTCCCTCCTTCTGGAATGTTTTCAAAACCGACCTTGACAATACCTTCTTGCACATTAAGACCTCCTTTGCATTTTAATTTTTAAAGGTAAAAAAATTGAATAATTATAAAAAATGAAATGTCTGATCCCAAGAGAAATTTTGCTTTCTGTGCTGTGAAGTGCGGATGGCGGGTACCATACCCCCAGCGGGCATTTTCCCCCGAAGTGCTGCTGCACCCACGGCCCCCCAGCTCCGCTCCTCGCACCGCCCGCGCAAGAGCTGCAGCCCGTGGGCCCCCGGCTGCTGCAGCCCCCCGCCCCGCCAGGGCCTCTCCCGTGTCCCCGGGGCAGAGCCCACCCGGAGCAGAGCTGCCCTGCGGGGGTCCTGTCCTCGCTGCCCCAGCCCTCGCAGGGCTGCTACAGCTCAGAGAGCTTCCTGCTGAAACGGGGTTTGACAGAAAAAAAAATTTCAAGGTTTCTCGAAACCTAGGCTGAAAACAAAGTTTGAGGTCTCTTCCCATTTCCACCTCAAATGGAAAGGTGACGATCTGTTTTGCTCAGCACAACAGAAAAGTCTGGGATCTGTCCGCCGCGGTTCGCTTCCATCCGTGGGGAGAACGTTAATACGTACCGTATGTTTGGGCTCTGCAGTGGTAAGGTTTGCTGAGCCATGCCAGTTTAAATATAATTATGAAATTCTCACAGGAGGATGCAGAAACCTCCAGTAATCAGAAACAAAATCCAGCCAGCGAAGAAGTACACCATTTCCAGGAAGAAACTTATTACTCCTATAGTGAGCCAGCCCCAATCCTCCGAGTTTTATGACCTTCTAACCATGAGCTACTAACTTCAGATCAACCAGAAGTCCACAAGGGACTCTCGTGGTGAAGCAGAAAGCACGAGGAATAAGAAGGAAAGGAAACGTTTAAAAAGTCTGTCATAAAATCAGGGATGTAGAAATTCAAGAACTATCTTTAAAATTAAATTAAAAGATACATGAAGGAGATGGATCTTTTAAAAGTCTAAGAAACTAATTTAATTAGGAATTCATTTGATGCTGAATTTTTCCGCCTTTACAGGGTCGCATGCCTAATGGGAGCCCAGTTCATCATTTCATCTCCTCAAACATAACTCCCGATCAATGCCTCTACACAGCCAGCATGAGAGGTTTTGTATCACCGCAGCCCATTCAGACAAATCCTCCCTGAACTATTTTCTTCTAAAAGTCACCTCAGGCCGGCAGCCACACCAGCCGCCCATCTTAAATTTCATGCCAGCGTGTCGGGACGCTGCTGCCTGGGACACCAGCTCCCTGCTCTGCAACGGGCCGGTACCAGAACATGACCCGGGGGCTGTGAGCCGGACCCCGCTCCCGGCAGTGCCCCCAGCTGCAGCGGGCACGTGCCCGGGGCCAGGGCAGCCCTGAGAGCCCAGCCTGGGCGCCCCGTCACCGCCCCGCAGTGCCGCTGCCCTCGCCTCTCCGCAACAGAACCCTCGTCGTCGTTAGAGAAAGGAAACCAAGAATTACAAAGACACCAATCCAAGTCCTGCCGCGCGAGGACACCCTTGTGATTTCATCCCAGCCGGAGCCCAGGAACACGCAGCAGGTGGGGCTGGAAACGCCGAGGTGCCCCGGGGGCGCGGGGGGCAGCCATGCTCCGCAGAACCTCTCACCTCCTGTGGATGTTGGAAAGACACGGTGCCTTCCTACTTCATTACAACCTTCCTCATCAGACCTGCCACCGCATAAAAAATGGATATTGCAGCATTCCTCAGCCTCCACACTTGTGAAGAAAACCCGCACCGCACCCTCGAGCTGTATTTGAGCTGTAAAATATTTAAGCCCATCCAGCAATGCTTGATGAATTCTGAAAACATGGGCATGCCAGTAGGGTTGGGAGCGGAGCACATGCGAAACCCTACTGAAGAATCATGGAATCACAGAATCCCAGGCTGGAAGGGGCCTCAAGGAACATCCAGTCCAGCCGTTCTGGGAAAAGCCCGGCCTAGACAAGCTGGCCCAGCTCCCTGTCCGGCTGAATCTTCAAAGTGTCCAGTGTTGGGGAACCCACCACTTCCCCAGGGAGATTATTCCAGTGGCTGCCTGTTCTCACTGTGAACAGGATTTGTGCTGCCCTCCTGCTCAGGAGTGTATTCTGCTCCAAAAGCACGCTACCTTTCATGTTATAGCTTCTTCTCTATGTTAATCACTTTAAAGTTGCTAAATTATTCACCATTCAGAAAATACATTTTCATTGCCTAGAGTTGGCAATCGAGAATGACTTACAGAAATAGGTCATCCTCATCCCATAGAAGAATTAACATACACTTCGTGTGCTTCCCCCCGCCACAGTTTCCATTTTTAAGCTCTGCTCCACGTGAGGATGGGCCAAATTTAAACCGTCTGCATTTTTCATGCTGCTCCATCACACTAAACCCACAGTCTTCACAGCGTGCCCTGACTTTACATTTTTAATAAACTGCACCCAGCAACAAAATTAACAGACCAACTTTTGCTTGGTATTCCCACAGACCGTGAGCAAAGCTTTAACAATAATAGCAAAGGATACGACCCGAGTTTTCCAAGGCCGCTACTTCAGCTTGAGAAAACTCCCTGCTGCCTGGAGCCTAACCATCACCACCCCCGGCCACGAGGGTTTTTCATCTGCCTTGGAGGGGGAAGAGCTTGTGGTTTTCTTTCTTTTCTTTACCTACTTACCTCCAAAATAAACGGATTTTAACATGGTGTTTTTTAAATTAAAAAAAAAAAAAAAGGGATTTTTTTGCTGGCACATTAAATTTTCTGTTTTTACACATTTCCAAATCAAATACAATTTGCTGAGGCCTGTTCCCCAGCAAGCTGTTAGCCATAATATGCCCAGGCTGCTGTCTATTGGGTCCACATCAATTTTTCCTCGCGGGGAACCAGAGAACAAGGGCCCTGTTCAGGCTTTCTGTTCCTGCTACGCTTTGCACAGGCAGAGGTGGCACTTGCCAGCATTTGATTACATGGAAATCATAGTGGTATCTCCAGCCGCCAGGAAAAGGGATTCAGCTATGAGGAAACAAAGGGCACACGAAAGCAAAGTACAAAGCAAGAAATCTTTAACAGGCCGTCACTGCAATTGATGCTGAAGAGCAAAATGATGATCTAAGCCCAGCAAGCAGTCAGAGGAGCAAAGGAAACCCAGTTTGGCAGGTGCAAAGAGGGACAGAGGGGGACCGGAGCACCACGGCGATGTTTCCGAGGGCACGGACAGCCACCAGCCCCGTGCTCAACTCCTGGCTCCGTCTCTGATCCACATGAACTGAACTGACTCCTCGTGCTGCCCGCTGAGAAGCCTGTTCTGCTGCAGAGCCCCCCCGCGCTGCGCGTCCCCCCCAGGAGCGAGCACAGGGGGCTCGACTCTCATCAGAACTTGTGCAAAGGCGTCGGAGCAGCGCTCCACACTGCAGCCAGCTCGCTGCCGCAGGCCCGTGCCCGCAGCTCCCGGGGGTAAAAAGCAGGAGGAATAGAAGATGCCCATGAACCGTTGTCTGGGAACCTCTGGGGCCCAAACTCAGCTCTGTTCACAACAGCAGTGGCAGAGCTCGGGGAGATTCTGGCCCAGCAGAACCCACAGGAGGCTTCCTGACGGGCTCCAATGAGACCGTGGTTTTCCTGGTAAAGCTCTGGAGGTGCCCACCTCACTGCATCAAAAAGCACAAGCTGTGAGTTCAAGTTTGTTAAGCACCAGGGATCTGCCTTAGGCCAGACTCATGGCTACGCAGCTCAGCGCTGGCTGCTCTCAGCAGGGCCACAGACGCGGGGCTGGCAGAGAACCCACGGCCAAACCAGGCCCTGCAACGGGATGGTGTGTGCTTGTGATTCACACCCAGAGAGATGCTGATCACGGAGTAAAGCCTGCCCTGCCATATGCAGTGGATTAATTACCGCATCGCTTTGTTCCCGTAGCAGGTTGAAGCGATCATTACCAGCTCAGGAGAACGACTGCTAATAATAGTATTGCTCACGATCTTATTTCAGCATTCAGCTCAAACCAATTGTTCAGCTCAACAGCAAACAGCTTACACTAATTCCTGCTAACTTTTAATACTCGTATATTGAGAAATACAGAGTTCACACTGAAATGGCACAAATTCTAATACACAGCAGGATTAACTCTTCATGTTTTGAACTTAATTACGTGCCGTCAGGTGGCACCTGATACTCCTTCCTCCTTAGCTAAACCCAACAACACACATTTAATGACTGCGATGCACATATGCTGATGGAGCTAATGAGGACTCCTGGAGGGCTGAGCTCAACTTTTTCAGTGTTGTCTAAACTGAAAACAAAATGTTCTAGAAGCCATACTGCGCAGCACAGACTCTGTGCAGACAACTTGCTCCCGTGAATCTACAACAACCCAGTCATGTTTGCTGGGGAAAATGGAAAACATCTCAAAAGATAAATACTGAACACTCCATTTCCTGGGCTTTTGATGTGTTTCACCATTGATTCCAGTTTCTAGAAGATCAAATCAGGAACTAAATCGAAACCTCACACTTTAAAATGGATTATGTTAAAGGCTAAATAAAAGCTTAATTTAAAAATACAAGCAATAGCGAAAATAAACTCCTCTGTCTGTGACTTGGCATTGAACAGGAGTCGGGTTAGACATCAGCTGATCCATCATTAACCCAGTCGCACCATATTTTATCACGCTGGTTAAGCCCAAGGTGAGGTCTGGTGCAGGTTAGTGGGCTGTGCTGTGCTCTAACTTTCTCATATAAGCCAAGGGAAGTCAGCCAGGGGAGAATGTCAGGCCAGCACCCATGCTGCAGTCCTTGTCGAGGCACACCTGACAGCTCAGCCACTTGTCCGGGATCTCCCCAGGGCCGCCCATCCACGGCACCCACCAGCAGCCCCACGCAGCGTGGAGCTGCCTGCCAGGAA
Organism: Athene cunicularia; assembly: GCF_003259725.1. Classification (NCBI taxonomy): domain Eukaryota; kingdom Metazoa; phylum Chordata; class Aves; order Strigiformes; family Strigidae; genus Athene; species Athene cunicularia. Next base: position 26,252,988 of record NW_020799105.1, read on the forward strand.
GGCAGGAGGGTTTGATCATCTGCTGCCAGGCTGCTGACACAGAGCAAGCTCTGTGATGCCCGTCCCCCCGCTGATCTGGAAGGGGAAATTCTGGCTTGTGCCCTTCCTGGCACAGAGGTGGGATTACAGGGATGAAACTTCTGTCCCACTCCTGTCTGTGCCCTCAAGGTGGGAGAGGGGACAGCGGGGAAAGGCTGGACCACGTCTTACTCTGGAGGGTCTGGTCCTGCGCACCCTGATCTCGGTGACACACCATGGGTGTCAAGTTGCTGCCTGCTTGTTTCCCTCCATCTCTTTGCAGACAGGTATTTTTAGCCCCGCTCAGTCCCCTGAACCAGCTCCTACAGCTCTCCAACAGATCTCACAGGCTGCCCAGGGAGGTGATGTCCCCATCCTTGGGGATACTCAAAAGCCAGGACCTGTCCTGGGCACCTGGCTCTAGGTGACCCTGCCTGAGCAGGGGGCTGGCCCCGATGACCCCTGGAAGTCCCTTGCACACTCAGCCAGCCTGTGAGTCCACACTCACCCACACAGAGAGCTAGCAGGGGGGGCACAGCGGGAGTCACCACTGGATATAGCCTCTGGGTTTAAGGAAACGGTGACCAAAATGACCGCGCAGCTCCTGCTTCCACCACGTCCCCACGCAATGATCCGCGGTGTCCCAGCTGCCGCAACCCCCGCCCCACACTGCACATCTTTATTCTGATGTTAGTGCCCAGGCGGCCTCTCCCCGAGTCCTTGAGCCGGCAGATACACGAGCAGGCAGGGGACCAGCCCCGAGCACCCCGGGACACCCAGCACAGGGGACGGCAGCTGAGCAGAGGACAGGCAGGCGCCGGCCGTGCTGCCTGCGGGCAGGAGCGGCAGAGCCCACTTCACTCCTGAGAGCTCACCAGGCACGGCTGCAGAGGCGAGGGGCCTGCCTGGCCAAGGAACAAACATCTGCAAGGCTGAAGCCACTAAGTAAAGCAAGGCAGAATTTGCAGATGCTCAAGAGCCGATGAAGTTATTTGTTACAACATTGGGCTGCATGATTATGGTACTAAAAATGCACATTCAGGAATAATGTTAGGAACTCCTGCTTTCTGAGAAACTGCTGACCTGTTTTAAAAGTCTGCAAAAAGAAAATACTTCAAACCATTAAATCTGTATCAATATATTCACATTGAGGGAGGGGATTCTCCCCCTCTGCTCCACTCTGTGAGACCCCCCCGCAGGGCTGGGTCCAGCTCTGGGGCACCAACAGCAGAAGGACACGGACCTGCTCCAGCGGGGCCAGAGGAGCCACGGAGATGCTGGGGGGGCTGGAGAACCCCTGTGAGGACAGGCTGAGAGAGTTGGGGGGTTCAGCTGGAGGAGAGAAGGCTCCGGGGAGACCTTAGAGCGGCCCCCCAGGGCTGAAAGGGGCTTGTGAGAAAGGTGGGGACAGACAATAGGGCCTGTGGCCATAGGACGAGGGGTGACGGGTTTAACCTGGCAGAGGGCAGATTTAGGTGAGGTCTAGGGCAGAAATTCTCCCCTGTGAGGGGGTGAGGCCCCGGCACAGGCTGCCCAGAGAAGCTGTGGCTGCCCCCTCCCTGGCAGGGTTCAAGGCCGGGTTGGACGGGGCTTTGGGCACCCTGGGCTGGTGGAAGGTGGCCCTGCCCGGGGCAGAGGGTGCCACTGGGTGGGCTGTAAGCTCCCTCCCAACCCAAACCGTTGGATGATTCTGTGATACCGATTAGAGGTGTGAATCCAGACTCAGGGTTTCCTCTTTCACTTCCAAAAAGAGTGACAATATTCATCAATACATTACAAATGCTTTTCTAAAACTTTTTTTTTTAAATCACATCAACTTATTTAATATCTTTGTTCAGTCTGCTCATTACTGGTATTTTAGTACTATCATCTGACTTGTCAGAACAAAAAAGTAACGGGAAGAGAATTGCTAGTATCAGAAAAGCACAAGTTTCAGAGCACTTCTCTTTAACAGTGACATTTTTAAACTACCATCATCCAGACAGAGAGGTTTGGTAAAGCGCCACACAAGGAACAGTCATCTAGTGCTGAATTTGAGCACCCTTTCCCAAGCTTTTATAAAGCCCTGGAAGCCGGAGAAGAGCTGGCACCTGGGGGGTTCTGGGGAGCGGGCCCACTGCGTACAGAGCCACTGCTGTGGTGTTTCAGGGTGCAGAGCCCGAAACGTGTTTTTCAGCAGGAAACCCGCAGCTCTGCTCCTCGTGGGCGCTGGTGCCCGCAGGCAGAGGGACCCGACGGATGGACCCACCGCCAGCACAAAGCCCGGTGAGGAATCGCAGGCCAAGGGCGCCGGCGAGGAGGCTCCAAGGGCAGCCGGGGGACACGCTGCTGCACAGCGGCGGCAGGAGGGGCAGAGGAGGGACCCATCGCTGACGGGTACAAGAGCTTTGGCACCAAAGTCAGACAGATCCCAGCACGGCTCCCAGCCCCTGCTTCTCGTACTAGTAGCTGACCTGATTTCCAGCACTTGCGCCAACTGGAATTTATTTTTTTCCCCCAAATTTTATCACCTAGAAAATAATCTTTTTTAATAGCACTTGAGAAAGAAAAAACAAATTCCTCTATTACCATGGCCTCTAATTCTGAAGTATAAATCCCAGAAGCCCTCCTCACTGCTGATCTGAACATCTCAGCCCCGCTACGGGACGCGCGGAGCTTGGTGAGCCCACACATACCTGTTGAGCGCGGGGTGCCCCGCAGAGCCTGCCTCCCCCAGTCACACGTGTGTGCATGCGTGTGCACGCGTGTCCTCGTGGCGTGCGTGGGGCAGCAGCTGACTCTCTCGAGGTCACTGAGGAAAGGATTTGTTGCTGAAATACCCATTTTTTAAAATCTTGGCTAGTCTTTTCTTCAGCAAAGGTTCGGGAGCTGCGGATGGGTATGTTGAGTTCTGGGGCCTCCAGCCAGCAGCTCTGCCCAGCGCAGAGGAACCCCCGCAGGGGTCCTGCGCCTCCGGCATCGGCCGGCTCCCTTCGGCCCCTCCCGCCACAGAGCTACTTCTGAACGAGCAGGCGACTGGAACGGCAGAAAGCGATCCCCAGCAGAGAGCAGGGTGCTGCCCGCCAGCCCACCCCGCTCCCTGCCTCGCCTCCCCCCGCGGCGGCGCAGGAGCATCCCCACCGGCCCCAGCGCTGCGGGACGGACGGGGACCGGGGGGCTGGAAACCCCGGGAGGGGCGACAGCACTGCCCCGCTCGCGGCCGACGGAGGTTCCTCTCCGTTCAGAAAACACAGCTGCTATTTTTGGATCTCCAGACTCCCACTTCACATGTCAGCAAATCTACATCTCCAAAATACATCCCCTCTTTCCCTCGCGCGCAGCAAGTGTGCTGGGCAGCTGGGAAGGAGATTGTGCTTACTCACCGCAGCCCTCAGCCAGCAGCCTGCTCGTGGCACGGATTTAGCTTGCGCAGAGGCTCCACAAGCCCCGGTGCCCAGGGTGAGCGCCGAGGACACCCAGCATCTCCCAGGAGCAGGTCACCACTGCCCTGCCCCACCGGCCCCGAGCACCCCGGCTGCCTTCTGCTCCAGAACAAGAGTCCGCTGTAGGCGAGCGGCGAGCTTCCACCGCATGGCACACGGGAATCGGGCTCCCCAAAAGGTGGTGCCTCCTGCCAGCACAGAGGCATTCCCACCATCTCCCACACAGGCACAAAGAGAGCTTCAAAACCAAATCCCTTTAACAAGCAACTCATTTGTAATTACTTCTACATTATTGTTAAAGGACTGCCTGCAAATCCTCTAGGTCAATCTCATTAGGTATTGCCCAGAACATGACTTCAGACTGCAAAAATTCACGCCTGTTAAGACGACACCAGCCTTCTCTTTGTGGAAAACATAAATTCTGTGTTTCTGTCACTTGTCAACGCAGAGAACTCACATCACGGGAAACCATCAGATGCCTGACCACGGAACACAAAAGGGAAATACAGGGTTTAGCCAGGTCCCGACATTAAACCCTCCTCTCTCGTCTTTCTCATTCCCCTACCTGTACTTTATTTCCCCTCCCCTGTTTTATTTCACTCACAAACCCACATTTCTTTCCTCCCACTCAAATACTGTCACAAACTGGCACTCAGCTCCTGCTGGAAACACACTGATCAAGATGTATTAATTCATGTGAAACCCTTTCCACTTTTCTACACCAGCAAGAGAAAGTTGGCAAAGATCATTCTGAAGTTTGAGGTATGTAACTACAGTACTCTCACAGAAACGGCGCTCTGTCACAGTACGCGACACTTCCAACAGCACTGCAGAGAGCTAGCCAAACTATTAATTATTAAATTAGCCCCCTTCTTGTCTAATACTTGTTTAGACAAAGGTATTTGCCCTGCTAGCGCTGGCTGGTCTGGTGCTGAGCTGCTGCGAGCAAAGCTCAGTGAGTCGCAGGAGACAAAAGCAGACGGGCCTCAGCCAGAAGAGCTTCCCCTGCAGAGCTTCAGGCAGAGCCCCGCTCCACCGGCACCGTCACAGCACACCACGAGCCGCCCCACGCCTCTGGAGACCAAGAGGGCAGAGCCGCGGCAGCACGCAGCAGCCCCGCGCCTCGGCCAGACACCAAGGCCACGGCATGTCTGCTGCCCCGGGCAGCGCCTGCCGGCCAGGGCAGGGCCACCAGGTCCCGTCAGCCGCAGGTGAGACCGCGCCAGGCGGTCAGCATCTCACAGCAAGGCGGGTAGAACACAACGTCCCGTGCATACCAGTCAGCGGGCAGAGAACGGTGCTCCCAATGCTCAGAATGGCACGTGAATAGATAGTATTTCCTAATAGGAGTATGAATATTAACATGAAAGTGTCACTGGCTGTTCTGAAACTGCGACTCCAGAAAACGTAAGGATACCCACTATATTCTATAGATTCTATACCAAAATTATACCTCACATAGTAGAACAAAAATTCCCAGTATTCGGTAGAGCTTCTCAGCCTAATAAATACTGGTGCAATAACACCAGACCATTTCTGACATCTGAGAAAACGGACCTGTCCAGCAGTGGACATCTGTATATTCTCGATTCAAACTGATCCAACAAACCTTAGCAAATAGTTTGGCAAATTTTTTTCCAAGCCAGAAAAAAACCTCCAACATAATTACTCCTATTGCCAACCAAAGTGACCTTATAATAAAGAACATGAGATATACACCCTGCAGCTTTGTGTTTGAGTGCAGAAAGGCAACAGCCCTGTCCCTCCTGTGTCCAGCACTGGCCTTACGCAGGACAGACCATGAACTGCAGAGGGTTCCTGGGCCGCTTCATGCTGATCTTCCAGGAAGCAGCAAAGAGAAGGACCCTGCCCACACAGATCTCACTCTTCAGATGGTGTTCAGAGGGTTTCTGAGTGCAAGTTGTCAGGAGACGTCAGTCCACTCATCCATTTCATATGAACTTGCAGAACACCAGTAATTAATTTCCTACCACATGGTCAGCATTTGATGTCTCTCCTCTTCTTTCACTCTTCTAGATGGCAGCACAACTGCTTAGAGTTGGAAGAAGTCATTAACACGAAGCGTCACAAAGTGCCCGGGTGCCTCTGCAACGGCTCTGCCTCCCTGTGGGGCTGGGCAGGGGCAGGGACGTGTCTGTCCCAGCACAGCCCGTGCCCCCTGGCACCCACAGCCCCTGGTCCCAGCAGCACCTTTAACAGGCGAGTGCTGGAAGCGGAGATGGGGCCTCACCAGTCTCCGCAGGACAGCTGGGACAAGGCCTCCCACTCCTGTCCTCACTGCCTGCCGTTCACTTGGGCAGCTCCTCGACCGAAGCACACCCACGTCAGGACACTCCCATCCCCTCCTGCCCTCTCCTCACATTTTCTCCACTCAACAAAGAGGTTGTCAGCCAACCATCTCTGTTCCCCATTCAGGACGCGACTCAAACCAGCGGGTCTTGTTGCTGTCCATGACAGCAGGAAACTGAAAAATCAAACTAGTGCAAACTCCCCCCAAGCAAAAGGGGGTGGTTTTCATCCCTAAAAAAGACAACCTGAACAAGCAGGTGGGGGCAACACTGGGGGCTATTTCCACCCTGAGAATCTTCTCCACCGAGGGAGGGTGACGCACCGTCCAGTCCTCTGAGCTGCTTGTGACGCTGCCACAAACCCTCCTCCCTCCCCTTGCACCATGTCTTGATTCCCTGTGGCTGGGCCACGTCTTCTGTTGCACACCTCGTGCAGCCATCGCACTATGAACTGCACGGAGATCAGGTTATTTACATTTTTCCTTAATTAGCAAATTCAGAAAAGTAAATGATAAAGTCAATTGAGTAAAATCAAAACCTTTCCCTTCTCTCAGCCTCCATTTTCACAGCTGACATCTCGAGCACTTTCCAGTTAGACTGAATGAATGGAAAGTGTTCTCTCCTTGTTCCCTAAAGGCAAATACTACTTTCCTACCTCCTGGGGAAAAAAACTGCTCCAAATCTGCTTCTTTTCGATAAAGAAACAGAGAGAGAAAGACTAAATGCTTCCTAAATTAGCTTAATAGTATCCAGAAATATTCAAAAAGCCATTATAATGGATATATATATATCTCTCCATATAATGGAGAATATTTATATTCACATCATAATTGATCGCTGTGAGGAAAGAACTCGCTGCCAGAGGAGGGGCCACGTCTGCTGCTCGCGGTTTGAACGGAGTGCCACTGTCTGACAGAGCCCACACACACCCCCGTCCCAGAAAAGCTGCGAGGGCACGACCTGCTCTGTCCCTCCCAGCTTTAAAATCATTGTCTCACCATAGCCTCAGCTCAGCACAAAACACACCTGTGGGGCTGGAGGGAAAAAAGATGTGGAGGGAAAAAAATCCCAGAGTTCTGCATTTCCAAAACTTCCATACTTTTTCTTGCCTTTCACCTCCTCTTAGTGTGCTGCTTTTCCATGAGGTATTTTAAGAAGTGAGCTCAGCTAGTACTGCACTTATCCAAGCACAGAATGAAACCTGTCATGCGACTTGCGCTGGTAATCACAACAAACCCCAGAAGTCTGAATGAATCGTGCTTCTCCCCTTCTCTTCACCACTCACTACACTTCACCATTCACCATCCATCTGCATAATTAAAAATTAAAAAACATGAGAAGGCATTCTAAAAGAAACAGAAACATTATATTAAATCAGATTTTGGACTCAGCATTCCTCCAAACATAAGAGAAAGTTACTGCTGCGAGAGTTTTCCCCACTTTCAGGATAAGACAAAACGCTGCCCGTAACCATGCAGCCCCCCGGTGACGCTGCATCGCCCCCCACCGACACCGCCTGGCTCCCCAGGCCAGGGCAGTTCAGATCCCAGCCAGCATCCCCGCAAAGCCACGTTTAAGCCTTCTCTTTAAAAAGCACAGATGTCTTAGCTACCTGCTTGGAACGATTATAAAGCATCTCTAAGGGTGACAGAACCAAGCGCTGCCACTGAATCATCTCCAGACAGGAAACTCTCCCCAAAAGCCAGTTCCCAGCCACTTCAAGTAAACGAAGGGGGACTTTGCATGTACGTCGGCATTGTTTTTCTTTTTAAAACTGCCGTGTTAATTGCTGGCTGACTTCACAGAGCTCCACTAAGAGTGGGAGAGCCGAGAGGCTGCTGCGAGTGCTGGGGGGGAACAGCACCTCGCTAACACCCACCACCCAGCTCTCCTCAGCGCGAGCCCCCATGGGGCCAGTTCAAACCTTCTCCTAGAGAAGAGCCTGTACCCAGCCGTGCATCCAAGGGCCCAAGTGCTCTCCAAGCTCCCGGGGACTTGCACTTGGAAGCTTTATGCAGCTCCAAATCTGCCCGTTTCTTTTTTTTTTTTATGTTTGTAATTTACAATATTGAATAAAATATGGAATAAATACCACTTGTCAGTATCTAATGCTACAACTTCCCTTAAGCCTGTAATTACTTACAAAAGCCTTTCACTACTGCACAGACCTCCCACAGGTTTCTGCCTAAATTCAGGCTGAATCTGAAGACCGTCATCCAAGATGACAGAAATCTATTTCAACCTGTTTACCCCTCCAGTCTGAGTTGTCCCAAGGACGAGGAGATGAGAAGAAACGTGTGCTACTTATGCTGGTGGGAAAGCCTCCAAAAGTTCACGGCAAGACCCAGTGTGGCTGAGTCAGACACGAACCCTCTCAGCGCCGCCCAAGCCCCCGGGCTGCTCCCGGGAGCCCGTCATCAGTATCCCCGAGGGTCCCCCAGGTTCCCCGCCAAATACGCCTCAGGGCGCTGGGGAGTCTCTGCTTTGGTGGGCCGGTCAGCGTTTGTCTAAATATGCAATATGCATTTTTCAAGCTCACTGCCCAAGGGGGTGTGCAAAGCGCAGCCCCCCCCCAGGGGCTGCCCAGCACCCCTCCAGCTGTGCAGCCCCACGTGCTGCGCACGGACAGACGCAGAGCCGTGGCGCATGACGCTGCCCGCAGGTGGCAAACCAGCTCGGCCCGCTTCTTGTCACGGGTTCAGTCTGCATCTTTAAACAGAAGGTGTTTTTTCATGTCTTTTGGGCAAGAAGTACTCAAAATGCATTAATGTCTCGCTCTATTAACAAAGAAACTATGGCAACACACACAGAGTTGCCAAGAGAATTACTGAAACAAGGTTTAATAGTTAATAAGCAGCCAGATGATGTCAGACTCATCCATTAAGACCAGTTTACATCTGCCTATTAGAACTTAATGTCCCAGAAAGTTGGGTTGGCCAGGATTAAATAGTCTTCCTTTTAGCCCAATTACCAGTAATAAAACCAATTTTCTAAAGAATAGGGTAGAGTTATCCAAAATGTGGCCAGACCATGCCTATAGTTCACAGCACAACCATTACACTCCTTTTGTTAAGGAGCAATTTTCTAGATGTCAGAGATGTGAACCAAAATTTAATGTAATGTGTGTGTTATGAAAATGGAAATTGCAGAGGTTGCTCACAGAACACCCTGACTGCCAGGCAGCCTGCACCACACGTGGAGGAAATCAAAGGCTTTGCTAAATTAATATTTGTGCCTATGCATTTCTGAAGTGTGCTGAAATTATTTTTCTTTTTTTTTTTTAACTGAAGCAATCAAGAATGCTTAAGAAACAATTTTCAGTGAAAATTAGTTTCTAAAACACAGTAATAATTATTTTAGGGAAAAGCATTAAGTTGGCAGATATACTTGTAGAGTGGTTTGTTTTCTGAGCTGGGCATGTCTGCCACGAGGAGACCCCGTGACCCTCACGGCTCCGCACGGCAGGTGGGGAGGGTCATGTCCAGCAACACTATGAACTGCAAATCAGGAGTCGTTGGGGACTGCTGGTGATGGGCCTCCCGGGCCTGAAGGGAAACACGGCCAGTCTGTAATCCAGCACTACACAAGACCTGTGGATGTGAAGCAAGACGCGTCTCACCATCAACTTAATCCAACAGCTTTGGCCAGCACCACCTCAAAAGCAGTGAAGAAAAATAATGTTTGTACGAAAAGAATGTGGTTACATTAAATATCAAATAACTGAAAAAAATATTAACAGATCACCAGCCAATGCAAGCACAGATAATGTCATAAATCCCTGTCAGTGAATCACTGACTCTCCATTACCGGGCTGTCGGAACTGTGATTACTGGAGTCTCAAAATCAAACGAGGTCTCTACTAAGCTAAGAGTTTTGCAAATACCACAAGGGACGACCCTCGCACTGAAATAGCTGGGTTTCTGCTTAGGCAGGGTAAAAAACCATCCTGAGTCAAGCTAAATTGAAACTCCGATGAAAGGGGCCAAGGAGCGGCCCGGGAGCGGCAGTGGCACCACGTGTCCCTCAGCTCGGCGGGCCTGGCGCAGCGCTCTGCGGGTCGGCTCCACGCTCCCAGAGGGATCGCCCTGGTGCCCCAGATGAGAAACGCGACTTCACGGGAGTACTGTGAGGTTCACGAGAGTTACCAAGAAATCCACCTTCTCAGCTGGTGATCCTGGCAAGCTCTCGAGAAGGAGAAGCCAGGCTTTGAGCGGGTTTGCAGCGCACACGCCGGTTCCCACCGGGGTTCCTGAGGCTGACAGAACACCGCCGAGAGGCCGGCGGCTGTCCCAGGCCCTGGCGCGGTGCTCTGCCCCGGCACCCCTGGCACCACGGCCCCCGCAGAAACCGCGGCGAGGCAGGACGCCTGCCACGCAGCCGGCTGGGCACGCCACTGGGAAGTCTTCCACAACATCCAACAACTACTGCCTTCCTCTTTACTAAATCAGTTACCGCTTGTTCTGCTGCCGATGGAGAAAAATGTGTCCCCTCCCTCCCTCTGGCACTGCCCCCCTGTCCCAGGCCAAACGCCGAGTCCCTCACCCCATCTTCATGGCCCGGTGGTCCTGGCCACCGGCAGCACCCCAACCCCCTCCCTCCACCTCCCCAGGCACTGTCTCTT
>NW_020799105.1:26263407-26282896 GCF_003259725.1 Athene cunicularia
CAGCCACAGCGCTGCGGGAGGAGCAGGAGATGGCCCCGCGGCCTTCCCCCGGCGCGGCACCCTCCCGCCGCCAGCCTCCCCCCGCCCCTTTGGTCTCACGCCCTGGTTCAAGGTGGGCTGGAAGACGTTGGGAATTTTTCTGACTGGCAGGGGGAGACGAGGCAGCGCCCAGGGAGGGCCGGTGCACCGGTGTCCCCCGAGAGCACGGCGCCATCAGTCCGCTCCACGCCGAGCTGGGGAGAAACCGCCGCAGCTCGCTCGGCACCCTGACTCCTTCCACAGCCAACGCCTGCAGAAAGCCAGTGCGAATGTTCTTCCCTTCCCAAGTGAAATCCCTCCAAAGGATAGGCATTAATTTCTTTTAGGCTTCATTTCTGGAGCAGAATAAGCTATTTTTATCTTATTACTTTAAAAAGCAAATCTTTGTTAGGAAACTGGAGATTTTTCCTCTTCCAGAAGGATTTTCTCTCCATAATTGCCATTAAGTAATGGACACTCATTCAATTAAAGACTCTTGGTAATTTGACAAGAATCTCTAGAAGTAATGCCTCCCTCAAATTACCTCCTTGAGAGGTTTTCTGACAAGACGTAATTGAGAGAGCGACCTTCACCGGGACCGGGGGGAGCTCACAGAGCCCCGGCCACGAGCCCCAGGGGATAAGGGGGGGCTGCTCACCTCGGTGCCACGCGGGGGGGCCTGAAATGCAGTCAGTGGGCTACAAAGCCCCCCTTAATCACCCTGGAGTCCCAAAGTATTTTTCAGAAAGAAATTCAAACCCTTGGCTTAATTCGTCCTCGTCTCTGTCAATGGCCCGACTGAGTGAGGGGAAATGGAAACTGTCACCCGAGAGCTTTTCAAAATCCTATTCTTAATTAATAGTGTGTCAAACGTGTGCTGCACATTTCAATGATATTTTGAAAGACGTGTACATTGTAAGCGATTCCTCGTTAACTAATTATGAAATGCAAAGTCATTGCCAATTTACCATCACAAGACAATGTTACAGCTGCTTTCATATCGACACAATGGGCTCAGACTTTAAAACAGATCCTTCAAAGGCAATAAGTGATTAGCAGGAAAATCAGGCCCTTTTCATGGTGACAACTGAAGATACCCGCTGTTTTGAACCGAGAACTCGCTCCAAGACTTAAATATTGTATTCCTGCTATAATATCTGAAGCTGCTGACTCAAAATAAAGGAAGACACAGAAGCAGTTTCTCTCTCTCCTGTTTTTCCGTTTCCTTAGCTCCCTTCCCAAAGGTTCACCCAGTCACTCTCGGGGATGTCTCTGCACAGCACCTGCTTCTCCCTTGCACGCAGGCTGCAAAATCCAAACACGAGAAGTACACACGCTGACTTCGGCTTCAGCACGACAGCGTATCTTTAATAACCATATCTCACATTAGCAGAACATCTTTGTTTACGCCAAACATATCACATAACATTCAGCAGTATAGGAGGAAGAAGGGCCGAAATTAAATACGCACTGTAATTGTCAAAACAAACAAGCAACATATATTTTGCTCATTTGCCGATATAGATTCACAGCAGAAACGGAAAAATGAGGATGTTGGGCTCACGTGGGTGGGAGTGGATGGAAGGGTCGTGGCAGGGGAGTGGATCCCGCCTGCCTCAGGACAAGCCTCCTGCAAGGGGCGAGTTACAGCCGAGAGGGAAGAGCCCCGGCACAGAGCCACGTACAGTCCCAGCCAGAAAACACAGGGAGAACAGAGCGAGCCACCCCAGGCCCTCGCTCCAGTCCCTGAAAGAGCCTTCCTCTTACATGCTTTTTAATTAACTGCCAGTAATTAGCGTCACCCAAGCAGCTCCAGCAGAGTGCCTCGGAATGGCTTCTCACTCCCCTCCAAACGCAGGGTGTCTTTATTCCAGGCTGATCCTGGCCAGGCTGGCGTCCCCGCACGTCCCCGGGGCCCAGCCCACCTCCACAGCACTGACCCACCGGGGAGACGCCACATCCGCGGGACACGGACAGAAAGAAAGAAAAAAGCAGGATTTGTGCATGTCGGCCTAGTTGGGGCACGCCAGTCCCTGTAAGGCCACCTAAGGCAACTCAGCCCGGGAAGGCTGCGGGTTTGGTGTCTGGGGACAGTCGCCGCACTGCGGAGGGAGCCTCGGTGGCAGAGAGACTAACACAGACAGATGAGTTTAAAATAGTACTAAGTGATAAGTCTAAAAAACCAAAAGGTCCAGACAGTAGAAGAATCAGGTACTGTTTTCCCGTTCCTCCCCCTAGTTTACTCCTCCCGTTTCCCACCGCAGCAGCTGCACAGTCCCGCTGTGTGCCCCTGCCACCCCCCCTTCGTGCTCCTGGTGCCCAGTGTGGGCAGCACGAGTCCAGCGTGGGGGCAAAGCCTGGCCTGGGAGGTCCAAGCCCAGTTCAGTGGACACCTCCTACACAGTCTAAAAGGCCACCACTTTGTGGACCCCATCCCACCAGTCAAACTGGCCAACTGTAACACCCAGACACTCGCACACCTACGGAGAGGGAAACTTTGTGACCCCAAGGGCACTTGCCACCCAGGACAGACCGACAGGGCTAATCCCGCAGAGCGGCACCTCGCTGGAACCACCCGGGCAAACACCGTGAGTCAGAGCCAGCAAAGAGAATCCAGAGCTCATCTGTGGGTAGGTGCGTCCCCACACCCTGATGTATCAAACATGAGAAGCACCTGGGGGCAGGAATTCACATATGTGGGACATACATTTGACAGTGCTGTGAGTACTCTACTCGAGCTCAAAGCCTGCCGAAAGCTGGTGCATCAAGACCTACTTTTGCAATAAACCTTCTGCAAAATTTGCAGCGCTGGTACACAAAGAACTTGCAAGCACTGGGACTTCCAAAAAAGGCTTAAAAAACAAACTCGGGGAATGGAGATGCCACTTATGCTCGACACAGGAAATCTGATTTTGGATCCATCAGAACAACCCAACGGCACTCCTGACGGCAGGGCCAGACAAGGAACATGCAAGTGGGACAAGCTGAGGGACATCCGAGGAGATGCTGCCCAGATAGGTTACAACCTCAACCTAGTGAGAGAATTACTTTTTTTTCAAATGTGTCTGCATTTATGGCAACGTAAGTAATTTCTTACGTGTAATGATTATTCTTGACAGCAGTTACAGATGTGACCTTTCCCTGCCCAGCGAGAAGGTTATCGCTGGCGGGGGCAAGAGGCAAGAGCTCTCTGTTGTGCCCGTCGGGCAGACGACCCTGGGCACTACGATGCCCGTATCCAGATTTTGCCTGCAAACCACTTCCATGAGACTGACAGTGGCCTGGGGGCTAACGAAACCCCTGCGGCCTCCCCAAAGTCAGGAAGGTGCTTTCAGCTCCCTTCTGCCGGGGAGAGGCAACAGCCCCACTACCGTCCCACTACCCACCGCAAACTCAGTGGGCTGCGGCGCTCCTCTTGTTTCTTTAAAAATTTTGACAACATCTGGATTTTGCTTAAAATCGCACAGCACGCAGAGGAGTGTTGTCTGAAGTGCTAAAAGCCACATACGCAGACGACTTGCCAGGCTTGAGTAATTAAACAGAACAAGGAACAAACTCAGAGAGCGCCCAGCCAGACGGGTACGGCCACAACTGGCCTGTTCCCTGGATCACTCCCTGCCGAAAATGTCAATTTATTCTTGGTATTTTTCTTTATGCTCTGTGACATTAACAGAGTAAATTTAGAAACAACAGACTATTTCTTTATATAGCAACAGTCAACCTGTGGAAAGCAGGGCCCTGAGACTGCAGGAGAACAGATTCTCCAGCCTTTTTTTTTTTAAGGGTTGTCAGGTTGTATTACCACTAAGAGGCTGACAAGCTAAGAGAGCAATAGGGACGCTCGCACTTCTCTGTCAAGACACAGGCTGAAGGGCAGGAGAGGTCCCTGCCCGAGCGGGCTGGGCTGCCCGCCTCCCCTGGCCAGCTGCCGGCGGGGCCGCGTGTGGAGGGGGGCTGACTGGACGGCTCCGCGCTCCGACTCAGGGTAGGGAAGGTTACAGGTCGATGCTATCTGGTTCAGAAAAATGAGAAATAAAATGTTTTAGTAGCTTTTTACAAGATGGGAAGAATTCTGGTGGAGCTCTGCTGAACGGGGAGACACAGCCCTGCTCTCAGCGGCCCCGATGCCCGGCCCGGGGGAGCCCAGGCTGGCAGGGCCTGGGGGGGTCCTGCCTCCCGCTCCCGCGCTTCGCCGGCACGCGCACAGCCGCGCTGGGTCCGCAACCAGACCTTCCAGTTGCTATGGAAATACTGATAATAGTGAGCAGCGAGAGTAATTGTAGAGATGCACCAGTTGCTAACGTGAAATCCAACGCTGTAACAATATCCCAACTCCTGACGTGCAATCACACAAATGCATCTTTGAGAGATGGAGCCATTTTGGAGAAAGAAAAAAAACGATGGTTTGTATTAAAAGATCAGGGAAATGGCTTAACAGGAATATTCAAAGTAGACAGACCACCACTAATCTTAGTAACGTATCCCTTGGAAAGGCCCTGACACCATATTTGGAAGATTTTAAGCATTAATAAACAGGAAAATTAGCAATATTCTTAATTATCAGTGCTTTTCCAAGGAAAAGCAAGCAGTAACAGTAGGCAATTGAAGTGCTCAGACTTGGCGTATTTGTTCTGTGTACCTAGAAAAAGCAACAAAGGCTGCTCAAAGCAGAAAAGAAAAGGAACTACCTAATTCTTGTTTAGCTTCATGCTTTATGCAGAAACACTGAGGTATTGTGAAAAAATTATTAGGCTCTCAGCAGCAACTGGTGTGTGATTGATGATACACGAGCAGGAAAAGTCCTGTGTATTTTCAGAATAAACAGCCCTGCAGCCACTTGCGCCGCGGGAGTTGATCCTGCCCGGCAGCCCCGTGCTGCGCACACACGAGGCCGGGCAAAGCACAGAAAAGCCGCGGCACCCCCCAGCACCCCGGGCACCACACTCCAGCCGGGAGCCGAGGCTCCGGCCCCGCGCCCCCTCCGGCCTGCGTGACTGGAGCTCCCGTCCTGCGGGAGCCGTCTCTCTCTGCCCAGTTCTCCTGAAATCCGCTGTAGGCTCCCATGGGTTACCATAACACAGCTCCAGTAGTAAAGTCACTCCGGTGGCTCTTCAGTCACCCGGCGGGGCTTTCACCCAACACTCCCCCGTTTTCCCACCCTTCATTACGCTCCTGATGAGGGCACGGCGCACTCGGGTTTCAAGTGAGAACTTAAGAATGGCTAAGAACAAGACAGGATTCAGCATTACCTTTTTTGTAAAAAAATTACAAGAGAGCCTTTAAAAGGCCTGAGACTTAAAAATTAGGTCTTTTGGAGAATGAATCTTCATATCTTCAATATGATACATTCTATCATTTAGATGGTTTCCTGATTATCGCTGCTTTTTTCAAATAAATTCAGAAACACTAGTGTCCTGTGGACTCAGTGTGTAACCGCCCTGAGACAGGAACTCTTTGTAATGAGTCTCCAAGAATATTTTCTACCATCAGCTGCTTCTGGTTTTTAATCAAAAGAGGCTTTTACTACTTGCCACACCAGCAAACTCATTGTGGGACCTGAAAGACAGTCTTGTTCCTCCTGCTATGCCGCTGTGGCTGGTAACGACTATCAGAACATTGGGAAAATAAACCAGAAAACGTTGTTCGTGCACTGGCCAGACCAGTCCGTGTGCTCTGTGAGTCCTCAGGGCGAAGAGCACAGAGCACTTGGCTTTCACCTGACGGTGAGCAGACACAGCTCGGCAGTAGCTCAGCTAACAGAGACACTTCTAGCACTGCTGCTCATCTCAGGGGTGTAAGCAGCATGTCATCTGCAGGAGCCGCAACGGAGGATACACTTAAAAACGAAATGCAGCTTTCTTGCATTTTAGCACACATAGCTAGTTTTAGTTTAGCACATGTAACTCCAGTACTGCTGCATTCCCCACAACTTCAGCGTGTAAGGGTGGCCTCTGCTACAGCATTTCCTTCCACTCAAGTACCATACAGATAACTGAAAAAAAGAACAAAACCTCATGAAGAAGGGCTGGAGCCGTCAGCGATATTCATTTCTTGGCCACTGGATGGGTTAGCACCATGGAGATACGGTTCTGTCTGGTCTGGGCTTGGGGTTTTTTTAACACACAAATATTAATGAACACACTGGCACTGACCATTAGTTTCTGCATGGCTCAGGAGCAGACCGGCTGCGCTCTGCTTCACAGGAGGGGTCACCTGGGCCCGGCCCCCCTCACCCCACAGCAGTGGGTGCCGCGCAGCCCCCACCGGTGCCTGTGGCCCTTCGGAGCCAGCACCACCGCGACGCCCTCACGGCACCGCAGGAGCTGCCTCAGCAGGCAGCTTCAGAAGAGAGCGTGCACCAAAATACAACAACAGAAAGTCTCTTCTGCTTCAGCAGGCCGGCAAATACATATATATATTTCAAAAGCTAACAGTCCTTTCCTTACATTGTGATGCGAGCGGTGTGCACTATCTGTGTGTGTGTACATCACACCCAGAGCCAATTCATACATTCCCAGTTGAGATAGCTTTCCCCGCGACAGCCCTGTCAACACAGCGCTGATGACTTGAAAACAAACTCTGGATTTTCCTCCCAAGAGCAGCCACCGGTGGGGTTTGCACCGCACGCGTGGCTCCAGGATGCTATTTTAGGCACACGGTCCTATCTTTGTCCCGGAGGCTCACGAGCAGCAGACGCGCTCCCAAAATACTTTCCGCTGGGATCAACGGACGCGCGGCTCATCGGAGCCGCCACAGCACTTTAGCGCCTGTGGGAACTACCACCGCTCTACTGACCCACGCGATTCTGACAAACACAGCTGGAGAGGGGACAGGCACCCGGGCCAGCAGCGCCCAGGGTTCAGAAGGGAACCCAGCCATCCCCAGCAGGCTGCTGCACTGAGCCACGGCGAGCCCCGCAGCTCCGGGGCTGGTGAACACCAGCAGCGGGCAGGGCCCAGCACGTCCTGAGGCCAGAGGGGTCACACTCCCTGCCACCACCCGCGGTCTGCTGTGTTGAGGAAGGCATGTCACACAGCTCTCGCAACGGGAGGGGCTCTTTTTGGCAAAGGAGGAAAATGAGGACCAAGACACTGTAAACGACTGTTTAATATCAGTGCTTGTGATGTAGATAAATCTGGAAAGGCAAAAAAGAGCCAAAAGAGATTCATGAGCACCTGAAGATATTTTTGCCGGGGTAGACTTGACCCAGGTCGGAGCAGCGATCCCCTCTAGTGCTCCCTGAAGTCAACAGCAAATCTGTTCTTTATTTCGGAGGTGCCAGAAGAGATTCCCTGGGCAGCCAGACCACACTGACACATCCAGTCATGCCGAGCACCGCAGGGACTGAGCCTGCCCAGCCGGTCCCCACAGGAGCGCGGGATGGATGACCATAACCGCTCAGCATTCATTTCGGCTCAACAACAGGAGAGAGACCCGAATTCCCAGACAGTGGGGATGCCAAACACAATTCTTCACCAGGTTTAACTTCTCTGGGGAAAGCAGACATCCTATTTCTGAGATAAGAAATTCTCTTGAACACGGTTACATGCCAATTCACTCTGGAAAGACGACATCTCCTGAAAAGGGCTTTAAACACAAGAAAGAGGGAAGCTTTCCCTCTTGCTGCAGCAGGCAGAGGGCATCGCTGTGGCACTGTGGGGTACCCCAGGGACCATCGTGGGGTGCAACCCCCGCCCCGTTACACACCGCAGCAGTGAGTGCGCAGGGAGCAGAGACGGCCCTCGGGAGAGTCCCCATCCCCGCACGGCAGCTCGGGGCGCTGGTACCCCAGCACAGAGAGCGTGGGGGGCCCAGGCACATCCCCCCAGGCTCTGCCTTCGCTCCGTCCCACCGCCAGCGCCCAACACTGCCGGGGCCGCCCATCCTCCTTCACCCCTGGGAATAAACCCCTGTGCAGCCTCCGTGAGAGAGTAAGAGCAGAGCCCGCAACGGAAAACTCCCACCTCACCGCAGGGAGGGGGAGGAGGAGGAGGACAGAGGCCTCCTGGGGAGAGGGGGGGCGAGGCAGGGGTACCTGTGGAGATGCTGAACTACGTGCACACAGAAATCCAAACCAAAGCCAGAGGAAACACTAACTAAAATTACTTCCAAAGCAGTACTGAGGGGCAATCAGCGACTGAATTTTCTGCTGATGTTACTCAACATTTTGATAAACAGAAGCAATTTGTTCTAGTTAAACCTGTTATTTTTTAAACAATTTCACACATTGATCTTTATATCAGAAAGCCACGTAGAAAAATATACAACATGCTGACAATATTCATTAATCAATCCCCGAGTCTGCCTCGTCACAACTGTGCTTGTTTTGACACCTGCTTGCAGTTTTCCTGCTGTGGCATTTAACATGCAATAAAAACCAGCGGAACAAACCGAACAGTGACGGGAAGTGCCCCCAGCACCCTGCGCTCGCCCCATACTGCACGTACCACCCCAGAGCTGACGACAGAGCTTTTTTGCCGTCTCTGGTTTTTAAGGAGTTACCAAGGGACTATCCCAAATCCCCGATATGCTGGTGTCCCAGCAGTAAGTGACAACTCCAGGCAGCTTCCAGGCTGCCAGAGGGTCTAAGGCATGAATGACCCGCAGCTGGGAGATGCAGAGCCGGGGCCGGCCGGGATGCCCAAGTCGAGCAGTGCGGTGCCACTGCCAGCACCCCGACGTAAGCGTCTCTTTGCCCATCAGCTCCACCCAGAACTCCTGCCTGTGTTGTCTGGACAGCTCTGCCCAAGCCTCAGCACTCTCCAGTTACTCCAGAAATCCCAATCCAGAGCCGACAGGCAGGCCTGGCCTTGGGGACAGGCCGAGCGCACCCGCACGCTGCGAGAGAAAGCCCAAGTGGATGCCTGCTCAGCAGCTCCCTGGCGCTGCCCACCGCGTGCTGCTTTATCTGCAGCTCTTCCCACAGCACGGGGTCATCCCCTCAACAGGCATCATTTGCCATTTGGGGAACTCGAAGTGTTGTGCTGAGCTCACAGCAACAGCTCAAGCCCACGCTGACTTTCCTGCTAGTGTTTATTACTGGTTAAAGGTGCAATGATGTATGAAAGCAGATGAAAACACGTCAAGGTCAGACCCAGGAGGCACTCGAGTCGCTGAGCTCCGGACACTGCCCGAGCGAGGGCGGCGGGAGAGGCTCCCAGCCCTCACCGGACACGCGACTGGCCCAGCTGGAGAGGTTACGTTCCATCCCCGCCCCCAGGGTCCTGCCAAGCTGCCTTCTGAGCTGGAGGAGCCACTGATTAATGGCACTTCAGAGTTTCAAGCAAATCTAGAATCAGGCTTGAATATGAAATTATGGGGACTCCTTGAAAGTGCATGAATTATTCATGTGATTACAACATGCAGCATTGAGCCTTTAAAGTGCAAATTATTTGGGGTCAGGCTTTAGCCTTACTTTCTGTAAAGCATAAAGCACGTTTTCCTACTGTGCAAACAATCCAAGCCTAATGTGTATCATTTTCTGTTGCCTACTTTCTGGTCTTGCCTGACAGTTCCCACTAGGAGTGGGGAACCAGTAAAATACAAAGCGAATGTGCAGTATACAGCTTTCTAGTGGATTATATGACATTTGTTTTACAAGGTACTTCAGCAAGCTACATACCACAGTTTAAAAAAAAGGTCTTTCAGAGAGAAGTAATATCCTTCTGACAGCAAAACCACACTGAGTCACAGAGGTAACGTTGTGTCCAGCCAACACCAGCAGCAGCGATGGCCAGAGGAGATTTACCTGCCGACGGTCTGACGCGGGAGGTGGCCGAGCCTCCACAGCTAGCGGGAGGGGGGCTGCAGCAGGCACAGCCAGCTGAAATAGTGCAGAAATGGTACTGGCAATAAAAAGCTACTTGCGAGGAACAGAAGAATGCATTTCACCCATCCTGAGCTGTGTACACGTCCTGTGCCACTCATGCAGTCAGTGGAAAACAGATTAGGAAATTAGGAAAGATCTTGACTGACCCTGACAGTCCTGGATGATTAACTGACATGTACTGCTGGGAACTTTCCAATTATATCATTTACTCCATTTTTTGGATAATTGTGATTAACATTCATTGCAGTCTGCACATCATAAGTGTTTTACCTAAACCTCAAGGAGAACTGCTTGCTCGGAGGAGGAACCTGAGCTTCCGTCCAAGCCAAGCCCCTTCCGTCAGACCTCTGCCAGTGTACTCAGGCACTACAACCAAGAACACGTGGGAATCCACCAAGTGACCACAAACGGGGACCTAAGCAAGTACCTCCCCGCATGCCCTTCCACTGAATATCATGCCTATGTGCCAACAACATAAAATGCCAATGCTAGGAAGCGTCTTGGCTGTTAAATTCCTAAATGCAATAGTTTCTTTTCAATGGAAGTTTCTTTCCAGTTACTACTGAGTTTCCCTGTTCCTTTTTTCCTGCCCTGGGTATCCGTTGCCACCAGGTAATCCCTCTGCATTCACAGGACATAAACCATATGCCAGCATTCTAACCAGTGATGCCAACTTCTGTTTAGTTGTGGATTTTGTCTGGGTTGTTTGTTTGCTGGAGGGTGGGGGTGGGTTTTGGTCAGGGAGTTAGCCTGAAAGGAAGGAAGAAAGAAAGAAAGATTCTCTTCTGAGCAAAGAGCTGTATTTTCCCTCGTACAGGCCGTGCAGGAACGGGAGAGCCCCAGCAGCGTGCACAGACAGTGCCACGCTTTCACATCCTGACTCTTACCCCCACCGCCCTGCTTCAGAGCAACGCAGTGTGCTTCCTCCAGCGCCCCAAAACGCTGCAGCCACCACATTACCCACAGAAATATAAAAGATCACTTATATCTAGGTCGTAATGAAGTGAAAACCTTGGACAATAAGGTAACTTTCCATGTTGGATCAGCCTTTTGCAGGGTAGCCTGAAAGATCCACAGAGCACCATCAGGCTCAGAAGCCCACCAGCTCTCTGCTGGTGCCACTAGAACCAAAAAAGGGTATTTTGGGGGATAATAAATGAAAATTATCAGCTTCCAGAACTGTCAGCTGAGCTGTAAATACATTACACTGCTGTTTAATTTAATTACACAGCCTGGCTAACCATCAGCCTATAAGAATTTGGTGTGCCCAGTGGAATCTGGAACATCCTTCAGTGCCTGCATCTCTTCCCAGGTATTGGAAAAGACCCCGAACAACAAACTCGATGTAAATTAGCGCATCAACATTCACACACTGTCATATCTCACTGCTTAGCAGTATCAGAGCCGTCTGTTCCCACACATCCTAACCACTTTTAATTTTCCATAACTGTCACCTAAAGCAATTTAATTCCTGAAGAACAGTGGGAGAGGGAAAGAGGACACTGACATTTATCTTCTCTTGCTAGGAGAAGCTAAGCCGCTGGCGAGCTCTCCCAACTCTTTCCTTGGGGAGATAAATGCCAAAGCAGAGGTCGGGCACCGCCGCTGTCCCCGTGGCACAGCTCCCCTCGGGTTCACCCACCACCCACCCGCCCTCTGTCACAGCCACCCCGCATCGCGTTCCTTCTCTGCAACTTGTGGCCGCAGCACACACAGGAAGTTATTATTCAGGATTAATGTAGGTGCCTCGTTACAGGATTCTAGGATAAGGTGGTAGAAACCGCCCATTAACAAAAACCGCAGCTGTGAAACCCTGCACGGCCTGCTGCACCACAGAGCCTTTGACACTGCGGCTGGAGAGGGGGCCGTGGGGACCAACGGGACAAGTCGTACCTGCTTTTCACTTCTCGGGCTGTCCGTGAGCCAGGGGCTCAGCGAGGTCCCCTGCCCGAGCACGTCCAGACCGGTCACAGAGTGACCATGGTGAGCGCAAAGCCCAAGTCCTGACCCGGGGGCAGAGGAACACCCCTGCAACATCTGCACAAACGTTACCCACCACGCTCGATTTCAGGCATTCCCACAAGAAATAAAGCAGTATTTGAAAGGAAACACATATTGTTCCCGACCTACGCGGACCCGTGAGCATGCACCACCCTACACAGCGCCCCTCCAGCCACGGCACGACACACGGGCAAGACCAGAACCTGCTGCAGCATTCCAACCTGCTGACCACCTCGAGCCCCAGGCTCATATGAGAAAAGCATCAAACTGCAAAAAGAGCAACTTTTTCCATTCCTGGGAGGGTTTTACTTGTGAAGGGACCCACGCGGACATTCTGCCAGCCACAGCACAAGGTGATCTTGCGAGCGCCCTCCCAGCCGGGCACTGCTGGTGTGGGCTCTCAGGGCCAGCAGCTGCTGGTGCTGGTGCCTACGGGCGACCTGGCACCCTCAGCTCCATTTCTGTGGAGTTGTACCGCAGAAAGCAGAGCTGCAGGCATCGGTGGGAACGTCGGTGAAGCTGGGGAGGTCACCACGCCAGTGCCGGGCACGCGGTCAGGATGGTATTCAGATGCCTACCAGCATGCTCCTGAACGTTATTCTGAATTCCCAGAGAGCCTGTTGCAATCCGACTGTGAGGACTCTGGCCTTTACAGAACAGACCAAGTGTTAACTTGGTTTAACATTTTACTTCAACTGTCCTTCCCATAACATTTTCCTGATTGCCCTTTTCCTTCCCTATCAGTCAAGTGTCCCATGAATTGCAGTTGGGTTTGTTAATTGTTCCTCATTTAGTTTCATGCCAACAACCCCCGTTGCCCTCAGGGTTTGTTTTTCCCCCATCTCTCTTCAGACCTCCCACAGACACAGGAGCCCCCCGAGGCCTCACAAGACCTTTCCTCTCCCACCTCAGAAGGCACTGGGGGTGACGCAACAGCAGGAAGGACATGACGTGCCCATCCAGCGCCGCTGGGCACCGAGGGGCAGGCTGTGCGGGGCAGGCCCAGACTCCAGAGTTCAGGGTCTGGCAGTCAGGGAGGAGGAGGAGGGTCCCACAGGACCTGGTCCACCTGAAGGGCACAGGGACACCAGCGGTCCTCAAACAGCCCCCCCAGAGACCCCCCACCTGAGAGCATCGCTGTTGCCAGCCAGAGGCCAGCGCAGCCCCTCTCCCCAGAGCTGGGTGCCCGCCTCAGGGCCAGGCTCAGGTTGGGAGAAATGACGCTTGAGGCAGCCTCAGCCAGGTCTGGTGCGGGCGCTGGACCGCACACAACACAAAAGAAGGAAAATGTGCATCTTGTTGATGTTCAGCGGCATCGCCTCCCGTGCGCGCTGCCCCAGGCAGGAGAGGCCGAGCGAGGGCAGGGCGGCGCAGCGGGAGCATGCACAGCCCCGCACAGCCCCGCACAGCCCCGCACAGCCCCGCACAGCCCCGGCGGGGATTCCGCCCCACCGGCACCGCTGTCAACCCTGAGCTTGTACACTGGGAAATGGCAAGGGAAACGTGAAAACACTGCGAGGGTTTGAAAGAACAAGATGTATAACGAAACACTGGAAACATGAAATTTCCAGTGGTTACTCATACTGTGTTCTATGAAAGGCTGTTTAGTTTTGTAAATAGTTGTAAATGAGAAGACTTAAATATTATGGTCTTAAGCCAACACAAGTGAAAGATAAAGCACGGTCTTAGGTGAGCAATAGCAACGCTTTCCCATAACTGCAATTTTCAGTGTTGAAAGGGAGACATTTTGTTCCCCTTCACCAGCACAAACCAGAACGTTTTTTCTTCAGATTTCTTTCAGCACTACTGAGAAGAGACCATGGCCCTCAGCGTGGAGAGGGACAGCAAAGTTATTATTTCTGAAAGAGAAAGAGGTCCAGTCACCCAAACATTGTACATGTTACCACACACTTTAACTACTGGCAGTTGCCAAATTCTCTGGATTTAATCTATCTCTGCGTTACACCACACACTGAAAAGTGTCATGCGCGGAAAAGTTTTCAATCCTTAGAGTGACCAGGGAGCATCGGCTCTGCTGGGGAGGCTGGGGGCAGCGAGCGTGTGGCGAGAGCTTGTCTCTGGGCAAAGCACACGTGGATCCGGGGGAAGCAAGATTTAAAGCAAAAACAAAGCACCGCTGACAATACTAAACACAGCTTTTCTGACACCTCCTTGTAATTCCCACTCCCTCCTCCCCCCACTTACTTACTTAGTTACCACTTTGACAATACAGAAAGGCTTTTTCTCTCTTGTTTTTAAATAACAGGGAAAGGCATCTGTGCTCCCAACCCACAGCCACAGAAGAATCAGGCTATGAAAAAAGTTTGCCTTGCAATCTGATCAGTGATTAGTAAGTAATTTGCAGAGCATGGAAGCTTAACACATCTGTATCTGACCCTAAATAAACAGGATTTGGGATTTTATAACTGCCTTCCTGGGCAGCAGTCCACAGTTTTGCAATCAAAAGGGAACGATTCCTGCCCAGGGGTGGAAACCCCTGCCCAGCCGAGGCGATGAAGCTGGGCAGAAGCACAGCGGGTGCCCGGCAGCCAGAGGAGCTGGAACAGGGACGATGCTGCAGGGCAGCCTCAGCCCCCAGGGCCCAGGGCACCACGCTGGCCACCCCGCGGAAACACAGCACGGGGTTTATGACACTTATCACCTACAGCACGGGGTTTATGACACTTATCACCTCGGGAGAGGGAGAGAAACTTCCCCTGGCCCCTGGGTGATGGCCACAGGGTCCCTTCTCCCGGCAGCGCAGCGGGATGCCCCAGACCCGGGGCAAGCCTGGCCAGAGGGGTTTAGGGGACACACGGCGAGGCCGGGCTTTGCTCCCCATCCTCTCCACACCTCTGTCGCTCCAGCAGCATGCCCCTGATCCCCTGAAGGTCCCAATCCCTGGAACAAAAGCTTACAGGGGAGACTCCCAACCTGAAAAACACCTAGTGCTGTGGAGAGCGTCGGACAGCTCGCTCCCATCAGATCGGGGAATTGGGAGTAAAAGGAGGAATGGAAATAGCTACCAATCTGCAATGGCTGAACTCTTGACCTGAAAGTGATGTAAGGTGACGATGAGACATGGGTGTGAGAGTCCTCCCTGAAGCTGGAGGCACCCAGCAGCACCCAGCAGCGGTGGCTGCAGGATGCCAGGTCGGAGCGAGAGGCAGGTTTGGCACCGGCACCCACAGTTCTCTCTCTGCACATCAAACAGCTCCGCGAATGAAGCGCTCCAGTTTTCGCTCACCCCATCACCAGGGTGAGGCCGGAGGGATGCACACTCTGCCGCGTGTGTAACCCTGCAGCCTGCCAACTCATGGTTTGAAATTAAAATGGGGATTATTTTAAGCACGTTCCCCCAGGTTTTGCAGCTTCTCGCCCGTTTCCATGGGGACGGGCACCGTGCCGCGCAGCTGCCGAGGCTCTCCAGCCTCCTGCTGTCCCCGCGAGGATGAGGCCGGCGGGGAGGCAGAGCAGGGATGGTTCCTCCCGTGCTGCTTGGGCTCCAGGACCCCCCGGGCCCAGCACATCCCTGAGGCTGGAGCACTTTCAGCAAACTGCACAGCCAGGAAAGCATTGTCGAGACGTGTAACAGTTTTCTTGTTTTACCACAGAAACACATTTTTACAGAGTAGTTTTTCTCAGCTTAGAAACTCGCAGCAGCTCTTTTATAAGTTTTAGACCCACGTCTACCAACAGGCACAGGCCACAAGGAGACCAGCCTGGCCAGCACACCCTCCTGAAGGCTGCCGCTCGCCCTCGCAGTGGGGTGTCTGTGCTCCCCCAAACTCCAGCCTGGTGCCTCTGTGAGCCAAAGACTTTCAACCAGAGATTGCTCCCCGAGAGGGGAAACAAAACCACCCACAGCCATTTCACCTGACCCAAAGAGCAACCCTGAGTACAGCTTCTGCAAGTCAGGCTGGTTTACTGGACGAGCTGTACCTGTGGGCTGTAAAACTGGGAACTTGTTTTTAAAAGTTGATTTTGATGCAAGTAGGATAACCCTGGCAGACTGCACTTGACCCTCTTACAAAAAAAAACCCTGCACTCTGGCAGAGAGTCAAATAAGAGATGGGTAAAGAAGTCATTGACACAAACGTCACGATGAAAGTAACCGGGCTGCAGCACGAAAACCTTGGAAATCAGCTGGAAATCTAATTCAGTGTCAGGGAAGAAGCAGAAAGCCCTCGACCACTCACCCCGGTGTGAGCAAAGGAAGGAACAGCTCAGCAGAAAGCAGCAGATGGCTTTACATATTCCCATGTATATTTACATACACTTTTTTAGTAAGCCACTTTGATTCAGGAGAAGCCACAACCAAAATGCACTCTTGAAATTCCTCTTTAGCTATAACCGCATATAACGATACATCATGCTGTGTTTCCCCCCCCTCACAGAACACAACTGTGAGCAACGCTAATAGCACCGAGTGTAAGAGTGCCTTGTATGTCCTATTACTCAGCCCGGTTTCCCAAGTCCTAGCAACTCTGCTAAACGTTTTTTAAATATTTATATTTAAATATATGTTTAAGTAAAATGTGTTTTTAAATATAAAACATTCCTGTTGGCTCCACAATGATGGGTTTTCCCTCACTTAGTATAAAAATAAAATTAAAAAAAAAAAAAAAAAAGAGGGGAGTGTCAATAGAGCTCACTTGGCCATTTCCCAGAATGGCAACAGAAAATACTTTGTGCCCACGTGCAAACGGGCCTTGCGGCGGCCGTGCCGAGCCCCTCCAGCACCCCGGGCCCTGCCGGTGCCTCACAGCGGGCAGGGGCCAGCCAGCACCCGGACCAGGCCTTCCTCCGTGCCCGGGAACAAATGCACCAGCCAAGCAAGAAGCTTTTCAAAGGGTGTTATGTGTATAAATAAGAAACCCTAAAAAGCCCTTACAGACAGAGGCCTGTTTTTCCTGATGGATGGTGACAACGATAAACCTACCAGCCCATGAGGATCCACGCCAGCTCCCTGAGGCCACCTTACTCCAGGACACTGTAACTCTGGGAGTGCCCAACCTTGCAGCCCTTCTGTTCCTTTGCCTTACATCCTTCTTCCCACCTTCTTATATTTTTTCTCCTACTTTTTTTTTCTTCCTCTCCCACATTCATTAATTTTCTCTGTTCAGAAACAACATACCACACCAAAAACTACCTGTCAAAAAGGCACCACCCAGCAGCACCTCTAGCTGGACAGGCTGGAGCTTGCACCCAGCTGATGCCTGTGCAGCACCTACCCCATGCACCAAGTGTTCTGTGTAAACAGTCCCAGCCGAAGCCGACGCTCGCAAAGCAAGGGGAACCAATCTCTCACATACCAGCACCTTCTGGAAGCATGCACAAAACCCCCTCTCCTTCCCAAGTCAGCTTCTCTATTAGTGGAATCCCAACTCCGAAATGCTCAGAAATATTTCAAAGGTTGTATGTGCAAACGTGAAACAGCCAGCTGCGTGTGCCGGAGCAAGCATGGCACCAAAAGGGCATCGGAAAGATGCGCTCCCCACACTGCAGCTCAGGTGGAACCCAAAGGACCTGTCACACCCGGCTCCACAGAGAAGTTACCTGAGCTGGGGGAAGCTGGGGGCAGGGGACAGCACAGCACCCCGGGAGGGGAGCGAGGAGGGAGCAGGACAATCCACACACAGCCCCACACCGCCCGCCCCGGGGCAGGGACCAGCCAGTGCCACATGCGGGCTGCACCCCAGGCTCGATCTCGGCTGGAGCAATGAGTTCAGTCCCAGCATTAACAAAAACGATGCTGAAAAGAACAGAGAGGGTTGAGAGAAGATCCACGGGACAGACCCAGGAATACGAGATCTAGCCTCGGAGTCATGGACTCTGAGGGCTCGATCTACACATCCCAGTGATGCGGACGCCTGCCACTGCACTGAGACGGGATGTGACAACAGGAACTCCTCCGGTTTGTCAAGGTGAGAGCCAACAGCAGGAGAGAAAGGACGATTTCTAACTGTGAGGTTAACAGCGGATAATCCTCCAGGGCCGGGCATTTTGCACTGAGAACAAACGCGTTACTGCCCACCCTCAGGAACCCCCACCACGCTCCGGCTTAGCCACACCGCTGTGGCTAGAGGCAGTAATTCCGTAAAGTCTTGAAACCAGTCCCAAGAACTCAGGCATCTTGCCTCAAACATCTACACATTGGGAGTCTGATTTATCTGAGGGTAAATACTGGGCCTTGTGTTACTGCTCCCTCGAATAAATGTTAACCTTCTATTTATATACACCCCATCATAATTAAAAGGGATTAACCATTGGATTTAGACAGCGTTGTACCTCCATCACTAGGAACCACCTATGGGTGAAATTTCATAGACTAACCTATCTTCATCTGATTTATTCCACCTTAAATTGCCATCACTAGTAATTCTTCCACATTATGTCAAACACAAAACCAAAGTATCAACTGGCTTCCTTATCTAAGGAAGTTATTGGGATGTCTTAAGAGATCTCCATAGCAACCATGCCGTGCCAGTAAATAGGAGTTCACCAGAACAACACTGTAATTGCTCTGAGCACACGCTAACAAGCAATGATGAAAAATCAGGCAATATTAGGAAAGTAATGTCCTAATAAGTGTCCGCTATTGCAAAAGTGCTGCTTGGAAATACATTATCAGGTTTTTGTCAACGGTCATTCACCTGAGACAAAGCCCGGCTCCCCTGTACTGGCTGTGCACAGGCTCAGAGCACAATGAAATGCTTTCGGACCTCGGTAGCAAAGCCTCAGCTGAAGCGTTTTCACTTGGCCCACTTGCTGTTCCTGCTGACCCACCGCATCCAAGGTGAAACACGTTTTCCGCTTTGGGCACAAAACTCTGGTGAAGCCCTGCGGAGCCGCTCGCCCCCAGCAGCACCCGGCCCCGGACTCACACACGCTGTGAGCGGAGGGGACGGGGGACAGGGGACAGGGGACGGGGCAGGTTCCGATCCTGCCAACAGCAAACGCCTCGTGCGTTTGTCACAGCCCGCGGGCAGCGAGGTCACCCTAAACCGTGTTTCCTCTACACTTCTGCAGTAAGAGAGGCAAGGGTTAACAGTTCAATGTTAGACTCCGAACTGCGAATAAATACTTGGCGACACGGACCAGGTCCTTCTCCGGTGGAAGTTCCCCGAGCTAAGCCCCCCAGCTGTCAGAAGCAGCACGGCCAGTGCGGGCTTTGACCCCGCTCGCCGAGGGGATGCCGGCAGACCCGGTGCTCACGCAAACCAGAACATCCCCACGCCTCGAAGCCTCAAACGGACCCATGTGTCCCGCTCCAAGTTTATCTAGTGAAAAATTCCAGCACCCCGAGCGCCCGGGGGGGTTTGCCAGCGCTCGCCCGGTGTCCCAGGGCCAGCGCTGGACCGCGGCCCCCCCGAGCCTTCCTCCCCTCCCGCCAAAGTCTCCTCCCGCCGCTCTCTGAAATCTCACCCTGCACCTCAGAAGTCTGAGGTATTTCATGCTGTATTTCTACCAAAAAACCCTCACATTTGGGGAGAAAAAAACCCCAAGCGGCGTTTTCCAGTGACAAGTAGTTTTGGGAAGTTTGATGCCCAGCTGCGCTTGCTCCTTCCCTCCCGACGCCTGCGGCTGCCGTGCCCAGCCGGGAGCTCCATCGCCGAACTGGCCCCTCGCTGCCCGCTT
>NW_020799105.1:26282946-26291425 GCF_003259725.1 Athene cunicularia
AAGGGGCTTGTGAGAAAGGTGGGGACAGACAATAGGGCCTGTGGCCATAGGACGAGGGGTGACGGGTTTAACCTGGCAGAGGGCAGATTTAGGTCAGGTCTAGGGCAGAAATTCTCCCCTGTGAGGGGGTGAGGCCCCGGCACAGGCTGCCCAGAGAAGCTGTGGCTGCCCCCTCCCTGGCAGGGTTCAAGGCCGGGTTGGACGGGGCTTTGGGCAACCTGGGCTGGTGGAAGGTGGCCCTGCCCAGGGCAGGGGGTGGCACTGGGTGGGCTGTAAGCTCCCTCCCAACCCAAACCAGTCTGGGATTCTATGATCTCTATTTTCATCCATAAACTACTGGGCCTGAGACTTTTACCTTCAGGTAATGAGGACGTGTCCCAGGGCCACGGTGGCAGACAGCCTGCCAGCACAGGAATAGCACGGGGTGCAACTGTGCCATCCTGCTGCAGGAACTGCAACGCGGACGGAGGGTGAGCCCTGACGAGGAGCCTTATGCTGAGTTTTTGTTCTTTGCAGCACCACGTCATGGAAAAGCCGCACTGCCTAAATAATCAGTGTTTGTATCTCACTAGCTCTAGAGAGTTCCTGCTCTTTTGTCAGTGATAAAACCAGGGATTGCTGCAGAGCTCCTCAGAAAAAGAATTAATTCCAAGTCACTACAGACTTTGCTGAGCTGTAACATGCTCATGATGCTGGTTTTTATGGCTTGTTGAACTGAAATGTCTCATGGAATGTCTAATTAAATGTGTTTTTCAGAAATAACTTACAATGTTAGCAGACCACATCAGAAATGTCAAGGCGAGTGACAGCTCTTCAGCCGTTAGATTGTATCTGTTACACCATCAGTAAGTACTTTCATAATTTCTGAGATGCTGCTTCATAAGTTTTAATTTAAGATTTATGCTGTTTCCTTTCATAGCATGCTTTCAAATGGATATGTTAGTTATTGTACTCTTTACAGAAAATTTGCTAGGAGTTAGTCATTATTTAAAAGAGCCTGAAAGTTGTAAAAAGATTACAATTGAAGGGTGTAATTTAAGAACAGTTTTCCAAAGGCAAAGAATAGTTCTTAAAGAATATTTCTTTGAGAAATCGGAAAGAATCCCTCTCAAATAAAAAGAGAGAACACTTTTATACAAGACAGTAATTTTTTCTTTGATTAGGGATAGGTTTGTTTTTAAATATACTGCAAATCTCTGAGCTATCAGCTTTCACTCCTTCCTCTTTACATTCAGAGGGAAAAGTCTGAAAGATGCCATTAAACAGCTTCAGTCTGTCTGCCATTCAGTTGTCATTTCTCTCATTCTCCACTAATATTTGGACAATCAAATCCATAGCATAGAATCAATCTTTTTCCAAGAAGTTTGCAAGAGGCAGTGTGGGAAAAAAGAGTGTGGGAAATAAGGATGTGATTGTCCTGATACCAGAGGAGGGTTTCATTCCACCACAGTTCCTGATTCCTTTACTTGCAAAATGGAGGAAGGTGCAGCATGGGGCTTTATTTAATTTTTGCTTCACTAGAAGTGTATTAAGTGGTTTTACCTTCACAAAGATAACTTGAATAGGAGACAAATAAAAAACTTGTAAGTTGCTGTTTGTTTCAGGTTTTTTAGTCCTACTCAGAGCACCAGTGACTAGGTGCTGCTCATAATTTTTGGTAGTGATACAGGCTAAGCAAAACCAGCTCCTCTCGTGTACTGCTGCTTTCTAGGAAGTCAGGATGAGGTCTGCCCGTTCACAAGGCCCATCTATTGCATAGCCAAAACAATCAGAATTCTAGTCTTCGTGTTTGAAACCTAAGCCCTGTCTCCATCTAAATTACAATTCTGAAATTGTCAAGGAGAACCTTACCTTGGATAGAAAACGGGATGAGGTTTATCATTAATTGAATTGGATGGTTCTTGTCAGGGGGAAATTAATCTGATTTCTGCCCTCTTCTTTGACTTGGGAGAGAATATTCTTACTTTAAATACCAAACCTGGTATTTGGAGTCTGTTGTGCTGTGCTGGCACCTCTTGAACTGCCACCAACAAAGATGATAGAACTGAGATAAGAACTGAGATAAGAGGAAAAGAGTTTAGAAAAGATCCTCCAGACTTCTGTGGCGCGGCAAAGAATCTGGGCCACTAACAACGGCGTTTGGCTGTATTTTCTCCTTGGAAATTATGTTTTGATTATATAAATTGTTTGTGATGTTCCAGTTTGAAAAACAGTATTTTTGCTTGTGATCTTAAGTCACATCTGACAGCAAGTGAATGATGAAAAGTAGAATGTGTTGGAGAGGAAATGAGAGACATCTGAACATTGAGGATGCGTGGAAGGAAGAGGGGGAAAAAAACAACACTGTCATTAAACATGGTGTTTGTTCTGTAGGCTCTAAATCACGCAGTGGTGGTCTTCCCTTTGGGCAGAACAGCCACAGCTGCTCACTTCACTAGGAAAAGTGAAATTTGTATTTCATTTGCAGATATTTAGCACAAATGGTGTTACATAAGCTTTTCTATTTTCAATATTTTAACACCATTGCAAATAAATTCTGATTTATTTATAATTCCAACTCTGTCTACTCTCGAGTAATTCAGAGGGAGCCCTGCTGTTGTCTCCTCCTCTCCACTAACAGAAACGGAGAGAAGGATGGAATGCCCCCCGTCTTGGATCAGCTTGAGAACCAGAGAATGCTGGGTCACCATTGCCTGCGCACAGTCATTTACGGTGATGCAAAACGAGTGCCAAAAATACTAAACGTAGCCCTTCTGTTTTCTCTCCGACAGTGTTTGCTCTCACCCACAGAGCAAGTGCGCTGGAGGTTCAAGCAGACATGTCTGCGTTCTCTCTGTAGCAGAACTGTATTATTTTGTGTTTCTCCACTTGCAAACAGGGTTTCCCCTCTGTTCAGTGGGCACTCATGTCTGATACCACAGTTCAAAACCGATGTGGCTGGCGTGCCATGGACGATGTGGATCCCCTTGGTGAGCAGCGTCACGTCGAGGGGATCGGCGCGGACGGCACCACAGGGACCCAGGCGCAGCCGCCTCATGAAAGTGTCCGCTGGGCTCAGGAGACTGATCCTGCAGATCCATACACTGCTCTACAGTGGTCCAATGTAGGAAAGGGAAGAGGAGAGAAACTGCCTTCTTACATATCCTGGTCTCCAGGGAAACAGAGATCCACTTTGGTTTTGAAATGAGGACGTTTAATTAAAAGCTGACTTTTACGGTAATTCATCCTTTGAGACATCTTTGGATGTAACTCTAACTCACCTCTAAGGGGAAATGTATAAGCTGGGTGACCAAAGAGGGTATTAGGAACAGACCGTTCTTGAAACCACTAAGAATTCATTGCTCTTCTTTTTGAAATTAATTTCTCCTCCTCTGTTTCCATTCTTCTTCTCGTGTTTTGTACTTTACTCGGAGACAGTTCTGGATTTTACTCAGAGACAGTTAGGCACTTCACTAGCGGAAGTCTTGGGGATACTGCCTGCATGCCTGTTTGTCCCTGGAAACTGTTAACATACAACAGATGTGATTTCCTTACATCAGAGAAGAAAGAACAGCTGTGAGCAGGTTCTCTTCTTTCGGGGGAAAGCGGGAGAAACCCCAGCACTGTTGTGGTCAGCAGCGTGTGCGCGGCCCCTCCAGGGCCCCACCCTGCCTGGTGAGGGCCCGGCACAGCTGCAGTGCCCTGCGCGGGGACCGGGGCCTCATCCTGCTCTCTTCCTGTGGACGTGGGTTCAGACCCGAAGCACGTCCATACATATTGCACTTCAGGGCATTCGGTGGTACAGAACCTGCTGATCAAAGCCTATGTGACTGCTGACCAGGCTGCAGAGAAGATGCCACGTAAAAGCCCTGCTGGAGCCTCGGAGAGGTGATGCTGGCAGGTCTCTCTTTCACCTGGGTGTGAGCACAGACTCGCAAAAGGCAGAGCAACCACTGATGTTGAGAAGAGTTTGCCTTTTCCCATCTGTGTTTACTTTTGCATATTCTCTCTTTTCTCACGGATTCCAAGAGATTGGAGTTTTCTTTCATTTCACCAGCCATGAAACCATCTCTAACTTGAGGGAATTACACACACTG
The DNA here is from genome assembly GCF_003259725.1 of Athene cunicularia. Classification (NCBI taxonomy): domain Eukaryota; kingdom Metazoa; phylum Chordata; class Aves; order Strigiformes; family Strigidae; genus Athene; species Athene cunicularia. The sequence goes on from NW_020799105.1 coordinate 26,287,023, forward strand.
AACCAAACTCATCAGGTGCTCATACAGTCAGCACCACCTGTGTGGTGTGTCCTCAGAACCTCAGTGACGTTCAACAGGCAAAGCCAACACGCATTCGTTTACCTGTTCTAATCTAGGACGGGCCAAATAAATTATTCGTGAAATTCCAGGATCATTCTTCTAATCAAAGGACTGTCCGGAATTATTCAGCCCGATTGTTCTCAAGCGCCTCCTTTCTGCAAGTGAATGACTGATCATTCTTATTCCCAAGCATGGTGAACTGTATATTTTATATCGTGTCAAAATTAGTATGAGGGAAACTGAAGATAATATTTCAACTTTTCTTTGTTAATCTCACACTTCAGTTAAGCAGTATGGGTCCTGCAGTTTACCTCTTTATGCTGTACTCTACTGGTAGCTATTACTTACGGCTCCCTCTCTGCCGTTTTACCGGTCACATGGAATGGTGATCATTTTCTCCTTTCACCACTGCAAATTAGGATCAAGTTCTCTGGTATCAGTGACATTATCCTGAATAAAACCTGTGTAAATAAAAATAGAACTGCCTAAAGTAACGTTACATTCTTTATGGTTATCTGTTCCCAGTAAGCTGATGAAAATGGTTTCTAAATAAAAATGCTACCAATTATCACAAAACTGCAAAGGAGGCAAATATTATACGACACTCCTAATTTATGTGTAGAAACAAGGGGGCTGATACACCACGATAGTACATTCCTGTTAAAAGCTCTTTACTGAATATAATGGCTATAATTGCAACGTGTTTAAGATGATGAAAGGAATATTACTGTGATTCTTAAAATTCAAATGACTTCTTCATGAAGAAGAAAGCCTACAGAGAAAAGCCTATGTTTATGTTTTAAAGTTCCTCTAACAGAACACATAATTCTTTCAATAAACATTACATAAGGGGGAAACTTCATATATATTTCCTATCATTAGTGTTCTGCAAATATGGCCAGTTCTGTTTCTAAAGATGCTAATAGTAATCACTCTAATCCAGCTGTTTCAAACTTTTTTAACGGCCCACAGTTAACTAATAACCTTCTCCTGTGAGGATCACCTGCTGTGGCCAGGGTAAGCATGAACAGGCAGCAGGAGCTGCTGTGCAGCCCTAGAGCTCAGGGCTCGTGCAGCCTTGGGGGAAAGGGGTTACACCTTCCAGGGCAGGGCAGGGCTCCTGCTGGGGCAGTGGGGTGACGAGGCAGAGGGGTGACATGGCAGTGGGGTGACACAACAGGCCTTTCTTTCACTAGCCGGAGCTCAAACCCATCTGGTGATGGCAGCGCCTCCCTGCAAAGCTGCTTCCTCCTAAGCTGTTGAGGTACGTGTGTGCTAGTTCAGCTGCTTGTTTTGGTTTGGCCTTTTACTGTGCAAAATATATATCCTGCTTAATTTTCTGTATGCCGTAATGCTTTCTCTTGCCTAATCCTGTGACAGGGTGATTTTATTTCTGGTACTGTTTGAGCAATTCAGCCTTTCACATTTTTGGTGACTTCTGCCTCCTTTTGTTTTCTTGTTTTTCCTTTCATTTACATGTTTGTTCACTTTTCTGCTTATGTTATTTATTTATTTAGGTTAACCAAATGTTTCACTAAGAAATTAAGAACATATGTTACTATACTTTAATAAGATGCCTTCTCAGAATTTAGTCATCTAGTTCTTTCACTTATGGGAGTATTAAAAAAAATCTATATAAAGCTATAGAGAGTAGTTGTATATAAAAAGCAATGACATTTCTTGTATTATTCAATGGCTCTTACTTTAGAAAGACGAGGAAAAACTTTACTTCCCAACTTATGTGAAGTCAAAGGCAAGTAGAACTTGTGTAACACAGGTACCTGCCGATCTGCACAAGTCTCTGGGTGGAAAAGCTGAAGGCTTCTCTCTGAAGCTTGGTGGTCACTTGCAACTTTGTGAGGCGATGCACTACCCTTGAGGGCCATGATCGAGCACGAGGATCTGTGACACCAGCCTCTGTCACCCGCATCTCCCTGTGACGCTGTAGAGGAGCGCGGCCCTGGGCAGTGCTCAGTGGTGGCAGGGCACTGCAGACCCTGGTTTCGCCTTGGGGTGCCGGGGAGGCTCTAGCAGGGTGAGGAGGAGCCCGCTGGGGGCTTTAGCACCAGGGCGACGCGTGGTGACGCGCCCTGGCAGCCTCTCTCTGTCCGTGGGCACTGCTGCATCTGAAACGCGGCAGCTCTGAGACCAGGACTGGGGAGGAAGGAGGCCTGCGGCTCCGTGTCCACCCCGGAATATCGAATGCTGAGCCCTCTGTATAAAGACTCAGCAGTTCAAGTCCTGACAAGATAGGTGCCCAAGCTCAGTCTTCTCAGAGACTGGCATGCTTTAAAAGAAAAAAAAAAAAAAAAATCTTGTGGTTCATTCAAACAAAACATGTGACACTTCCTTTTTTGCCCAGCAGAACAGCCGAGTCCAAAAGCAGAGACGTGCAGCTTGGAAAATAATCTGGCAATTGCATGGTCCCTCATAAATTATGTTAGTGCCACTGCACTTGAAGGATTAAAAGCCACACCCTAACACCTACAGGAAATTCTTCTTCTGGTTCTATGTTTGTCAAAAGATACAAATGCAGGACTTGAGCAAACGCATGCAAGCTCTTGGCCATCGCTCTTCCTCCTTGTCCTGAGGTCCCCTCTGGGATGACGGTGTCGGAGGGAGCCCTGGCTGTGTCCCAGCGTGCTGGGTGCAGGCCCCAGGGCTGGACGAGGCTGTTACCACAGCCTGCCCTTGGGGTATTTCTGTCTGCACAGGGGTTCCATGGTTTTCTCTTTCTACATTCAATCCCTGCGTGGATTTTGCTTCTAGGAGGGAACTCCCAATGCCAAAAACTGAAACCCTCAGTTATCCCCCAAGATCAGAAATAATCTATACAGAATATTGCTCATTTGGCATCTCACATGCAAACTTTAATGATACTTTTGTTGTTGTGGCTGTATTTGTAAAGGAGTTCCTCGGGTATCGAAACTGGATGGCCCAGAGAGCTCAAAGCCTTTCGGGTGTAACTCCCAAGCAGCTCAGCAACCTGGAAATGCAGAGACCGACCTGACAGCGGTTTATGCCGGGGAATGTGGATACTGGCTGTTGCTTTGCAACTGAAGCTTGTAGCTCTGGCTGGCTAAGTCAGACAAACCGATTGAGGGATACATCTCTTGACTTTTGAGCTATTATTTCTTCTTGCCTTCTCATTAGGATAAAAATCTTCCTAGATACCGTCATGTTAAAAAAATGGTATTATTTGTGCTGGTGCTGCACAGAGAACTCAAGCTTCAGTGAGGAGTGGACAAGTAGATTTGAGAAAAGAATATTCCAACTCCTGTTTCAAGATGATTCACCTAAGTTGGGTATCTTTCCAGATTCACTTTCTTTCCTTGAAATATCCATAAATAAGTTTCTGCATTATTATTGTGTTACAGAATTCTAAACAGAATGCTGAGATCAAACCTAGCTGAAATAATCCTCTCTTTAATTAATGGAACAATGCCATTGATTTCAACCCTAATGTATTTTCTTAATTAATCTTAAATAAAATTATCCTAAAATATTTTTGGTTCTGCATAAACAAATGCAAAGCAATACTTCTTTCAGTACAGCTTTGCCATTGATCTGGTTTTAATTTTAAATAAATTTTGCCCTCTGGTTTATAAATATTGCTTATAATGAGGGTTTAAGCACCTGAGTAGCCTCAGAGAAAATCTATTCCAGGAAAAGCATAATAAATTCACTAGTCACACCTGCTCTTTTTTAACCAGTAATAGCCTCATTAGTAGAATCTGTGTTTTCAAAGTGGAGATGCATTCCAGCTGAGGAGTCGGTGCTTTGTCTTACTCAGCTCAGGTAATGGTGTGGTTTTCAGGAGCTTGTGGCCCTGTAACAAAATACATGTGAGGATTTAGGCCTGGTTTCATGCATGTAAGCAGTTTTCTCTTTCAGAATTTGGAATTTTCTATCAAATGGAAGATTTCAAGGTTCAACACGCTCTACTGCAAAACAGGCTCCTGCCGGGTGGTCTTTGGAGGTCAGGAGTTCCTAGGCGGCGTTGCTCAAGCCAAGGCGAGGACCGTTCTAGACGCGAGGGGATCAGAGCTTCGCCCTGACGCGGGATCTCCGCGGGGCCGGGACGCTCCGGTGCCCGCTGCCCCGCGTCCCCACGGGGCCGAGGGCTGGCGGCTCCCTCCGCACGAGCTTGCCGGGGCTGCGAGTTTTGCCCCGTCCGGGTTGTCGCCGTTAGTGGGACGGGACGGGGAGGCGGTGTGAGATCCGGGGGGGCGAGCGGATGCCTGAAGGCCGCGGGGATTTCTGTGCAGCCGCGGAGAAAGCGCCAGACCCGCGAGGGGAGGCGGGGGCCCCTCCGGCGGCCGAGGCCGCAGCCGCGTTCCCCG
>NW_020799105.1:26291475-26313651 GCF_003259725.1 Athene cunicularia
GCTCGCCCGCACCCCCCGGGCGGCCGGGGGTCTCCGGCGAGCAGCAAGCCTGCGGCTCCTCGGCCCGCCCCGGTCCTGCCGCACTCCCCTCGGGGCGCCCCGCGGTATTCCCGGCCTGCCGACAAGTGGGTGACAACGGCGGAAATCCTGGAGCTGAACATCTCAACGAGAGGGATTCGTCTGGTTCTAATTCATCAGAACAGCTGCTGAACAGTGTCTGTTGTCATCTCCAAGTACTCCTGATGTCAGCAGAAAAAATATTGAGCGTCTTCCTAAGGAAATACACAGAGTGCCCCGCACAAAGGTGGGTGCGTGCGTGGTTCTGATGGCTTGGCCGTGAGCATAGCACGGAGCGGGTAAGGGCTCGTTGCTTAGCCAGATGAGTGGAAAAGCTACTGATTCTTAGCTGTGATCTTTAATCACTTTTTTGGGAAATGTCTTAAATAAATCAGTTCTGTGTGTAATTCAGAGTTGTGTATCCTCTAATCCCGTTTAATGGTGCTCTTCCATAAAGGCACAGAGCACTTTACAGTTTCCACATCTTGCATGCCAAGGAACGGTCCCTCTCTCCCTGGATTTAAAATGTGTTTGGTTTTTTCTCTTAGTACTTTCATCTGGAAGGAAATGTCATATCAACGATTCCTGAGGATTTATTTCAAAAACTGCCACATCTTGTTTGGCTGGATCTCCGGTATAACAAGATTAAAGCTCTTCCCCCTGGAATCGGTTACCACAGGTAAGATCATTGGTCATACATATAATTTAATAACAATTGTATTTGTCTTCTATTTGCCTTACTGTAATTTCATTGTAACAGTCAGACTTTTATATGCTTTTGTCTGGCGTTGACCTCAGTGCAGGAGAGCGGTAAATAACCTTAATTTTGTTTACTAAAACTCAGATGAACTGAAAGGTCCAATTAATATTACATACTGAATTTCTAAACTTTTAACTTTAGAAATACAAGATCTGTTGGTCTTTTCACTTAAGTTTTTACAGTGTGGTAGGTGAGGTGAAAACAGGGACCCACAGATGCACACCTCATGACACTCCTAAGTAACAACTAAGGACAGTTTGGTCCGAGAACTTCACCCATTAATCTGGTTCTGATGGCTGTCTGACATGGCAGTCATTGCTGGAAGGATTAATTGCCTGTCACTGCTTCAGATGGAGTGTGTGAGGGAGAAGGTAGGTACACCATGTTGTTCTCACCCTGAGAAGTGCACTTGCTCTCACATTGCTGTGGCCACCAAAACTAACTTCCCACCATTGTCTTTAATGTTTTGGGACAACTCCTTGCGTCTCACTCCAGAGGGTAAGACCACAAATCACAGTATGTGGGAATAAACAGGGGCAAAGAAATTATTTTGTTACTGGAAGGGGAAAAAAGACCAACACAGGACAGTTTGCTTCAGTTGTGGTTCTTGTGAGAGACTGGAATGTCAGATGGCTGTGGCTTGTGTCCGTGCAAACCTCCAAGAGAAGCTCTGCGGCCTGCGAATTGCTCTGGGGGATGTGCCCAGAGAGGCGGGGGTGATTGAAGGATGCATCCCCCCCCCCTTCCTTGCGGTTGCATTGTCGGGACTCTTCAGGTAAAAGCCTCAGAGGGGGCTGAGCTGGCCCCATCCCGGAGCCCTTTGTGTCCCTGTTGTGTGGGCCAGACCCCATGCATGCATTGCTAATGCACTGATGAGGGGCAAACCTTCCTGCCCTGAAGCCGGGTGCAACAAAACCTGTTGGACCAGAGGAAAAAAAAAACTAAAGGCGAGCAGATATGCTGGTCAGCGGATCTTAAAAAGGCAGCAGAAAATTTTGCTCAGTGTGCACCCACCACCCAAGAACTGCAGGTTGGGGACCAACGGGACGCCGCTGGACCCATGGTGGTGACTGTCCCCGCAGCCCTATCCCGCACCCTTGCTTGATTTCTGTCTTTTCCTTCCGTTCTGTCCTATCGCTACCCCTCTTCACTTTTTAATAACAACCTGGTTTGGGTTTACAGCATTTGACCTCGGTTGTGTCTTAATCGTGCTCTGCAGATCACATCAAAACTTCCCCCGACATTGGATCGGGACTGTTCTTTAAAGAAACCTTTCAGTGAGGAGCGAGTGAGGAGGAAAAAGGAAGCAACCCTTGAAGGATAGATGCTGCAGAATTTTCCAAAATAAAGAGAAAAAAACAAAAACCAAACAAAAACAAACAAAAAAAAAACCCAACCAAAGAAATCTAATTTCATGGCATCTTGTGATTGAAGCAAGGTACTTAAAGGTATTTTAAGATCACTTGGTTGTGAATCATATATTTAACTTGTGATTAGCAAAATACAGTAAATGAAGGTTATACTTCTTGACATTTTTCAGCTATTTTTAGTTTAATGATGCTTCCAAGTCTTTTAAATACAGCTTTCATGAATTATTTTTAAGTTGGACAGGCCTGATAGTATTTTAATATGGTTTGTGGAATTATGTAATCATCATTGTATGAGTTCTTGAAATCCATTAAGACATTCTCTGTGTACATCTTCCTTAAAAACAAGGTGTGGGTCACTCATGCCTACATGTATTGTGTTTGGTCTTGTTTGTGTATTTCCACTGACTTCAACAGCAGCTCGGCTTTCAGCAAATGCCCATCAGAAATATTCAATGAATATCACTTCGTTTCATTCTGTCCGTATTACGTGTTGGAGTGTAAGCTGTATTTTAAGATGTTTGGGAATTCTCTGGGTATCCTTTTCTAGAAGTGTAATTTTCATGAAAAGCAGAGACTTTGTGCTAGTTGGGGGCCCAATCGATCGACCATTCAAGCTGTTCATGAATCTCCTCACTGATTTAGTAGCTGCTCTGATTTCCCCGGGGCAAACAAAAACGTGGGGCCGGGGCTGGCGGGGCCGAGCGCTGCCGGGGCGGGGGCCCGGCCCCCCCGTGCCCGGGGCTCTGAGGGGCGGAGTGGCCCAAACGGGGGGAGTTCGGGTTCTGGGGTCAGGGATCCGCTCTCGCTTTCACTTAGTTTTTTGCTTTTAATGGAATTCAGTACTCTCCTGCTTTTTTTTTTTTTTTTTTTTCTCTGATTAAATTAAAATGTCTTAAATTGCCACAAACATTAATCCGGTGTTGAGCAGCTGCCAAAATGTTTGTTTTTCTTTCCTAGAGGTAAAGAAATATTATGACAGAAACTACCAAGCTTTCTTCTTGTTTGTTTTGTTGAATTTTGAAACTGCAACACTAGTAAATAAAACCCCTTTGGCTTCTCTGTCAGGACGGTTCACTTCTGGTACGACAGCACCTCGTCTGTACCACGTCAGGTGGTCTGCTCGGTTGTGGCTGGATATTAACAGCCGTTTAAAAGAATGCGGTTAAAACGGCAGAAGGAGCCGTCAGGAAGTGGGATGGGTGAAGTGTGTGCGCAGGGGCAGGGACCCCCCCGCCTTGGCTCCGAGCGCCCCGAAACGGGCGGCCGGTGCGCACAGCCTCAGGGCACCGCGCTGGATGGCACTGCCGATGGCCCCCGCAGCACCGGCACTGGCCTTTTTCCAGACGTTTAGGATTTGTCTAAATGTTTACGGGGTTTCAGATCGATTAAAAAAAAAAAAGTGACATAAATGCCACAAATGTCATATGTGACCTATGCCAAGCTGCTTCCAAGAATAGGAACATTACAGCTTTTGGAAAAAAAAGTTGACGAAATTAAATACAAATAGGGTGTATTTTTTTTCTAATCACATTATCAAAAAATGCTGAGCAGTTTTAGCTCAAATTCAGCTTGGGGAACGCACTCAACCCAAACAGTTGAAGCTCAGCAAAATTGTAAACAGCTGGAAATGATGTGTTTATAATTGGGACTGTCAGTATCTGACTTTAACGTGATGAGCAGGCGTTGCAAAGAAAGATCAAATACTGAATATTGAAGTAGTCGCTAATAAACAGACATAAGTACAAGCTTTGGATTGTCACACCAGGAGGCTTTGGGGTGTGTTAGTTTCTAGCACTGATGTTAGGGATGGGGAAGTGTTGATTTGCCTGTGAAGTTCTTTCTGTAGTAGGAAACAAATGTAAGAAAAAACTTAAGGAGGAAAAATATTCTTGTGTTTCTATTTAATTAAATGAACTTTGCTCTTACAGTTGCTACTGTCTTTTGTTTTATTGAAAAGGCAATTGAAAACTCTGCTTTTGGAAAGGAATCCCATAAAAGAGCTACCCACAGAGCTTGGTAAGTACTCGCTACTTTTTTAAAGATATCAAAGACATTTTTTGGCTCTTAATGTTTAATTCTGTGGTTAGACTTAAATACTTTGATATTTATCTAAAGAAGGGTTTTAATTTACCACAAACATGTACTATCAGAGGGGGGAGAAATAACTTGTGTTATTTATAATGACTGCCTTCATTGATAAGGGGGGAAAAATTTATTAAAATGTCTGTAGTGTTCTGGTCGGGAATGTTCAATATCATTGAGTAAGGCTGAAGTAAAAAACATGTATTAGATGTCAGACATCTCAGACATCTGCATACTAAGACATAAATAAACATGATTAGAGATGAGAACTTCTACAGTAGTTTCTTACACTTCAGGTTGTGTTCCTGGTTTGTAACTTCCTTTTAATGACTCCTTTTGCATTATCTGTTACTACTTTGAAATAACAGATGTTTCCCAATCAGATGTTCTAAGGAAAGCTGAGCCAGTTGCCTGGACTCCTGGGCTGGTCCAGCTGGGACCCCTCGGGCTCTCGGCGTGCTCAGAGCGTGCGTGGCAGGGGTTTTTATCCCTGTTTGATGTTGTCTGAGCCATAAGGCTCCTGGTGCAGCCCTGGGACACTTACCCTCCACAGCTGCATCTGGAGTCTGGGCTTGTGTCACCAAAAATGGCTTGATGTGGAGATGGCCACACAGAATAGAACAGAACATGCCAGTTTTCAGTTAGGCCTAGCAGGAAGCGCAGATAGAAGAGAATAGAGTATGTCTGTAGGAGACTTTGAGCTGGGCCTAGCTTCCTGCTGCTTCCATAGCTGCTGTGCTATGAGGCTGCTTCTGGCGGGGCGTGCTGGCTCCTGTGCTTCACTGGACTCCCTTATATTTGGGTTCGCTCTCCAGTACTGACTACATAAAGAATCTTACCTCTCTGTCCATGGCGCGATGTCTCTGCTAGTGAAGAGGAGGTGCCCAGGCATGTCCCCGAGGCCAGCGGCGCAGCGACCCGTTCCTTCACGGCTGCTCCCTCGCCCCGCCCGGGGTGGCCGCCTGCAGAGCTGCCCTGGCACTGGGTCTGGAGTGTCCTTGTCTCCAGGCTCACGCAGGAATTGCCTGGAGAGCCCTGGCTGGTGCAGGCCGACGTGCATCTCCAGGGCTGAGCCAGCTATTTAGAGATGTGGCTGTAGTCTGAGGCCTGAGAATGTTCCCGTGCACTACTAATTTTCTGTATTTTAACAGAGCTTAGCTATTCCTAGGTAAGGCTGTGCAGGCGTGGGCCCTCCAGCTCCTGGGCAGTGCCTCGGAAGGCAGCTGGACGCAGCAGTAAATACCCTTCCACCACAGCCCTTCCAGCCCGGCACCTTTGCTCAGATTTTGGCAGAAAATGTTGTGGATGCAATACTGACTCTCTCGCTTTCCACTTCGCAGTTACTTGGGGCAGCCTGGACTGTCCCTTCTTGAGGCTCCCAGCAGCCGGGCCTTCCAGGCAGACCCGCTGTCCTTTGTGTCTCTGGGCCCCGTGTTCCCCAGGCCAGAGCCCCTCTGTGCTGGCGCTTCCCAGCCCGCGAGCTGGAGGGTGTGGGCAGGCCCCGTGCCCCCTCACCTGATGCTGTCCCCACACCTGCGCAGGGAAGAAAAGACCGGCCGAGCCCGGCAGCTCAGGTGTTTGCTGTTCACATGTGTGGCCGACTCTGCTGTACTAGTTGGCTGTTAGCTCTGTCCTGAGGCAGGGCTTATTCCTGTGGAGTCCTATCTCCTAGAAGAATTACTTGAAGGAGAGCTTGGAGCAGGGGATCAAAGCGTATAAGGGCACAGGGAAGTGACCTCAAGCTGCAGTTGGGCTTGGTGACCACTGAGCCCTGCTGTTGCCTGTCTGGCTGCTGGAGAGGAATGGCTGGTAGCCCAAGCAAGGGAAGGACAGAGGGTGTCAGCTTTTCCATTCCCCCTTCACACGAGGCTGCCTGTTCCTGCAGTAACCCTGCTCTTTCTACCCTGAGCTGAGCAGTGACTGAATCAAAGACATCCTACCTGCTGATGTAAAGATCCTCGTGTCTCCCGGAGTAGAACGGCCCTTCCTGCAGTGGGACTCGTTTCATGCAGTACTGTGTTCTGGGCAGACTCTCTTCTGCTCTGGTACTTCAATCGTTACAGGCTTCCCAGACTGGTATTGAGGTGAGGGAATTCCTGCCATCTGTGACACTTCCCCATTTCTCCCAGCTCCGGGGAGAGGTACCAATAGAAGGATGCCAGCGTTCCTGCTGCGCTGCAGGCTTGGCTCAAGCCACAGCGATTGCTGAAGGGCCCCGCAGGCTCCTCCGGGCGGTTTTTCTGGGCAGCAGCAGGGTGAGGACAGATGGCTGGAGGTGTTGGCAGAGGCAGGCTGCAGCCAGGCTTCCCCGCCTCGGGCACGTGCTCCTCAGCGAGCGGCGCTCGAGAGCCTGGCAGGGTAGGGGCAGCCTGGTGGCACGGCCACCTCAGTCACGTGTACAGCTGCCACCACGTCATGCACACAGATGCACAGTCTATCTACATCTATACACGCATGCACACAACTTGCAGAAGCCCAGCTGCTTCAGCCTTGCCTCCTTCCACAGTGCACAACGCGGCGCGGAGCAGCGCAGTGATTTGCACCTCAGCTGGAGGATGGTGGATGTAGGGCAGGGGTTGCCTGAGTCTGGGTCACTAGCGGCTCCTCGCTCCCGCATGGCAGAGCTGGGCTGCACGGCCCCCAGCCTGTGCCACCGGCTTCTCCCGCCGCGGGGCCTGAGGGGATGGCCCGGCCACCCACCCCCTAACCCGGGAGAAAACCTGGGAGTTGTGCTGTGACACTGAGGGGTTGTCAGATCCTAGTACCTTCTTACAAAACACTCGTTTTGACAAGACAGCTTTTTGTGACAAAATGATGTTTCATGAGCTAATTCCCAGCCCGCTGCTCCTCCTCCCCTCCCCTGTGGCTCTCTCCTCTGTACCCTTGCCATCACAACCACCTCTACCAAGAGACGGAGCAGGAGCTGACGCTGACAGCACCAGCACACACTTCAGTGAGGGGTATCGTCCTGCAGTGGCCGTGCCCTGATCCTTTGTACTCTCTGTAGCAAGCAGAATACCAGGTTTGTGATGTTGGGATCATAGATACCAAACAAAAACGTTGTAACATAAACCAAGGGGAGCTTGGAGGGTGATCCATGATAATAGTCTTCATTCCCTGGGTGTGTTTTCCACCTAGATCTGGAATGAATTTGCAGTGTTTCCCTTCATTCGTTGAACTTTTTTTTTAGTTGAAAGCTGCTGGTTCAATGAATGACAAACCTCTTGTGAGGTGAGCAGAAGCCTGAATGGTAACAAAACAATTTTGTTATTCATCTGTGGCTGTTCCTAGAGCATTTATACTGGCTCACCTGAGCTGCGTAGAATTATTGTGTGTTCTGAATTTAATTACCAAAGATGAAAGATTCATTGCCAGCCAACATGTTTCAAACTCCAGTGTGCTGTGTGCTAGCTGGGCAGTGTTGTGGGGAATTTGAGATACGTGCCTTCTGTTTCCAGTACTGCCAGGGGCTTGCTGGAGAAGTCAGGAGCGTTATGTGGCTTTGGATAAGTCACGGGCTTGCCCACGCCTCAGTTTCCTCTGCTGCAGAATGGGCATGAGGCTACGGTTACAAAGCCATGGAAGCCTGCTGGAGAATGGCATTGCTGCATCTACCCAAGAGTTCTTTAGAATGACTTAGAAACAACCTAAAGCATGAAGAATCGTAGTAGGTGATGCAGTTTAAAATTTTAGTAAGTTATTGTGAAGAGGCACCTGAAAGGTGGAGTGCCGGTTCACGGCCCTGCGGGCGTGGAGCCAGCGCGCACCTGTGGAACTCCCCCACTACCCTCAAACCCTCTTCAAAGCTGAGCTGTTCTCAGTAAGATGAAAAAGATTTCATTTTTCCAATACTGAAGTCATCTGTGTGATTCATTTTGATCATTTCTGGTTAAAAATAGATCAAATTTCTTCATACTAAGCTGTTTTAGATCTAATTGTATTCTCAGATTGTTCTTTACAAGGTGCATTTTCAAAGCCATTTCTTCTTGTTAATAATGTAGCTCTTCCTTTCTGTGTTTATAGTTTATGATTATTTGAACTAATTTTTTAATTTGTGAATCATGACTGTATGAAAAGACATTCAATTGTAGCTCACTGAGCAAATTTTTGGGTTTAGATTGTTAGAACACAGCCTGTGTGCCCAAGCTCCGAACCTCAGCGTCCCACACCAGCGCCCTGCTGAGAGCAGGCAGTGAGGCTCTGAGGAACACGGGAAAGGATTCCTGGCTTGACAGACACAGCTGTGTGTGAGCTCTGGAGATATTTCTTCACAAAAACCTACAGCAATAATTACGCAGCAGCATCTTTAGTTTCTGTGCAGTAAACATGGATTTTTAATTTCATGCGCTCTTGTTACTCCGTAATGTGATTAAGGGTACAGGCTGCTGGCCTGATGTGGTTTTGGTTTGCAGTCAAGTAATTCTTCCTTTGTGGGATTTTTTTGTGTTTTGCTTGTTTGTTGGTTTGGGGGTTGTTTGTCTGCCTGGGGTATTTCCCTTGATCTGTGGTACCAGGTAATTCCTCTTTTCTGACCCTTCCTCAGAAGTCTTGTCCTTCTGCAGGACGTTGGCAGGCTGATTCCGCGTTGTTCCCTCATAAACTTGACTTACAGTAAAACAACAGTATGTCTGGTTTTCAGCCAGTACGTGGTACACATGTGGTGCAGTTAAGTTTTCAACTAAATGTTTCCCCAGGGATTTCAACACATAATTTTTTCAGTCCCGTTCCTGTTCAGTTTCTCTAAATCACATCAGTTGCAATTTGAGTGCAATTTCAGAATGATTCAGACAGTTCTGGTTTTCGTTGGTTCTCAGTTTGAGTTCACCTTCAGCAGACTTCAAAGTAATAATTGTGCTTAACATTTGAGAGTTCTAGCTGTGGTCTGTGAGGGGGGAAAAATAGTTTCGCATGGTTTTGAGATTTGAGTGGAATTTCCCGTAACTCAAATAAGCAACTTGGTTGTTGTTGGGATGGCAAAACTCAAGTTTTCCTTACACTACTGATAAGTTACTAGTCAGCTCTTCCCCGTGGCTGGTCAAAAGAACGCAGACAAACAATGAAAAATCAGAATGTAGTTAAAAAGAAGTAAGTTTTAGGTACGTTTGTTGTCCATTTCACTGCAAGAAAGAATTTGGAGAACGAATGAGCGTTCCATGGCAGTAACTGGATGTGGCAGTCCGTCCTCTGTGTAGCTGTGGTAGTTTTACACGCAGCAGGTTGTACACGCGATCGCCTTGATGGGAAGAGTCTGTTTGCACTTGGGTCTCAAGTCTCTCTTCCAAGAGAAGGGGCCCAGAAGGACCCAGCAGTTGTCCCTGTCGCGGTGCTTGGAAAAACTCCTTGGCGCTGCCCCGCTGCCCGGAGAACCCTGGCACCTCCCGCCGCTGCTCCCTGCTCAGTGGCTCTCATGCTGCGTCTTATTTTTTCTGTTTAAGTGTGCTTTGTCAATATTGCTGTAGCTGACATTTCTAGAGAAGTATTGTCAAAATGGAGTTGTTAATCACATTGTGAAATTTGTTTTGTAACACTCCTTTCAGCTTTAATTACTGGTAATTTAAAATTCAATAGCTGTGCTGTTAGTAATGTATTTGTCATTTCTGCAAGTGAGGTTTTACAAAAACATTTTAAAAGTGCAAATACACTATTTTATGCGGTAATGCGGGAAGCAGATAGACACAGTCAGAATTTTAAGCAGTCGCCCTGTAGAAAGTGAGGCAGATTACACTGTACAGTCAAGCTGGGAATGGAGATTTAAAGTGCGGCTCCAGTAATACAACATGAAAAATAAATTCTGATTGAGCTGATTGAGATTTGTCTGTGTGCTTTTCAGTGCTGCAACTTCCTAAATACATTATTATAAACCATACGTCAATCTAAAGTAAATGTCAGGACAAAATATGATATTACCTTTCTTTTAGAGACTCGGTACATTTATTTTTGAATGATTGAGCACATTTCGACTGTTGTGCTTTTGTTTGAATCAGAACTGACTGCAAGTATTATTTATTTCTGCAAATCTAGCTAGTTAGGAAGGGAAAACTGCTGATTTTATTTCACTTCTCTGAAACAAAATTTGTAAGTATTTTATAATCAGCATAAATCTGATTTCTGAAGTGGATTGTGCATATTTTGCACTTTATCCCCATTTCACCAGACCGTCGGCAGAACTTGACAGATGGCTCCACCCTGTACGCATCTTCTCCTCGCACACGTAACCTGGGCTGCCACTGCTTTTGCTTCGGAGCTGAGCTGGAGGCTGGCCCGGCCGCCAGATGCATGAACTCATTAGCCCCGGGGCGGCCGAAGATTTATCTCCCTCTTGTCTGGCCTCGGGAGCTGGTGGCTCTTTGTTGCCCTGGGCAAGAACAGCTAAAGGAGGGGCCGGGAGCCAGGAGAGTACAGACCGATGATCTCAGAAGTACAAAACCAGAACAATGCACTAGAAAGAAAAGAAGAATAATTAAAATATTTAATTCCTTTCATATGAGAAAAATAATGTAGGGTAAAAATGATTTATCAACATGAATTCCGTTCATTTATGACTAAAAGCAGAACAGCAGCAGCTGGGGGACTGTACTGGTCAGCTAAGCTGTGGGAGAAAGTTTGTTTTGTCTAGGCTGATCTCGAATGGGCAGAACAATTTGCTTAAATATTTAAAAAATTTTTAAATTTGAAAAACATGAAATGATTGCAAAGCTATTAAGCAACAGAGTATAAGGGCAAGAAGAAAAAGCATGGAAATAATCACCACAAAAATGACAGAGCCTGTTTTATACAAATTCTTGTGAAACATCTCAGAAACCACAATACAAAATATCTGAAGTCAGCAAGGGGTAGAGTCTGTGCTGGCCCAGGTCGGAGATGTGTTCCCGTGCTGGGAGAAGGCAGAAGCCTTTGACACAAGAGATGGTCGTTTTGAGTTTCACCTGAGAGTGCATCGAGTGATACAGCCCAGGTGTGTGCGGTTCTGGATACATCTGGTGCAGGCTCTGGAGCTGCGTTGCAGCTGGTTTATTTTTTCACAGAAGCCTCGGGCTGAAGGTGGCCTTAGTTACGCACAGCAGATCAGCAGCTTTAATGTTCTGAGGAGTTACTTTCAAGGAGAAGGCAAACACTGCCATGGAATTCAGTCTAGTCTGCTCAGAACAGACTGAGATTTGAGATGAGAGACAGAGCTCATCAGGAATTTGGTAACAATCTCAGATATTACAGTGTTAGTTATACTATGCTTGTATAAAAGTATCTGTTATTTGTAGCTCTAAGACCAGCCAACTAAAAATCACTAGACTTGGCGAAATAAATAATTCAAGGTAGTGTACAGTATCTGCACATGTAGTAACAGTCATTGTCACAGAAATCATAAACACAACGAACAGCAGTCGCGCTGAGCCAGCTGCTGTGTGTTCCTGGGCACTCGCCCGACGATCCCCCGCGGTCCCTCCACCCCGGGCTGTTCTGTGATTCTCTCTTTGCTAAATTATATTGTTTCCACAGGAAACTTAACTTCATTGAGAGCCTTGGATCTGAGACACTGTCCCCATGAATTTCCACCCCAAGGTATCATACAAAACGGATTAAAATCCATCCTCTGCTTTCTTCAGGATTCTGGGAACGGAAAGCTACTCGGTATGGAGCCAGCCACTTCGGCTATGTTGGGGATGTATTTGTGTGCGTTTACTGTAATTTGTTTTGAAAAAGGTGTGAACCAAGGGGTGTTTCCTTGTGGGCTCTGTCACTAATGGGTGTCGTCCAGCTTCCCATCCCAAAGGGGTGTTGCTGGCTAGAATCAACGAGGAAAAAGAAATGCTCCAGTGTTATAAAAAATCAAATCGTGACTCTTAAACTCCTAAGTGGAGAAGAAGGGGCTGTATTTGTATAAGAGGAAGTTCGAATTACTCGTGATGTGGTTAGAGAAACAGAAGATGAAGTGTCAGCGGAGGAGGAGCGTGAACGAGGGCTGGGCCGATCCGTTGGGGTGGAAGAAGGCCGGTGTGCATGGCAGAGCCACGGGGACACTTCACAGGGCATGCAGGCACTCAGGCTCTTAGGGAAATGAAAGAGGACACTTAATTAGCAGATGACCGTGAAAAAAATGCACATCTAGTACCTGACTTACAGAAAAAAAGCAGCGCTGATAAAATTACAGACGGGTCAGGGTAGCTTCTGTTTGAGGACGCGGTCTGGTTCAACTGCTCAGACTGCTGCAAACGCTGAGGTCGGTGTCGGCCTCCTGGGGGTTACCCCCGCTGGTGGGCCAAGGGGCAGGATGGCCGCTGTGTGCCGGGGCACGGGGCTGGGCCGGCCCGTGGCAGCCTGCGGGGACCAGCCGCTTCTCGGTGCGCAGGGCCAGTGGGGCCCAGGCAGGGGGGCTGGGGGCCAGAGGCCAGGCTGAGCTGCCTCTGTCCCGCCGGCCTAACGCCGCCTCTGCCCCGTCCCGCCGGCCTGCCCAGTCTGTAGCACGAAGCAAAAGGAAAATGCAAACAGGAGCGGAGGGAATGGCTCCTGTCTGCCCGGGTGTCCTGAGGGAGGTGGGGACGCAGTCACTGAACTTGGAGACAGTCTGAAACGCAGACCTACTTCTTCTTAAAAACTTAGTGCACTACAAACATACTCTACGCTGGCACTGATTTTTACAAGCTGCTTCATATTGTGCATCCCCAGACCAGAAGCCTGACAGTGTTTTCTGTGTCTGCACGTTGTGTTTGAGCTCACGTTCTTAAAGACAAGCACAATTCTCTCTATCGCACTTTCTCTTTTTTCCACAGTATTGCGGTTATAAATTTACATTAGGAGGGTAAAATTAAGAAGTTGTCAGTGGAGAGGAAAAGATGCAACATAATTTGCATTATTTATGGTCTGATAGATTCCAGAAGTCATTAATAATAGAAATAGTGGGCATATTCCCACAGAAGACCTCTTCTCATACTTAATCTTTCCTGTAACGAAGGCTAATTACTGTGGATGCCATTAGTATCAGACTGAAATTAGGGTGTTAAAATGTGGTATCATTAAAAGGAGCGCAGTAAATTCAGAGGATCAATGAGCCACTTAAAATGCTAAGCAATATGGAGAAATATAAAAATATCAGCTCAAAATACCATGATAATGAAAATGAAGTTAAAATACTGATATGAAGATAATAACCGGCATTTTTTTCTTAATCTCAATTCCATATATTGTGTTATTAAAGAGAACCGTGCACATTTCCAGAACTTCATGTGATTATTGTGTTTATGTTTTAAGACCTTGCTTATATTTCTTGTTTTGAGACAAGTTATATCCCAGTAGTGTTGCTTAATTACCACTTCTTAGCTTCAGATTTCACCACTCTTCAGCGTGACTCGAGAGCAAGCAGTGCTTTTTTCCATAGAGACAAGTGTTGTCTGCATTACTGGTGATCAATGTTTATATCACTTTTTCCGTGTTAGTGGACATTTATTTTAGCCTGCATAATATGTAAAAATCTGCTCACTTAACATCTTAAGTCATCGGGATCTCAAGTGAAGTTACAGGCTAAGATGCCATCAGTATTATCCTCCTGGCTTGGCTTTTGTGCGAGCAGGAGACCTTTCCCTGCAGCCGGGTTCAGGTGACGTGCTGGAGAAGTAGCCCCGTGGGCTGGGAAGTCAGGCTCTTCTCTCGGAAGACTCAGATCAAGGCCTCTTTCAGACCGCAAACTCTGAGAGCCTCATGCAGACTGTGATACCTCCTCAAGTGAGGATGGTGCTGGATGAGAACTAGTGTCGGTCAGGAACGAGGGTAAGTGGAGGAGACAGGCTGGGAAGCAAGTCCAACACCCGCCCGCGTGGGGACTTCTGGTACCGGCCTCAAGCCACCCCGGGTCCAAATCAGCATCAAATCTTCATCTGGAAAAGCTTCCAGAGCCCTCCAGAAAGGATAAGGTAGTATATTCCAATGATATATTTAAATAGACCGTTTAAGATCCAAGATTGCTCTTTTAAATATATTTTACTTTTTTTATTAATCTAGTCCTAGTTTAATTATTAATCTAGTCATAACGATAGAGCCAGAACCCCCGAGTTGTGTGTTCCACAGAATTGCCCACGCTAGAGGAGTCAGAACGGGCCATTGCTAAACATTATGGAAAACCTCCTGAGCTGCCCTCTTCCTAGGGAGGTGATCAGTGACCCGTGGAAGCAGGTGAGCTTCATTAAGTGTTTCAGGGCTTTTTTGTGAAATACTAGCATCTTAAAATAGGAACCTACACTAGTCATTTGACTTATTCTTTGCCATTCTCTCTGCAGAATCTGTCACATTTACTGGTGCATCATGCTACATTTGTTTCCAGAGAGCACTAAAATGAAAGGGAGGAAAGCTCCGTTCCATTTGTGCTTGACGCAGTTGGGGCTAATGTTTGTGATTCTGGACACAGGCCTAATGCCAAGTGTAGGTGTTTACTTGGTATTTCCACCAACAGCAGAGTAACGTTTAGAATCGAAATCGGAAGAACGCTTGGGAGTGGGTGTAAAATGCCAAACATTTACCATTAATTTTCAGTGAGAAATAATGTAGTTCTTTGATATTCTAAATTATGCCTTTTATAGACTTTCAAATGTTTTGGTAACAAATCCATACTGTGGCTGAAATTGGACTATTTCAGTCCAGTTAAATTAAGCCTAATCTAATATTCAAGTGGAGTTTTAGTAAGCAAATTATGCAAAACTGAAGCAAAACTTCTGTGTAGAATGCATTCTGACTGGACTTACTGATAGGAATTCTCCCCTTTCCAATTGGGAAATTAATTTATCATTGAGCATTTTTAATTGTTACCTAAAGTAAAAAATTCAGGGTAGTGGCAGAAGCATGTCCTTTTTATGTTAGACTAAAGGTGTAAATCCCCTGAACAGAAACCTATTCACGTGCTGTACTCCTGACGCTCGTGTGGTGCCAGGCGCCCTGTCAGCAGCTGGAAGAGGTATTCTGGAGTTTGTTTGTAAACTTGTGGAGACTCTGAAAACAGGCTGTCTCCTTTTTACCTTTTTATCTATCTGTGTGAGGTGAACCTGCATTATTTTTCACTTTTTATTCTCAGCAGTAGCAATTCAGAATTAATCACAGCTGATCACTCTTCAAGCCACTATGTGAAGCGAGAGTTTGCTTTGGCAATTAGCAGAGTAGTGTCTGACGGTGGTGAGATGTTTGTTTTCTAAAGTGGACGCTTACAGCTGTTTTCCCAAGTTCCCTCCTGCATTTTGTTACATGCTCCCTTTCAAAATAAACACGTAATACGCTTGAAACTCTCTAGTTAGTTATTTTGGGTTTTAACTTCCTTCAGTGGTACACAGTCTTGCAAATTTTGAGGATTTGGTAAGTATTCTTCAAAATAGCAAATCAAAGGCATTTTTCTGCTGATTTTTCTCTGCATAAGAATGTGGGGTTGCATTCTGTTCTACTTAATTCACATACAGTCGATTGGAATGACAAAACAATGATAAATTATGCTCTGGAACAGTGTTGTAACTTTATTATGTTATTATGTTTAGTGTTAGTTTAGATAGTGGTATATTTAAAGAAGAATAATCCCATGGACTTTAATATTTAGAATCTGTGGGCTTGCACATGAAGTTTGGGAACCTTCTGTAACATGCAAGAGTTTTTTGCTCCCTCCCACATGGCCCATCTGTTCATGTTGGATGAGAGCAGTGTGTAAGAAGTAGTATATACATACTTCATGCAGAGAGGATAACAGAATGTACCTTGGAATAATGCTTTTTCTCTAAAATGTGAGAAGAGGAGGGAGATGAAACCCAGTGTGTTTCTCCTCTAGGATTCAGGGAACCTCCTGAGTCTGTAGTTGATACGGAACCAGACCTCTGTGTGCCTCACGATCTCTCAGCCCCGGGGTCAGAGGTATGATACATTTAGCCGCCGCGGTTGTTTGGGCAGCAGAAGGTCTGGAGGACAGACCGACCCCAAAACCATGGATGAATTCTGTGGTGGTGGGCTGTTGCTGAGCTTGGCACTCCTGTGGGTGCCCTGATAACTTACTGGTGACTGGTTTGTGCGCTTCAGTGTAAGTCATGCTTTGGAGTGCAGCGTAGATACACCCTAGAATCAGTCACCATCATGTAACCGTGAAAGTTCAGTTGTGTGTGAAGGTTAATACCTATAAAGGTGTAATTTGGCATAATACTAAATTTGATCAATCTGAGGCGCCGGTCGGGATGAAGTGCCAGGTGTGCTAAAGCTTTCACCAGTGCTGTGCTTCTCCCCGTTACGTGACATGACATTACATATTTAAATTGGTTATGTTAAAAGATCTTTCCTGTTTTGACTCACAGATTGCATTTGGGCACTTGTAGTATGTTAATGATTATTGTATCTGTTTGCGTTGCCTTTTTCCTTCCTCTGATACATGGAACATATTTTTAACTCCTATTCATCATGCAGAGAACTCCAATTCAGTCATACACGGTTCATGTAATACTTATTTATACCCACATCCACACTGGCAGGCTATAAATGCTGCAGAAACATGAAGTGAGAGAAAAAGTGAGGGCTTTATACAGCCTTAGCTCAGTCCCTACATGTGCATGCGTTATGTGAGGCTTGATTTCCGCTGTCTTTTCCCTCACAGTGGAGATGCCAGCGCAGAGCTGGGATTTCCCGCTTCCGTGTCCTGCTCTGTGTTGGGGGTTCCCTGGTTCCTAGGGCAGCTGTACCCTGCTCACCCCGCCCGGGCTGGGCTCTGGGCCGGGGGAGGCGAGGAGGGGCCGCCAGCCAGCAGCGCTGCCAGCCCCGGGGGCTCCACGCCTGCGGGGTGTCGAGGACACATGGCTCTTAAACCCCCTGTAAGGCAGGGGTGTGAAGCACTTAGCAAAACTGATTGTAATTGGATCAGCGCCTGCATGGGGGAACTGATGAAAAGCTGGGTGATGAGTTTCCCAAATTATGAGACTCATAAATTATCAATCAAAAGGAAGCCGCTGTTCTGCTCACCTTCACCGATAGACTGTTGGCTTCTTCCAGAACACAGATTGCTTCAAACTTGTGAAAAATCTCTGAGAATAAAGTACGTGTTAAAAAAAATGAATCCCACTTCTGTTGGACTGATTGACTGACATTATCTAAATACTGTGTTTTGCTTAAGAAACAATTAAATTGATACATGGGATGGCAGTAAATCTCCCTCTAAGTCCAACAGAAATGCCACCTGTTGAAAAGCTGAATTTAAGCGAACTGTTGCAGTCCAGCTTGGATTTGTCAGATGAGTGGCCTAATGGAGAGGAAAAGCTGAGGTTTCAGAAGCTGAAAGAAGAAATTATAAAAAATGAAAAAGAAGAATTCCTTGCTGACGAACTTGTAGGTGCAACCCTTGGTTTTACTGAAGAAGGGAAAACCCATGGGAAGAAAGAAGAGCTCTGCTCAGAGCCAGCGAGTCTTTACAGGTGAGTAAAGCTTCCCTCGTATGATGAGGATCTTGCAAGTGCTGGAAAACTTTCTACCAGAAAATAGAAAAGCAGTTTAATATGCACCGCTATAGTCAAATCTGCATTTGCTGAATAAATGGTATTTTTGACCCCAGTATGTAGACTACAGAACAACTTTTATATTTTCTATTTTTTTTTTCTCCAGAAGTAAAACCCACTATGAACCTTTTATATTTTCCCATTTACTCCCTTTTTTCATTCCTATTTTGATAATTGTACCCTTGAATGTCCAGATTCATTCTACTGAAAAACAAAATAAGTTTATAATACAGAATAGCAAAGGACTGTAGAATCCTGCAGGTAAGTTAATTTTTCATTTCTAGTATATGCAATATGATAAATAACAATGTATAAATATAATACATGAAATTCCTTTACATTTGCATACAAAACATTTAATAAATGCTTTATTTGTCATATTTCACGATATGCAAATAATGCAGACCCTGTTTGGGAGAATGTGTTGGTGAATCCTTTCTGAAAAGAGGAAGTACCTTTTTTTTAAAGGAGGGAATAAACACACTGGAAATATTCTTAATTTTTTTGTTGTTGTTGATACTTACCATAGTATCAATGATATTTTTGCCCCCCCAATATTCATGAACAGTTTTATTTTTACCTAAATATTATTTCTCAACGCTGGTTTTTAATAAACTAGAGCTGACTGATTTTTTTTTTTTTTTAATATTGACCATTTGATTAGGTTACACGTTTCAAACAAAACATAGGAAAGGGATTTTTATATTTACTGTGGATTTTGTTTCTTGCCTTCTCTCCTTCACTCCTCACCCTTTCCATTTGCCTCCCTCCACCTCTCTGATGCCACTCCCGGAAAAGGGAAAATGCTGTGAGTCAGTAGCAAAAAGCCGTAGGACGGGACAGGGGAACTCTCCCTGCTGCTCCCAGCCTGGCCCTGCCCTGCTGCTCGCCCCCCTCTGCGCTTCGGGGGCTGTTTTACACACTCCGTCTTACTGCTGCTCTCATGGTTTAGGGGGGTTTGTTTCTGAAGTATGAACAGTATGGAAAAAATCTTGCAGAATTCAGTTTATGCTTCGTTTTTTCCCTCACAATACAACCTTGGGCTTGCAGTGGTTTTTGTGGAGTACTTCATGTGGTAAATTACTTAGGCATGGGTTGTTTAAGCATTTTAGTGGTTATATTGAAATACAACAGACTGCTGATATGCAGGATCACCAGTAGATAAAGAACTGCATTTTGAGTGTGTATTATCACCATCATTGAATGTGCTTAGTTTCCTCTGTAGTATTTAATTAACGATATCAGACTGTCCATTTGTGAAGGAGGATGTTCGCACAGACAAGTAAATTTACGTTTCTATCCTATGATAAGAGAATTCAGGCAAAGAGAGCTGTGAAGTGCCGATCGGTAGCAGAAACAGAGCTGAAAGAGGAACAAGCTTTATTTGAACCAAGGAAAAAGCAAGTATTGCCATGTCATTGTCTTTTAAAAGTTGCTACTTAGCTTCTTAATAGATGGCCTAGTTGACTATTTGTAAGGGAAGAGGTAATTTCAAATTTTTTACAGTACAAGTATAAATATAAGGAGTGCTTCTCCTTACAAAATATGGTGCTCCAAGGCAAGAAGAAGGTGACTTACCAAGCTTCTACCAGCTCGGCCATGAACTCCGTGAATTCCCATCCCAATTGAGCAGAAGATAAATCCAATTCAGTTAATTCATATGTCACATTCCACATAAACAAATTTATCTCTGCTGACAGAAGGCTACAGCTAGAGGGCAAACTCAGCGTATGACATAAAACTGTGATCTATCTAGGGTATAAAAAGTATGTGTATTGAACAAATTTTGCTAGAAGAACTTGTTTATATCTCTGCATATTTTCCCAGGGTGTGCATACGTTTGGACTGCTGTTCAGAAATCAGTCCCCTTATTGCAGACTAGACCCAAGAAATGAGTCAACGTTAGTCCTAATTTGTATCATCTTAACACCCTTTTTCCTTTCCAAGTGGAGCTGGAGAAGCCCTGCTGCAGAGCAAGGCAGCCCTGGGGTCCCCCATGGCTGTGCCTGATCTGGGGTGCCCGCGGGGGGTCTGTGTCCAGCCCTTGGGGTTACAGCTGCTGGGCTGCGGGGCTCCCCTGCACGCGGGGAGAGGGAAGAGCCAGGCGGACAGGAGCAGGCCCAGGGGCTGGCTGCCTCCCCGCCCTCCCTTCCCTTGAGCGTTCCCTGCCCCGCTGGGAACAAGGCTGAGCTTTCGCATGCCCTGCCCTGCCCTCTCTGGGTTTTCCCACCCTCCTTCGCGCCCAGGTGAGATGCTGACACAGAGGAGGTGTTCGTTCAGCTTCTCGCTGGACTTTGATGCCAGTGTTCCTTAGCTGTATGGGCAGCTAGACAGAATATAGAGCTCGAGAGGAAAATACTGGGAGGACTGCAGGACAGCATCTGTAATGAGAGACTGCCAGGGACAATGTCTGTTCTTCACTGAACTCTGAATTTATAACAAATAACAGTTAGAGTTGACAAGTATTTTTGAAGAGACGGTGGCACTGAAGAGGGTCACTCTGTTTATGGGCCAGACGATGGCAGTGGAAGGAGAAGTAGCCTGAAACTTGGGCCTGAAACAAAGAGCTGGAGAATCCTGCGGCCATTCAGAATCAGGGTAGATATATTAATGAGACCTTTATTGATGAACCTTAAAAACGGGATGGCTCAGATTACATTATCCGGTAGAACTTTTTGTGGTACAACTGTCTATTTCTTCTTTATGTTCACTCAAGTTTACTCAGGTTCTAAACTTACCAGGTAGAAGCTCTAGTCCAGAGATGAACCATGTAGCTCGTTACCAGTCCTCTGAGCAGTCTCATCACTCTGCTTGGCTTTTGGCTGAATCTGTGTCCTGCTCCTTGCTGCTCTGTTCCTCCACTGAACGGGGAATGGGGGGGTCTTTGCAGTTCTCCTCCTCCTGTGGTAAGTCACCGTTTCATGAAGACACCCCTGGTATTCTGTTTCCCTTTGTTAGGAATCAGTATACATTGTTCAGCTGTAAGTGCCTAAGCATGCAGAGCAGTAGTGTTCACCTCTTAAATTATGGCTTTGAAAGTTGGATATAAATTAACTTTTTCAGCAATGAAGAAAAGCTTCAGGAACGGTGCAGCCAAGTGAAGTTGATGAAAGAAAAAAAAGAAACGTTTAAATTTTCACCTACAAATGCAGATACGGTACGTAACAGAAAATAGCGAGGCAGGACGCTGGAAAAAACAATCCATTGGTGATACTCTTTGACTTCTTTTCTTTCTAGACCGTATATTTAAATTTAAGATGTAAAAAGAGAAAACCAAGACTTCAAATGCCAGCACTCCAGCAGTGGCTTTGCAGACCCCTTCTCAAAGATCCCTGTGGACCGTGGCTCCTGCGTGAAGTGCTGCAGCCCCATGTGCAGTGTGGGAGTTGCCAGATCCTTCAAACTGCTACTCAAAATCTGTGGCGGCTCCAATAATCAGGCTACTTGGGGGCGTTGAAACAGAAGTGCGTATGTTGAAATATGATTTTTCAAATTATTGAACGCCTCCAATATGAGATGTTGCCTCTGCCAAACTGAATTTGAAGTCAGCTGGATTTTCTGGTTCCTCCAGGAATTTGTAAAACCTGGCATGTGAGAGGAGGGGACCTCACGGCTTCTTTCTGAGCATATATAAAAGGCCTGAAAAATTCTTTCCACAAAGTAACAAACATTAAAACAAAAATGGCAAAAAAAATGATCCCATTAGTTTTGCCATTAGATTCTCATTCCTCTTTATGCAGTGGTGTGAAAGATCAGATGCTGAAAATGAACCCACGTGATTTTTGCAGGGCTCTGGTGTGGAAATGAGCTGTAACACAGGCAGAGTAAGGCAGTTACAGACGGTCGCTGAAGGAGCTTGAGGTGCTGTGAGAGTTTTTCTCTTGCTGTGAGGAGTTCTTTCAGTTTCATGATTGCTGGGCATACTACCTCTAACCTTGGAAGTGTGGAAACATACCCCAATTTTTCTGAAATGTCAGTAGGTTTTAAATTAAAATTAATTACATCCCTCAGTGATAAAAAGGGGATTTGTACAGGTTTAGTATTACATTTTATTGGTATCTGCTTAGCAATACCTGGTGCTCAAACAATAAAGAAGGACCCTTGTGTAACAGATTACAGCTTTTCCAGAAATGCAGGAAAATTTGCAATTCAACATCTGACACAACCAAACCATTTTTTGTAAATATTTTAAAAGTAAAAACAAAGCAGCCACACTTCCAGTTTACTAGGTTTTTCACTGTTTGGGTTGGGTTTTTTTTTAAACTCAGATCTTTGAAACTAAGCCAGATTGTGTTACTAAACGTGCCAGTGCTCAGAGAAACGTCTCTCTGAACGGCGTGTATCCAGCAGGAGGGTGCAGAGGCTTCCCACGGGCGCCCCGGCAGGAGCCTGGGCCGGGCGCGGGCAGGGCCCAGCC
>NW_020799105.1:26313701-26325276 GCF_003259725.1 Athene cunicularia
GTTTGGTGACTTCAGCAAAACAGAAACACTGATTTAAACATGTTTTCTGGATGATAGTGTATACGATACAGTGTGAAACATTTTGGAGCTGATGGCTGGAAGGGTGCTAAGAGCAGGATTTTATTCCACTTCATGCCTCAACAGAGCTGTTACCTAAAGTCTGGATACGGGATTTTTTAACAGGATTTTCTTAGGCCGTGATTTTTCATTGCTGCCTCGTATTATGCTGGAAGCTGAAAACATAAATGTGATGCTTCTGTCTGTGCTGGTGTCTCCCGCCTGCCTTGTCCCAGACCGGCGGCGCAGTGGGTGCTTGCTGTGGGGCTGGGGCAGCCTGCCCGTGCCCTGCCCGCTCCCTGCCCGTGCCCTGCCCGCTCCCTGCCCGTGCCCTGCCCGCTCCCTGCCCGTGCCCTGCTCAGGGCCGCCCCTGCAGCCCCACCACTTGACCCGTGACTTTCCCGGCACTGGTAGCTGATGACTGAGTAGATTTAATACTTCCTTACGCTTCACTAATTTTACACAGACTGTCCTATGTGAAATCATCCTCTTTGTGTACACGGATCCAGCACCGCGGTCGCTCCTCTCCTCTGCGCTCAGGCCGATGCTGCCAGTGCGGCGCTTTGGGAGCTGCTTCGCGTTCGGCATCGAGGGCACCTGCCCAGCGCTCGGAGCGCGGCATGGCCAGAAGCTGGTTGCGTGACAAAAATGCATCTGTCTGCTCTGAACAGTAGGGGTCAGATCTTAACAGGCAGATTGGTTTTTACTGAAAACTTCCAGGCTGAAGCCCCGCGGGAGCGCCGAGAGCTTTCCCGAGGGGTAGCGGAAGGGCTCGGGGGTTCTGCTGACCCGGCTGCAGCTCCGCGGTCGGCTCCGCGGGGTAGGAAGGGCCTTGTCTGGGCCAACCAGACGGTTGTTCCCAGGACTACGGAACTTCGGTTAGCACAGAATAGAATGGAATTGGGAATGACAAGGAATAAGTATGGGGGGGTGGAGTCCCCATCCCTGGGCGTGTGTAAGGGCCGTTTGGATGAGATGGGGGATGTGGGGTAGGGGAGAACTTTGTAGGGTAGGGCTGGTGGTTGGACTCGATGATCCCGAGGGGCTTTTCCTACCTGAATGTTTCTGTGATACTTTAAATATTCCTCATTTTTCTCTTTAATATTCCCACATAAATAAATAGGAACAATGTGTTCGCTCCCAGAGCAAACAATTCTCAAATTTCTTCTGTAAAGGTTTTTTCTTTAAAAAAACAAAAAACAAAAACCCTAAACCAAACCGACCATATTTAGATACTTCGAAGGCTGTAAGTGACGCACAACCACAGGGATAACAAAGGGTGGGTTAGAGGGGCGCCCGGGCCGTTAAGGCTCTGGGTTGAGGGTTCTGAGGGGAGGCGCCGCGTGTGCGCGTGTTGGACAGGAGATGGCACCGTGGGACCACCCAGAGACTGCTCCTGGGCTGCTGTGGTTTGCATTGATCCTAACACATGCTGGAGTTCCTAACAGCTTTGCAGCGTGTTCTCATATTTTTATATTAACAGTCTTTACTCAGATGTTTAGTTTATTTCTTTATATTTCTCTGATCATCTTGTTAAAAGCGGTTTTCATGTTCCTTGAGTGTGACAGAATATTCCTTTATTTAACCTTAAAGGTTTTAGTTTTCACATTGTTCTTATTGGAATGGAGGGTGGAAACACAAAGCAGCTACTTTCACTTAATAAAATTTAAAATATTTTTCTTAAAATTATGGGATTTAGAACCCTAGTTTTGGGAAATTCTGACCGAGGCATGGGTAGGTGAGTAAAGGTTGCTTGTGGTTGCCATTGCATACCTTGATTTTCCCAAAAGTAAATACTCTTTTTGTGCATACGTGTCAGATCAGTGTGAGCGTGCCGTGGCATTTCTGCTCTGTCCTCACCTGAATTGATAATGTCATAAGGGACGGTTCTGGAAATGAGTTTGTTCTGTAGCATTCTCCTGTTAGTTGATGGACTGGCTCTGCAGCAGCGTGGTTACAGAAGCACAGTCATAGCCAACAGTATGAAAATATAATTGACAGTTTTATTGTAGCCAGTTTGCAGGTACGCTTTTTCACTGAGGACAATGAAGTGCCTATGATATACTTCAAATTTACTGCAAACGTTTTTCTTGGTGCAAAACCATGGGAATTTACTAACATGAAGTACGGGTATGGTGGCTTGTCTGCAAGGTAACCTGGCTTCACAGAATATTTGTGAGTTTTTAAAGGCATTTGACCTGGCAGGACAAAAGCAAAATTTTTTTGTAGCTTTACATGGAAAATGCTGAGGGAATGGCCTAACCCTACAACCAGGTGCAAGGACCAGGTTTCTGGGAGTGGGGGCAGATGAAGGTGGAGGTAGGGCTTTGGCGTAGCTCTTCCACAAGCCTCTCTACAAGGCTACTGAGTCCGCATCTGCCAGCATTTCCCACCAGAGCTGAAATTACTCACTAGCTCCTGAAATTCCTGTTTCCTCACCAAATGGCCTATTTTGCTGCCTGCTTTTGCTCCCCAGATTTGGCTAACGTAATTGGAAAACAGGTGCTCACCTCCCTTTCCTCAGGCCCTGGTGATCTCTTACCCGCAGTGCAGACGGGCTGTGGCCACTGCGTACGCAGCCGGTACCTGAGAAAAGGTGCTAAGTACACTTTCTCAGTAACATATCTGATACTTTTCCACAAAATTTACTTTATATTTTACTTAAATGGAAAAAATATTGCCAGAACTTCTCCAGTTGTTCCTGTTCATCAGTTCAGGTAGTCCCCGGGCGCCATGCATTGGTGAAGGTTTTGGGTCAGCAGTCCCAAAATAGCATTTATGAACCTGACCACCACAAGCTACTTTTAAATTACTTGGATAACTCAGGATGCAATTCTGTTCCTGGCACTCCGGTATCATTACGAATTGCAGCTGCGTGTGCCATCAGGATAGCTGTCCCCTGCCAGCTACTAAACGTGATACTGAAGTTACGGGTGAAAGTCATTTTCCCGTTCTTCAATAACAGGAGATCAAGCAAATACCTCTTCCAGATACAAATCAAGGTAAATGCCTCGCTGCCTGGCAAAAAATAAGATTGGGAATTTGAAAAGATAAGAGTATGTTGCCAATTACAACTATTGTAGTACAGTATTCTAGATTTGAAAATATATCTGTAAATTTCCCTTTTTTTTCCCTTATTTTTGGTCCTAAACTGCATGCTGTCATGCCTGCCAGCACCTTGATATCTTTAGACCCGTGTACCTTTTATAAAACCACTCTGTGTTTCTGCTAGGGATAAAATTCACATACTCTGCATAGCTGTCACTGATCTAATTACATACCAGCGTAAAGGCAGCCTGGTTCTCTGTGAGTGAATCTGCAGGGCAGACCCTGCTGCTGGCACGGCTTGCTTTTCACCTAAGTCCTCACTGCCAATGCCTCCTCCAAAACACCCACTGGTTTTAAAACTTGGGGGGAAAACAGCCTTAGGGTGGTGTAAGCCAAGCGTTTTAAATGTCGTGGTACCCTAAGGCTGTTTGCTAAACCCCTGAACTGCACGGGTACGTGTTTCATTCACAGAATCATGTGGGTTGGAAAAGCCCCTGCAGCCCCTCCAGCCCAACCATGACCCTCCCCCTGACCGTTCCCAACTCCCCCAGACCCCTCAGCGCTGGCTCAGCCCGACTCTTCAACCCCTCCAGGGATCCCAGGGACTCCCCCCTGCCTGGGCAGCCCATTCCAACGCCCAACAGCCCCTTCTGCACAGAAATCCTTCCTAATATTTAGTCTTTACCTAGAATGGATTTGTGAAAGTCAGGGAGAAGAACAAACCACGCAGGCCACAGTCGAGATGTTCCAAAAGAGTGTCGGTGCAGCGAGTTTACGAGCTCCAGGGATGTAAGGGGATGGCACGGTACTGACCTTGCTGGGGGGTGGATGCTGCTTTGGTCTGCCTGGCTTGTTCTTAAGTCTGTAAGTAGTACTTCTAATTGTTTCACTTTATGGTAGGAGTTTATGTAAAGCATCAGCATTAATCTGAATTTAAATAATTTAAACAGATTTGTTTTATCTGTCTGTTTTTCTTCTCCAAGATCTTGGGAAAATAAGACTCTTCTAAGTAAATACAAAATAAATATTGCATTTCATCTGTGAATGTTACAACTTAATTGAAGGCAATAAAAGCACAGGAGTGCAGAATTCAATTATAGAGCTGTGACTTCAGCCCGTGTGGCCGTAGCAGAACTCAGGAGCACAGTCATTATGCAACTTCCCTTGGCTT
This sequence comes from Athene cunicularia, assembly GCF_003259725.1. Taxonomy (NCBI): domain Eukaryota; kingdom Metazoa; phylum Chordata; class Aves; order Strigiformes; family Strigidae; genus Athene; species Athene cunicularia. The sequence goes on from NW_020799105.1 coordinate 26,317,978, forward strand.
CCACTGCCTCGTTATTATTTTGCTAATAACCCCCCAGGAGTTCAAGGCAAGCCTTCTGGCAGCTGACTGTTGATTTAGTGGCCTCTGTAGGACGCCCTCTCACAGGAACGGGAGCACGTCGATGCTGTGTGACAAGTGGGGTGACATACAGAAGGCGTCCCCCTACAAGCGTGGCCCCGAGGGGCTGCAGAGCGGCACGTGGGCTCCTGTGGGTTGGTGCCGCTGGCCCCCAGCGCTGCCCCGGCCCTGGCCGCTCACTCCCCCGGGCTTGGAGATCCACAGCCTCCGCGACGTTCTGAGTGTCGCTGTGAACCCAGGTTCCACCTGCTGTCATTTCCATGTAACGTGTTAGCATTCCCTTTTGCTGCAGCTACCGAACAATGCCCCGTATGCCGGTGGTGGCACTGTCTGATGACACTGTCCTCGCCCCCATCCCTCGCGCTCCACACGCTGGGCGAGAGCGAGCCCCGCACTCCCCATGAGCTGGGAGAGGTCCGTGGGGAGGGCTGGGCTGTGTGGGGGCTGCGCCTGGCCCTCGCCCTGGGCTCCCGGCTGGCAGCTACGGTTCAGGGTGGGCTCGTTGCCTTTACCCTTTCCATGAGCAACCTGCCCTTTGCCTTCCCAGACACGCCTCTGAGGGTCCGGGCGCTGCGGAGGAGATTGTCCTGTCATCAGTGTCCCCAGGCACCTGGTTCCCGAGGCCTTCTGCTCCGCTGCCCAGGGCAGGACGTGGACACGAGCCCTGTGCACTCACCGCTCTGAGCCTTGCAGGGCCGGGGAGCTGCTCTGTCTGGGGCGGCCTGCTCGGGTTTTAAAGGTGGAGCTTACACCCAGCGAGGGACGCAAGGGACACGCTGCCAGGTGGCTGCTGGGGCGCTGTGGGACTTGAGACTTGAGTTCATCCACCGAATCCGAGCGACTTCCAGCTTCGGAGTGCACAGTTACTCTGCGGTGCCTCGTGCTGGCCAACAAGTGGCGAGATGTAATGCTATTAGCTTCATTGTTTTCATATTTTTGTAAAGTTGTTTTAGAAAAGATAATGTGTAATCGACTATCAGGAGCCAAAGCCTGCAAAGATCTACTCCTGGACTTCAGTGTGTATGGAGCGTGTGTAAACTTGGTGTGATGATCCCAAGTTATTTTGGAACGCCCAAGGTTATTGTATTTTGAGTATGACTCCATTGTATTCCATAGCATTCATAACGTACTGCATAACAAAAGAAACAGTGTTTTAAAATCTCTGCTTGTATTTCTAAAAAGCGGAATATTTTCATGAAGACTTGGAAGAGCTTTGCTGAACTTCCATCAACTTTTAAGGGTATTACAATTTTGTGAAATATCTAAGTGAATGAATATGAATCTTAATCTAGTAAAAAGTATATGTACATACTGAGTTGAGACTATTCACAAATATATTTATTAGTGATAAGTTTAGTAGTACATGTAGTTAGTGATACGTGTAGTTGCTGTTTATTACTTTCAAAATCCGTTGAGCTTTAGTGCTTCCAGCCCTCTTACAGTCAATAGCTTCTGCGCTCCTACAAAGTGACCTACGCATGTATTTGCACTAATGAGATTAAAACCCCCTGTTTTCATTTCAGCTATTTTAATACATGCACATATTTAAATGTTAGCACGTGCACAGGACTGGGGACATAAATCCCAGCCCAGTCCTGTGTTTGTACAGTTACCGTGGATGGACGAGTCCGTCTCAGTGTTCTCTGGCCGCTGTAGGTGTGTGCAGACAGAGGCTGCAGAAGCAGCAGGTAAAAATCCGGCCCGATAGACATGTGCACTACTTTCTTCTCTTAACTACAGATACTTATATACCCATTCTCCTTGTTTTGTTTCAAGTCCGAGGTTGAAGATCGACAGACCAAGCTAACAAAACCAAAGGAGGGCTCCGTCTCCGGGAGTGTCGTCTCACGGCCTTCACGGGGGAGTTTCCACCTGACTCACCAAGAAGGCAAACTCAAAAGATCTTTGCCAGTAGCAAATTCTGATTGTCTGGAATTGTTAAAGTGTGAAACATTTACTTCGTAAGAATGAGAATTACAGAAGCCTCCTCTTCTCACTTAGTCTTCCCGACTGCATCTGACAACGTTAAACCTATACTGATAATCGATCTGCTCTGACTGTAAAATTAGTCTCTTTTAGAAGATTTGAGGTACAGTGCTGTAAAGTGTTTTCTTCAGACTCTGCACATTTTCCTCAAGCACACTTCTACAAGCTACGAAAATCCTGTGAAAATGAAATTCAAAAATTGCCCCGAAGGTTTGGAACAGCCACTTGTAATTTTACTAATATGAGGAACCAGGTGCTCTTAGTGATCTAATTTCAGGAATCCCGCATCTCTGGCCTTGCACTGTATGTCCCCGTCATAGCGGATCAGCTCGGGGTTTCATCACAAATGCTGTGTTTAATGTTAAATTGTAATATTATATTCAAAGCTAGTCTTCAAGCGTAGAATCACTTTATTTGCGTTTTCCTGCCACGAAGGCCGCGTCGCTCCCCGGCCGGGAGGAGGCGGTCAGGAGCCCTTCCCAGGGTGCCAGTGCTTGGGTCTGAGCCCGGCTGCTGGCTGGGAGCAGTGAGCCCCGGGGTGGGGTAACGGGGTCCTGGATCCAGCAGTCACACCGCTGAGATGAGGCGAAGCGTGCGGCGCCAGGACGGGCTCAGGAGGAGCCGCAGTACTTGGAGGCTGGTGCTGCAGAGCTGCCCCGCCGGAGCTGAGCCGCTGCCAGGGATCTTCCAGCCCCACAGGAGGCCGGGCAGGGCCTCGCCGCGCTGGATTCCACGCGCAGCAGAGGTCTGTCTGCTCCCTCCCATGCCTTCTGTATCCTGCCATCCCCACTGTCATGTCCTCCCCATCACAGTCCTGTCGCCTGTCCTCCGCTGACAGCAGAAGTACCTCCGGTGGGCCCCGCCTCCACTTTGGGCTAAGTCTGAGTGCTTTAAAACACAGAATTTTAGTCACAGGAATAAACAGTAATGCCACCAAACCGCTCTGTGGGGTCAAAGCAGCAGTGTTTGGGACAGAGGAATGCACAAAAAGGGGAAATTAGTCTTAAGGAAGAGCAAGGAGCAAGCCCACCCCGTCCTGCGGGGCAGAGGTTGATGCACCAGGGCGACCTATGAGTCTGCTCCTCCTCACCTCTGGTCATTAACCAGGCTGTACGGTCTGCTCCTCCTCACCCCCGGTCATTAACCAGGCTGTACGGTCTGCTCCTCCTCACCCCCGGTCATTAACCAGGCTGTACAGGCAGCTCCAGGGGAGGCCTCTGGGCAACTCCCGTAGCTTTGGTGCCCTCTCTCTGAGCAGGTGCTACTTGATGTGGCATTAATTCCATCCACTTTTGACAAGGTTTCCTTTGAATGTCCCTAAGACGTGTTTACGCAGACCCATCCACTGTTCCCAGACTGGTAATTCTGCGCTGATTTATCCTGTGTGTAACGGTCTGCATCTGGTCCAAGTTGTATTCAGAGTCCCTGGGTTTAATGAACGGATGTGACAGTAGCAACTGCCTTAGTCATTTCTGATCCGTTTTGGAGGCAGACTTTCTCTAAAAGCGTATCACCATGTTTTAGAGAATGCTTCGAAAAAATCCTTTTCCTCCTGAAAATCAGTACAGATTTCTCTGTCCTTGGGGACATTAGAACTTTCCTCTGTGCTTGCATGTTGCTCTCAATGTATTTTCAAGGTTCTGCAGAAAGTCAAGGCTGCCCTAGAACTACAGTTTGTCCTGTCCTCTAGGCACTGCGATTGCAACATTTAAAAGTTTCCATAATAAATAATACCAAATACCAATTTAGTCGAGTTGTTTAGATGAACAGAGAAAATAATGCAGAGTAATATTCATGTGAGTAAACATTTATTAGCCCTTTTTGGCAAGCCTCTACTTGAAACCTCCATTAAGCTTCAGCAGTTCATGTCGGATCCTTTGTGTGCCATGAGAATTCAGCTTTAGTCAGCAGCAGAGATCTTTCATTAGTTCCATATGAATCGAGGGTACCTGAGTCTGCTCAGCAACTCACATCAAAATGGGATCCTTCCATAAAAGCTTAATAAAAATATAAATGTTATTTGTAAAGGATGGTTGTAAAAATAAGTTACTGGATGCAACACATCAAAATCTCGGATTTCAAAGCAAGCTGGAAGTGAGTGTGCCAGTTCTGTGAGCGCTGCGCCAAAGGCAGAGCTGAAGAGGCGTGGTGGGTTCACTCACGCGTGAGGCAGAGTAAGGGCGGGTTGTAGAACGCATCTTGTTCCTGGCCCTAGCTCATACTGCCTGTAGTTATCAGTAAAAGCATTAATTTTTGTACAGCATTGCTGCTTGGCCTGTGCATGAACCCTAAGGAAACCCTGAAGGAAATGCTACTAGCAGTTGTACAGAACTACATTGTTTAAGTAATTAGCAAACGCAAGGTTAAAAAAAGGATATTCTTGGCTTTTTTTTCCTAAAAGTCACATTTAAGAAGGGCTTTGCTTTTGCTTTTCATGGTTGTGACCTTCATGTCTCTGAAGGCCCAAGCAGAAATCATCCGTGAAGGCTGAACCAGTGGATCCCAGGGGATCTGTTGCTTTTGTAGGTTTGTGGCCATTCCTGAAGCATCTTTCTTGCCTTTGGTGTGAGGTGTCGCTGAATGTGCTTCCGGATATGTCAGAGAGATTTGTTTTGCATCTGTCTGTATCAGCAACTGATTAATAAGAGGCAGTGACTGAACAGGTTATTTCAGTTATTTTTGTACAAATACGAATGTGATGATTGATTTCTGTGCTGGTTTTATTGGTACTTGCTCATGGAAAAATGGGAATGGACTCTTCCACTCCAGCAGGAGGGCTGAAATTAATTCATACTTGTTTGTTCCATTTTGAGGAATGCCAGACCTCTGAGAGGAGAGGAAAGGAGGGAGGATGACCAAACACAAAATTTAATTGCTTTATCCTTTTGTTTTGGCACGCTTTACAGGCAGAGCACAGCCGCTCTGGCAGTGGCAGTGCCCAGCACAGGTGCAGTTTGCCTGCACCAGTAACCGCCCTGGCCCTGACTCACTTCCACAGATAATGCTGGTTAGTGCAGATACCTGTGAGTATTTAACAAGCCAGACTGCACTTGTATCTGCAGCTGAATGTCACTTTGAGACTGCAGGTGAATCAGCTGCTCTGGGGTGTTTGTTACAGCTCAGGCTTTAGAGCTTTTCCCTGGATCTGTGGTCTCACTGTCACTTTTATATGGTTTTCAGGTGCTGTTGGGGCCTTCATCAGTTAAAATCTCAGGGTGTCTGGGCAGGAAAAAAAGGTTTAAAGGGTTAAAATTTCCAAGTCAAGCTTTCCCAGTTAGGAGCTGTGGGGAGGGCCTGACTGCGGCGGAGTGGAGCCAGGCCGGGTGCTGCAGGCTGCTGTCTGAGTGCTAGGAAGGGGTAATATTACCCCTTTTGGAAAACAATTAACGGAATTGTTTATTCTCAGGGATGTCAAACCAGTGCAACCAACAACAATCTCCTTGGAGCAAACACACAGAAAGAAAAAAATTCAGCACAAACCGTTGCGTTTGGCAAAGTTAACAGAAAGGCAGCTCCCATCGGGAAGTGCTGGGTGACCCTGAGTTTCAAGGATTTCAAAGACCCAAAACAAGGTGGAAAAATGCTACTGCATTTTGTGTACAAAGGAACAGAGACATCATCTGAACCTGCTCTGCAGCCTCACAAAACATGCGGAATAACGTTTCCTTTGTGAACAGGGGAAAAAATACAGAACTGAAGTGTTAGCAGAGACGTTTTCTTAACTCCCTCATATTTCAAAAGCAATGAAAATGGTATTTCACTTCTGAATATTTGTCAGAGGATGTACAAGCTTGTTGCAGGGTCATTGCAGTGAATAAGCAGCAGAAAATTTACCCGGAAACAAAAGTGGAATTAATTTAATTACTTCACAGTGGTGAAGTGACAGAAGTAAACATCAGAGACGGGTGAAGTAAGATGTAAATTGCTGCCTAACCTTAAAGTCAGAAGTACGTTTTAGCAACTTGAGAGAGGTGCTGTTACAGATGTCTGGCGCTGATGGAGCCACCTGAAGTCTTCTCAATGATTTTAAGTGGCCAGAATTTCTCTCCATGTTTCCATATTCCACACAATTCCCGTGTCTTAGAATACCGTGGGTGGGCACGGAAGCTCGCTACAGAGCGCTTTGTGTGTTGCTGCCGCAGGTCGTGGCACACGTGTTTCTTGCTGTGGACTCCCAGCACGGCTGCCCGGGGGCCAGCACGGTGTTTCAGAGCAGTTTCTGAGTCCAGATCGTTGCTGATGGAGCTGTGGGCAGCCACGGGCAGATGACCAGCTCTGAGCGGGCTCTGAGATGGGAGCGTGGGGGTAGCTCACAGCAGTTGTTGTCTCCGTGTCATTTGGACCTAGAACTGAGCAGACCCGGGGATTGTGGCTTCCATTGGCACCACAGTATGTCTGGGACAGTAAAAAGGGTGTTTCAGCCGTGTCTGGTGTTCGCGGGGGCTGGGGGAGGAGGCCCTTCTGGTGCTCGGGGGCTGTGAACTGGTGTTTGAGTAGAAGCCAAGCGAGGGGCGGGCGGTGGAGCTGGGGGAGGAAGGCTCCTGCTGTGGGGGCTCAGGCCGCTACCTGTGGCCGTAGTGTGTTGCCCAGACGCGGTGCTGGAGGGGGGTTTGCAGCCTTTGGGTCGTTGTTCCACACCAGGACGTGCGGTGGCACGTAGCGATGTGCAGCCCGTGTCCAGGCCGCTCGTTTTCCTACTTACAGCGTTGGCAAAAGGCACCATAGGCCCCTGGAGTCAGACCCCCAAAACAATGAAAATCCACCGAAGAGACGCCTTAATACATACATTTCGATTTGTCAGTCTTTTTCAGACACACCTCTTGGAGGTGTGAGAAGCTGTGGAGCACCGGGCCTTCGTTGGGGCCCCCGCACAGAGCTGCCCCGCCCTGGCACCCCCCGGGTCCGGGTGGGCGGTTCTGGGTGTCTGGGGAGAGCGGCAGGACGCCGGCCCCTCGGCTCCCCCGCGGGGGCTCCCTGCCGCGTATTCAGCCAGTGCAGGTGCTTCTGTGTGTTCGTGGTTACTGGTGGTCTAACCATTGTCTTTATCCCGGACGGGCGGCTGTACCGTGAGGAGTTTCTCAGTTCTGTGTGTTCTGACCCGGCGGTGACCGAGGGCTGCGCCTGGGCCGCAGGCTCCAGCGCCGTGCGCTGCTCGGGGCCGTTACTGCCAGTGGCGGGACGGAGCGGCCGCCCAGCGCACGACGTTATGGCGAAGAACTCTCGCTCTCCGGTCGC
>NW_020799105.1:26325326-26359726 GCF_003259725.1 Athene cunicularia
GGTCTCGGGCAGATCGTGGAGCATCTTCCCTCCGGTTCGCTGTTTTGCCGTGACAGGACCCGGCGGGGCCGGGGGCCCCTCTGAGACCGGCGGAGGCACTCTGGAAGGGATCCGCTGGCGCGGCGGCGCGTTAGCCCCACGCGAAACGAGCTTTGCCAGCGCCGGGGGGTGGCCCTGCCGCAGCCGGGCCGCTGTCCCCGCGCTGGGCAGGCTCAGGCCGGGGTTTGGGGTCGGTCTGCTCGAGGGACAGTCGGGTTAGTGCTGGGAAGGGCCACAGGCAGCTTCACCTCTCTTAATTCTTCTCCGAAGATGTATGAAGCAAGACTTCTGAACCTAATTTTCAGAGTTTATTTAGTTTCGCAGGGCTCTCCCGGAAAATTGGAGCCAGATTTTCAAAAGTATTCAGGCATCTAAACTCTATTAAGAGTCTATAAAGCCGCTCGGTGTCTGGTTCCAGGCGGAGCAGCGAGCAGGAGGCATCACACAGCCACAGCTCTTTCCACCTTTTCACATTCCATCGTCTTCCTCCTTCCCGACAACATGCACTGTTTTCACCTGGGTTTTTTTCCACTAACATTTCTCCATGATTTTTGTCTTCTTTTTGCCCCGTCTGCCCCCCGTGGATCCAAGGAACCACCAGACGGGTTTTTCTCCCAGGCTTTAAGGCGCTTCTGGGGCCAGTGATGCCGATCTCTGCTGCAGCAGGAGGGCGGCGGACGGCCCGCGCCCGCCGGAGCAGGGACTTGTCTCCAGGGGTTGGTGCTCGTTCCACTGCTGTCCCGGAGATCCGCGGCCTGGACGGGGCTGCCTGCACCGGCGGTGGGGCTGCGGGAGCAGCATCCCGCTTTATGACTTGAAGCGGAATGGGGAGGGCAGAACGAAGGGGTTGGGGATGTGTTTTACCCCATGAGCAGGATAGGTGCCCCCATCTCCTCCCACCCGCCCCAGGAATTATCAGGCCTGTCTGTGGCGAAAAGTGAGCCTTTGCACAGGCCCGCCTGCCTCGAGCTCACGCAGGGATGGGATTCTGCTCCCTCTCGTCACCTTAAAAAGAAAACCAAAACAAAAACCTTTGAGCCGGCCAGTTTTCTGGCTTGCTGGCACAGTAGGGCTGCTTCAGGTACAGACATGGGAGGAAGAGCAGCCCGGCTTCAGAGCACCACCTGGCACTGCGTTTTAATCCTCTTTTCGGCCGCGATGGAGTGGGACCACATCCCGCCTCTCTCCAGGAGCCCTGGGTAGAGAGCTCAGCTCCCACCAGCCTCCTGCAGCCCTGGGGGAGAGCCTCTCCCCGCTTCGGGTGTTGTGTGGAGCAGCTGCTGGGGCCGTGTCCTGTGCGCAGTAGTCCCGACCACCAGCTGGCCCCTGGTGACCACAGTGAGCCCGTGATGTGGTTGTTGACGGGGGCTGGAGAGCCCCGGCCTCTGGCTCTGGCTGGGCCACAGGAAGGAAATGTCATAGGCCAGACGAGTGCCCAGCTCTGGGGGGACCTCAGTGACGTTGGGTGAGCGTGAGGGATAGCCTGAGCGCTGCTTCTGCGCTGCAGCAGCTGTAAATTTGGGATGTGGAGGGAAGAAGAGCTTGAGCTCGTCACGTTAGTAGCAGAGCGCAGGAGTCGGCCTGCTGGTGGTTGGAAGGCAAAGTGTCCCCAAGGCCGCAGCCATTTGTGAGCTTGGTGCAACTTTGAAGGCCCCAAAGCAGCGATGTGGCACAGCCGTTTCCCCTCCCGCTCCCTGTTTCCCGCCGATGGGACTGATGGCTGCCCAGAGCGGGGCTGTGGGCAGCGGGACAGGCCTGGCAGGAGGGGAGCAACCAGAGGGGGTTGTTTTACCTGGATGAAAAGAGAGGGGGACCCCAAAAGAGAGGGAAAGCATCTATGGTGGCTCTTTGGCTTTTTCTGTTATAAACTGGTGTTAGCGTTACGTAGAGGTTGAGTCTCTTTTGTTTCTCCTGAAGGGCAGCGGGTGGCACAGGGAGGTGAGCAGGAGCCGGCCTGGATGCCAAGTGTGCAGGCAGCCAGGAGATCCCTTCTGTCCAGGCCCCACCCGCCGGACTCCCGTTATTTTAGCTGCAAAGAAGCAGGCGCAGGTTTGAACCCAAAACCACCTGCCCGGGTTTGCGGGGGCTCGGCCTGCAGGCAGCTTGCGTGGGAAGCGGGAGTGGCTGCGGGCAGGAGCCAGCCTGCCTGCAGCCTGCCTGCAGCCTGCCTTCTCCCCTGCGTGCCGGTGAGCGCGCCTGCCTCCAGCCTTTCCCCTGTGCCTTTGGGAGCAGTGGGATGTAGTTAAAAATGCATGCCTGACTTTTCCAACAGCTGTGGAATTATTTGAAGAAAAAAATGGTTATTGGCTTCCTACAGGCATCCCTTTCTGCCCGCAGCCTGGATAGCGTATGCAGCAAGCACCAGTACTTATTACCGGGTGACTGGTGGTTATTTTCTTCTAATAAATTCACTCTTCTAGACAGTAAGCTACGTAGCATCCATGCTTATGAGATTTAAATGCATTTTGACTGCAGTTAAAGTGTTTTTTGAGAACAAGACTTGACAATTTTCTTGCAACGGAACTTATAATTAGTTGGTTTTTAATTATGCATGAGGATAAATTGGAGGATGATGTCTTCTTTTCCAAGCAGAGGTTGGGTTGAGGTAACTTAGTCCTTTTGGCTACATCTGCCCCAGAAAGGGAGATTATAAGCAGGGTGAATTCACTTTCTGCACTATGTCCTGATGCCTGTAACATCTGCACAGGCACTCACGCCCAAAATTTGGGCACCTTCATCTCCGTTGAATCGGTTCAGGTACGCAGAATCAAGAGTGGCAGTGAGCAGAGTGAAGAAATACATTAACTACCCCCACATCTGTGCAAAAAAAGTGGGGGGGATGTAGGGAAAGCTTGTGAAACTATTTCTCCTTGTGGTAAAAGTGAGCCGCTCCTGGAAAGTGAAGTGTGTCAGATGAAATGTTCCTTGTTCTGCAGTGGGTGGAAAGACACCAGAGCTAAATCCTCTTAGAAGGAGCCGTGCCTGTGTGGAAGGTGGCTCCGGGCTGGCTGCGGGGGCAGCGCCGGGGGTGCAGGCAGTCCCTGGTGTTCCCGCGGCTGGAGAAGCCTGGAGGAGCTTGGTGTGTCCCCACCGGTGGGCTGGAGGGATAGAGAAACCGAAAGCAGCCCTGGGCGGTGGCGGTCGATGGCTCCTGCTGGCGCTGGGTGATACGGTGACGAGATAAGGGGTGTCTGTGCCTGCCCTCTCTGGGGCTGTTTTCCTGCCCCCCCGTGATGGAGAGGTAGGGCTGGGGGGCACGTAATGGTGCGGGGAGGCGGGTGGGACAGCAGGACTCGCCTCTGCCCAAGACTGGCGTGGTAGGCAGCCTGGGAAAGGGATGATTCCTCAGCAAAACCGCTCTCTTGGCCTTTGGAGACGCTTCCAGGATGAAGGAAGAGACCTGGAGGCCCCTCGGGAACAAGCACGTCCATCGGCCCCCGCCCTGGCTGCCCTGGGTGCAGGGCACCCGTGTGGGGCCCGCGTGGGCTCCCGTTCTCCTGGCCGGAGGAGCCGTGGGGCCATGGCCCTCCCTGACAGAGCCGCTGCCTGGGCCTGTGGAAGCCGCTGCTGTTGAAAATGGACCTTGAGGTGCTTTGCTGTCCAGGGTGGCAGGCTGCGAGCCCTTGGACGAGGCAGGTGGTGGGTTTTCTGTCAGACCGCTGGTGCTGCTGCATCTTTCGGCCGAGGAGCTGCTGAATCAGCACAGGGCGATGACTGTGTCTGGGTGAGGAGTCCCTGCTGCGAGGGGCTCTTCCTCACCATCTTTTCCTTGTATTTCTGTGGCAAGCCTAAAATGGCAGGACCCCAGCCTCATGGGCTTCTGCTTAAAATGGCTTAACAGCCACGGTGCTGCTCTGAAGGGCGAGCTGGGCCGTTTCAGACCTAGCAGGGTTGTGACGTGCTAATACGGTAACTTCACAAGCATAAATCATCCCAGGGAGTGAACGTCTGAGTGCTTCGCTTCTGCCAAGCGAGGAGCTTCGTGCTGCGCCGGATCCTGGGGAAGGAAGCGGGTTTGATGGACCTGCCTGCTCGCTTGCTGCTCCCCGCAGCCTGGCTCCGAGCAGGCAGGATCCGGGCTCGCCCGCGGGAGCAGAGGGAGGCTGGGCTCGTGTCCACATGACGAGCAGACTTGCACAGTTCTCTGGTGTGACCAGATTATACAATCTCAGTGCATAAAATAACCAAAATTTATAGCCAGGCCTTCGGAAATGATATCACTGTCAGTTGTTTTATGAATGATGCTGACTTCTTTGTTTGGCTGTACAAACTGTACTTGTGTTCTCGTTGTTTGAAAAACACCTACCTTCTCAGTTGTCTGTGTTTAAAAAAAAACCCTTAGAACAAAAACATTTTGTTCCAAATTATGTGGTTTCAACAGCTTAATCCGCTTGACTGGCTAGCATTCGAACTGGGAGCTTCCCAGTTGAACTAAACTGTCATCTGAACAGTAAGTTCTTGCACTCTTACTCTTTGAATAATGGGGAAGGACTTTCCAGAGTCCAGACAACTCACTGGGTCTTCTTATTTCAGAGAAGGGCAGTGACTTGGTACCAGAATCAGACTAATTCCTGCTTGCTTTGTTTATGCAAGCTGTATTTTCAAACTAGGTGGATGCAAATCAGGTGAGAGAGAGACAGTCTGTAGTTGTCTGTGGAAAGGAGAATGGAGCCAGTGGGTTAGAGCATTAGCAGGGGACCAGGTTCCCCCTTCTCCTGTGCCCTCCTTGAACAGCCCTGCTGGTTTTTGTCTCTGACTGGGATGGTTGTGACCTTTGCTGACGCTGCTGGTGCCTCTGGGGAAGGAGACGGCTGCTCGCCGGTGCCTGGCGAGGGGCAGTGGCGGTTTTAGGGTCTGTCCCGCTGCAGAGCGGCGCGGCCCGAGGGCAGGGCTGGGGGGTAGGAGCTCCTCTCCCGTGGCCAACCCGCAGCGGTGACTCTGTGCTTCTCTTGGTGAGGGGATGTGCGAGTGAGTGGACGCCTTCAGCTTCTCTTCAGTGCCCTTCTGTGTCACGGTTGCCAGAGTCCTTCTCTTTAATGCCAAGAAGCTCCTCCCTTGCTAGTGGTTGGAAGGAATATGATGTCCAGTGAGGAGTGGAGCAGGGAGTGTAACATCCTCAACTAAAAACTAGTGTTTGTTTTTTAACTGTTCTCCATCTCTTGCTGGCTTCTTCATGGCTCACCTGTACAGCATTTTGTTATTATTAAAAAAGCTGAAACACTTCCCTGACGGTGCACTCTCGACAGAAGCGTCTCTGGAAAGCCAAGACAGCGAGCATTGCCCACTCTGAGTCAGTGTTTAAGGGCAAATATTTGTCCAGGTGCTGTGTTAGCATAATATTTCTAATGTCAGGCCAAGGGCATAAGTTCTGGTGCAGATACCCAGAGATATGAGTGGCGGTAGCGAGTTTCAGTGTTTGAGAGGGTTTGCTTTTGCCAATACAGCTGCAAGATATTGTATCCAGACTTTGGCAGCCTGTAACGAGACTCGGCACTGAACAACAGTGATCATCATTCTTAACCTTGCTATTCTGAAGTAGCAGTGTATTCCTTATTTTAACAAATAAAGGCACATGGGGAGAGACCGGAGGCAGAGGAGCAGAGCTGTGTGCTGGTGAACTTGTGGCTTGAACGTGCAAGTTACCCTCCTGAGTCAAGATGCTCAGATTTTCAGTGAGAAGCTGAAAAATCAGCTGTGCAAGTACAGCGTGAAGGAAGGAAGTTTAATAGCTCCCAGCAGGCTTGTATAATCCGTATCACAGCGCTCCTCGTGGCTTCACCAGCCTGCTGATAAAATAAACTTTGTCTGATAAAATTTCTTAGAGTAAAACCTTGTGCAAATTGCTCATGGAAACAGAGTTTTTGGTTGCCATGCCTTTTCTGGCAGGAGAGTAGGACACCTTTCCCAAATTTTGAGATGCTGTTATTTTTTTCAGTGGCAGAATTGGCTGCCTTGTCTTAAAAGTCAAGGGAAAATGTAGCATTCTTGGTATATTGAAGTTGTGTGAGGGGGTTTGCTGGTTGGTTGGTTGTTTTTAAATAAACTAACATGTTAGTTTTGTGCAGTCTTCCCAGGGAAGCAACTTTCAAACATCCTTACCCTTTGTCTCTTTCCCTCCCTGTCCTCTCGCCCTGTTTTAGGTCCGGATTGTTCTGTCTCCCGTCCTCCTTTCCCAAGCACGAGGACCCTCCTGCTGACGCTGTCACTAATGGAGTTGCTGATGGCAGAGATGCTGTGCTGGGCAAGACAGAGCCGCAGCCTGCTGCAGAAAAGCCTCCCAAGGGTAACGGTGATGAGCAAGTACCCCCCCTCCTGCCTCCCCCTCCACCTGGCAGCCTCCCTCCTTACCCCCCTTACTTTGAGGGAGCCCCCTTTCCCCGCCCGCTGTGGCTGCGGCACACCTACAACCAGTGGGTTCCTCAGCCGCCGCCACGGACTATAAAGAGGACGAGGAGGCGTTTGTCACGGAATAGAGACCCGGGAAGGCTCATCATGAGCACGATCAGGCTGCGGCCGAGGCAGGTGCTCTGTGAGAAGTGTAAAAACACTCTGAACCCCGAGGATGCCAACACAGCCAGGCAGAGTGCTAAAACCAGGAGGAAGCTGAGCATTCAGGACAAAGAGCAGAAAAAACACAGTGACTCCGACTACGTGGAGAAAAGGAACAAAAGAGAGAAGAGAGAGGATGACAAGTTTTCTGGGGAACTAGTGCATCGAACACCAGTTATAAAAATATCGTACAGTACTCCACAGGGAAAGGGCGAAGTTGTAAAAATCCCGTCCCGGGTTCACGGCTCAGTCAAACCGTTTTGTCCAGAGCGAATATTACAGAACGGAGGGGAGGACCAAGAGGAGACCAGAGACTCTGAACGCTGTCGAGAAACCAAATGTTTAATGGACAAGTCAGCAGGCAGCCAGCTTGCTTCCATTCCAAAACTGAAGCTCACGCGGCCGGTGCATTCCAGTGCGGATGTCCCACCCCCAAAGATACGGCTGAAGCCCCATCGCATAAATGATGGTCAGAGTGTTTCAATTTATAAGGCAGAACTGATTGATGAAATCAGCGTCCTTCAGAACAGCAGGGAGTCCAACCCAGGCGCGTTTTACAATGATGAATCCACAGACAGAAATTTAGCTGAGATATCTTCAGGGAGTTCAGGTGAAGACGATGATTTTAAAAGATTTCCCCAGGGTAAAGATGGACATGATAACTTGGCTTTCCTTATGAATTATCGTAAAAGAAAAGCAGATTCTTCTAGTTTATCAGTGTGTAGTAATGACAGTCTAGACGAATCCAAGTCTTCTAGTTCAGAAGTGACATCACCAGAAATGTGTGACTTTTTGCCTGGTGATGATGCATCCGTCTCTTCATCTTCAAAAGATGAGCGTAAAATTGTGCCGCCACTGACAGTCAGACTGCACACCCAGAGCGTGTCCAAATGCGTCACAGAAGATGGAAGAACTGTTTCAGTGGGGGATATTGTTTGGGGTAAGATTCATGGGTTTCCATGGTGGCCAGCTCGTGTTCTTGACATAAACCTTAGCCAGAAGGAAAACGGGGAACCTTCATGGCGAGAAGCTAAAGTATCGTGGTTTGGTTCTCCAACGACTTCATTCTTATCTGTTTCAAAACTCTCTCCTTTCTCTGAGTTTTTCAAACTGAGATTTAATCGCAAGAAGAAAGGGATGTATCGGAAAGCTATCACGGAAGCTGCAAAGGCAGTAGAGCATCTGACTCCAGAAATAAGAGATCTCTTAACACAGTTTGAGACATAACTTTGCCTCCAGTATCAGGTGAGTGCTTGCTGGACTAACGCTTCCCATGAAAAACCTCCTTGTGCTTTTTAATCTACATTCCGCTGTGTGTTTGCATTTGCTTCTCCATGAAAACCGAGGTTGATGGGTGTTAAACTTAAATGCCTCGCTGTTAGTGGCTGGCGGTGATTTCAGAGGTGAGAGGAACCTTTAGTTCCAAACCTCTGGGGGGGACCATGGGAATAGGAGCCCCCGCTCGCGGGGGGAGTACAAAGCAGATGTGAGGGAGCAAGTGTCGCTTGTTCAGAGAGCTGATAAAATTGTAGCACTGTGTTAGGCCGTTTATTGTAGAATGTGGTGAGTGCTGAGGATACTCTGTGTCAAAACTAATCCTGTGTGGCTGGAGGACTAAATAGGTCCTTGGCTTTCTTTGAAACGTTTTTTGGTTCAGAGAATAAAAGTCTTCTTGGAACTGAGATTATATTTATCGTATCTAGGTTCAGATGCCCAGCAGTTCCCCATAACAGTTGAGGGCCCTTGGAGGGCCTTTGCTCTCCTGCAGTTTCTCTGACCCCTCTGGCGTCGATTTCTGGATTTTTTTATGAAAGCACTTTCTTTATGGATCTTCAAGACAATTGTACCAAAAACTGTCTTTAACTGGGGAACAATTTTTCAATATTTCTCGTAGCAGTTGTGGCTGAAATCTGGGTGTATTGCTGGGGAATGGCCCAGGTCATCACATTAAGTTCTTCTGGGCTTCACTTGCAATCTCTTTGTCTGAGGAGGTGGGGGTGGGACATGAGGTGGGAACATAAACGTGGGAGATGACTCATTGCTTCCACGTTTTGCTTTTACTGGTTGCAAGCATGGAGGATGGGACTCCCTTTCTCATCAAACAGTCAAAACTTTGCCCAGGCGCCTAAAAATACAGGATGTGGTGTGTCTGGAATAGAAACACCGTCTGTTACAGTTGATGCTGCCTCGGACACTGCCCTCCGTGAAGTCCATGGGAAAAATCCAGCAACTCGAATAAGATCTAGAATTGTTTCACAACCTCCCAGTCACCACTATCTAGACAAGACTTCATCTGTGATGCGATTAAACAAGGGGAGGGATTAACTTTCTGACTGAAAACCGTAACTAATCATTATGGAGAGTCTTCTTGTTGAAGGTCTTGCTTTATACAGTGTGATTCATTATGTCGCCCCCTAAGTTTTTCTGCTCTTTTTCACACCAAGGACTGTGTGTCTGCCAGCCAGTACTACTCCTGCTCGAGACTCTGTGCTTCTCTGTCTGAGCTGTTGTGGTGAGTGGGACTGTGGGGGTCAGTCCTGTGTCATCCTGAGGGGATGTACCCTCTGTCATGATGGCACTTCACCACCTTCTTGAGGGTGATGAAGGACTTCCTTTGCTTGAGTTGTTACTCCGTCTTGGCAAGCCTGGCTGGAGTAAGTAATCAGAGGGTGGCATATTCATCCTGTGTGCCCAAGGTGTCCGGATGACTGGGCACTCGAGGGAGTGAAAATGTAGAACTGCAGCAGCAGCATTTAAGCTTCATCCTTGATTTTGCCCCTTCAAATGCTGCTTAACTCTGGCTAAAGACTTGATTCTATCAGGAGTGTTTGGATTGGACCCAAAGTCCTATTAGCTGGGTCTGGAGTGTAAATAAACCTGATGCCCAGTATACGCTGTCCTCGCTGGGGAAGGAGCCGTGCTCAGAATCTGTCGCCCCCGTCCCGACAGTCTGTGTGTAAGGAGCAGCAGGGCTGGCTCGGCCGCGGGCTGGCCGCGGCGGTCAGGCTGTGTGACGCAGGGGAGCTGGGGGCCACGAGCAGCTCAGAGGCCAGGCCTGGAACCCGAGAGGGGAGGATGTCTGCCTAGTCCCGTCTCAGCCGAAGGAAGGCGCTGCCTGTGTCACCAGTGAGGGCACTGCGGGTGTGCTGGTGGTAGCGCTGGGGGCAAGGCCTCCGGGAGGAAAGGAAGCACTTGCTCTGGAGGAGACCTGCGCTGTTGCAGGGACAGCGGGCACCTGAGCAGAAGGGCTGGACCAGGTCTGTAAGCTGGGGGAAAGAAGAACATGTTGAGAGTGAGAAGGAAATGGTGGATGTCCTGGATTAGACCAGACCCTCCCTTTGCACGCTTCGGCCAAGGCTCTGTGCGTGTGTATGGCTACGTAGGTACGTTTAACACATCTCGCCGTGTCATCGGCCTCCTGCAGCTGGCTTTCCACGGGTGATTTTCTGCCTTACGTGTGCCTAAGGTGAGCTGCCAGCACAGCCTGCCTGTCTGGAGATGACGTAATGTTGGATAAACAACTGCAGTTGCTCCAGACCAGAAAAGCAGAACAAAACAACTTCCCGTGTTCCACGTGTCACACTTACTTAGATTAATGATTAGACCAGCATGTCTAGTGTTTTGGTACCTCAGTTGTAAAACAGCTCGTTATTGTGGAGACTTGCCCTGTACCTAGTTCTGTTCAGGAGGACTGAATTTTACTGCTTTCCCTGAATTTTCCTAAGGTAGAACTGAAATGTTTCCATCAGTTGCTCACCAACTGCTCTTTCCTGAAGGGTGTAACTTAAGTTTTCACTGATGTTTGCAGTTGCGGAGTCCCAGGACCACGATGACACTTGAGCTGCAGTTAAATATCTGAGAGCTTTGAGGCCTTTCAGGGCAGTACAGCCTTACATCAGTTAACGCAGTTTCGAAGAGCAGGCATCTGGCTGGTCATGCTGCACGTTGCCAGTGTACAATCCGCCGTGCTGCGGCTTCACCAGCAGCTGCACGAGGGCCTGTTGTCACTAACACAGACCAGGAGCAGGAGCCCAGGAGGTGCCTTCCGTGGCTGCGCTTTGCTAATGCCACTGCTGCTAATCCTGAGCACGGCAGAAGTTTGTGGCTGTTGACACTTTCTGTTGTGAAACTTTCTGTCTCCTTACACGTGACACTATTCTGCAAAGTGTGGAGGGCAGTCACTGGAAAAAACGTACATTTCAGGTGATTTGTGGATACATACAAAACTGGAAGCAGTTGGATTTATTTTTTTTTAAGTTGGGTTGGAAAAGCTTGTATGATCACTTATGTTTTTAACATTTTGTCCTTATACTTTTTTTTGCAAAGAAAATACTTTATTAAAAGCTTATTGTTAGCTGACTAGTAAAACAAGGTTTCTGGAAAAACAACAGACAAGACTAGCAACCTGTAGAAGTCAAATTTGTAAGAACACTTGATTTAGAGTGGTACCAGGAGAAGAGTGCCCACTCAGCATCTTCTCTTGCCACTTTGCAGCTCCTGCTTGTGTGTCCCGCGTGGCCAGGTGCTGCCTGTGCTGCCCGCGCTCCGCAGGTGCCTGTGCTGGGGCTGGGTGCTGGGTGAGCTACTCTTGCCTGGTTTTAAAGCGCCGGACACTGTCCCACCTCCACTCCTCGTGCTTTTATGACCGCAGGCCTCTTGTTGGCAGAAGGTGACCAAGGCCAAGCTCGGGCAGTGCCGGGGTAATGGGCAGCATTACGTCCCCGCAGATCCTGACCTGGTAGGCCGGGCCCCCGTGCCGTGTTGGCAGCCCCGTCCCACGGGGTGGGAGCTGGGGTGAGCCCTTGCTGTGGCTGCCTGGAGGACGGTTGCCGTTCTGTTAAGGACAGCCCGTCCCAGGGCTGGGAAGTGGGAGCGAGGCCGCGGCGTCGCCTGCGGGGCGCTGAGCACGGGTCTCAGCTGGGGCAGTGGGTCCTCGTGTAGGACTTGCCCTGAGAGCCGGACCGGCGGGCTTTGGCCCTCCAGCCTCGGCCTTTTTCTTGGAAATAAGGAAATCTCTTGTGCTTTTGCGTTTTGCTTTCCGTTCACTTCCACGATAACGTCATATTTAAACTTGCAGCTGCATAAATGTCAAATTCCTTCAGCCACCCAATGGCCTTTCGCTGTCTTTCACAGGGGTGGGCACCCCAGCTTGTTTCTGGTTTTCTCAGAGCAGGTTGCTGGCGTACGCGTGTTCCACCGCCGCAGAGGTGCCATCGAAGGGCGTACGATGGTTGGGGAGGGGGGTCACCCCTGCACAGGGCAGGGACGGGCCCTTCGGGGCTGGGGGATGGAGATGAGCTCGGCTCGGTGGTGGGCTGGGGCACAGTGGGGAAGGAGACCCGTGCTCCCCACGGCCACCCTGTCCCTGCTCCAGGGAGCGCCTCGTGCAGTGGGATGGGGCTTTCCCCGGAGCCCGCGGTGCCCTGGGCCCGCTGCCTGGCAGGAGCGTTGGTCGCCCGGGGCCGCAGCAGGCTCAGCACCTCCCGCAGTGCTCAGTGCCTTCTGCTCCCTCCTCCTCCCGAGGGGCTCCTCAGGACAGATCTCCCCTCCCTGCCCACAGCCCTTTCACAGAGTAGAACCTTTTAGAAAAACTGCTTGTAGATTTTCATACACCTCTCTGCATGAGACTAGTTTACAATATGTATATTAATTTGCTTTGGAAAATCCTTTACTCTTCCTCCCTCTCTTTATCCCCCCTACCCCCAAGCTGTGGCTGTGGAACCATTAAACTTGAAAATACCGGCTTTTGGAGGTTTTCATTTTACTGCTATTAGCTTAATAGACCCTTAGTATCAGTACATTTAGCCATTCATCACAAAAAGCACGCTGCTACCATGTACAGCAGAATCAAAGCTTATTGCATACTTGCTATATATAGTAAGCTCTAACGTAAAATTTGGAACGCTGGGTTATGACTTCACCTTCAAAGATGTTCAGGGCTTTGTATGTGCATGTAGCCAGGACTGCTTGCCAGCAGTTTATGAAGCAACATAAATCACTCTTCTTTTTCCTTTTACTTCTTCTCTCCTGCTCTACCAGTGGCACAAAAAGGTTATATAACTTTATATAAAGTTGTGGTGGTTGCCGTTCTAGCTAAATTTTTAAAAACACCTGCCTGGTTATGTGAAATATTTCAGCCCAGAAGATGAATGCTTGAGATTTTTTCTGGCGTGGTTTCTAGATGGTTCAGTCAAGTAAAACCAAGCATCCAACTTAATTACTGTTTCTCAGTCTTCCTCCAAGCAGCTTGGAGTCAGCGTCTCTGCATATTAATACAAAGTAGAAGAACAAGTCTAAAATAGACTGCATCGCATATTTGTGTGCCCCAGCGCGGGGTGTCTGGGGCTGCACGTCTGGTGCCATCCTGCTGGTCTCCCTCTTCCCGAAAGCGCTTCCACATTCGCCTTGTGACCGCTGTGGCGGCAGTTGGAAACATCCAGATCTGCACTGCTGCTTCTCCCCGCTCGTGCCATCTGTTGCCCCTCTCTCCCTCCACGCTCTGCTCCCGGGTGTGTTTTTTGGAAATGCCAGCAGGCCGTGCATTGTGCTATTTCTAACCGCAGACGAGCTGCACAGATGCCCGAGAAGGCGATCTGCTTACGTGAGCTGTAACTTCAGCCGCCAAAGGAGATTTGTATCAGCCAAAGGGCTTAACAACTCCCTTGGAAGCACGGCAAGCTGCGCCCGGAACTGAGGGTCTCCAGGCCCCACCTGGAGCTTCAGGCATCTGCTGGTTGGGCTAGGTGACCGTGCCAGGGGTGAGCGTCCTGTGCTCAGTGCCGGTCGGAGCCGCGCGGGAGCAGGGTTTGGGCCGGGGGCTTCCCGGGGAGGCAGGGATGGGCTGTGAGGCCACCAGAGCTGCCTGGACAAAGCGCCTGGAAACTGTTTTTTCTGAAAACTTGCACAGATCATTTGAAAATGAGATTTCCGTAGCCTTTCCTGTATTGCATTTATTGAGTCCTTTCCTCTGTAAACTCAGAGTGGCTGCAGTTCCCCTTTTCACCCCGGGCAGGGTGAGTTCCGCGGGGTGGGACCCGAGGCTGACATGCAGTTCTCGGAGCAAGCGGCGCTGGTCAGCCCAGGGGGCAAAGCCCTTCCTGAGGGAGCCCTCTTCCCTCTCTGGGGGAGGCTGGGGAGCTTGGCCCCTTCTGCTGCAAGTAAACAGGTTATTGGCAAAGTGTTGAGCACCTCCAGGTTGCACATACAAAGGCTGCTTTGGGCCCAGAAGGAACTGGGGGTGTTTGGAAACCTGGGGAGAGGTCTGCCTAGAGGAGGGTGCTTGTTCCTCCAGAGGAGAGGAACAAGATGTTCATGCAGTAGCCCTGTGCGGCGGCTGCTGCTGGGGAGGAGCCCTGCTGACTCAGCTGGGTGACACTTTAACACTGAGCTGTGAAAGGTAGGACTTTGCTCCCCAGAATCGACCTGGAGACACTTAAATGTTGGAAAGCTTGCAAACTGTTGGTTTTCAGCCTTGATACTTCCCTGAGTACCCATCACTGCTGCTGGGATCGAGCTCAGCTGTGGGCTGAGTGGCAAACGTCCGCCTGGTCAAAGACTTAAGGAAGCAGCTGCATGCTGGGGTCCTGAAAACTAGATGAGGATGGGCTGGTGCCTGGTTTATTTTTTTTAAATCTGCTGGATGCACGTTTTGCACTCTGTATGTACCTTTACAGAATATATGGGCTTTGCATTAGCTAGCTGATGAACTCTTGCCCATCCTGAGATTGTGTCCATCTGAAATAGGCCTCTGGTGCCCAGCAGTGATGACAGAGATGGGGTTTAACACCTTGATTTTGGGAGCACTTGTGCTCTTCATACCTGCAGTCCCTGCACCGCGGATCTCCAGCTCTTCTATCAGTCAGAAAGTGCCCTCCTGCTTCTCCTGGTGCCATCTGTGCCCCAGCACAGCGTGGGACCTTGCCAAGCTCAGGGCCGGCGGCATCGCTCTGCCAGGGAGCGCTGGGCCAGCCCCGGTGCCACGGGCAGCAGAAGGGCCCTGGTGCTCCGGTCCCTGCAGCCGCAGCGCGGAGCGAGGGCCCGTGTGCGGCTGCTCTGCCCGCGCTCCCCGAGAGGGAGGTCACCAGCGCTCCCCGGCGTCCTGTGCCCGAGCCATCCCGCACCGACCCTGCCAGCTGCCCTGCCTTAGCCGTGTCCATCTCCTGGTCACTGGGGCTGTGTCTCTCTGGAAGGGAGGAGCAGGGTGTCTTTTTAATGAAGGCTTTTTTTCATTAAGTTAACATCTGAAAGAGTGAAGCTTTTAACTGACATACCCATTGCTGTTTAATCTGTATTAGATCCTTGCTATTGTTGGATCAGACACTTTTTTCTTTATAAAGCATATTGCCTATGTGCTCTCTGTGGCTCAAGAAATCAATTGTAGCAAAAATGCTGGTGTAACTTCCCTTACGAATGATGACTTGCTCTATTTTGATTCAAGCCAACAGCTTGAGCCTTTTCTTCATGCAGAAAGCAACCCTCTCCGAAAGCAGAAAACCTTCAAACCTGACAGAGGATTTTTCAGGGAGATGCTCGGGTGATGAGGTTTAAATTGGAGAACATAGTTGCCGGCCTGTTTGAGTCAGCTGGATGCTGATGCCTTGGGAGTCGGAGACGGTTCCAAAGCCCCATCCGGCAGGTGGGGGGTCCCAGCAGCGATCCAGCCCTCACCTCAGCCCTCCTCCCGCAGGAGGAGGCCCGGGAAGGAGGGACTCTCCTGAACTGTGGCCAGCAGCAGCCTCTGCCCTTCCACAGGCACCTGGGGCTGTTCAGCAGGTTCCATCTCCAGGAACCCAGCCCCGGCAGAGCCGGTCGGCTGCCTTCAGAGGGGCTCGGGGTCCCCTGGGCCCCGCGTCCCCTCCCCAGGGCTGCGGGAAGACACAACCACTTGATCCTCCCGAGCTTGAGCTGGGCTGCCTCGCTGCCCTCTGTCCAAAAAGAGTGATTTGGTATGCTCAATTACAGCCTGCTGTTAATTGTGATACAACTAGAAATTATTCCTCAAAATAAGCCACTTCTTGCTGCCATGGCTTCCCAACATGCAGGGTAAGCGGGGCTTGTGCTGCTCGCCGGGCTGGGATGGGAGAGGGTTTCAGTGCTCCAGGGAAGCCTTTCGCCTGAAGGAGGTGGGCCCCGAGCTCCGGCTCGGCCGCACGTGCGTGTGTCTTAATCCTGACCTGGAGCTGGTCTGTGAGCATCGGCTGGCGGCAGCGGAGCAGCTGGGGACACACAGGAACCCCTCCTCGCGCTGCACCTCGCTCTCACGAGGGCAGGAGGGGGTGTGGGGGTGTCCTGTGCTTGCGCCTCGACCCACCAGAGCAAATGAGTCCCCCGAGTGGGTGCGAGCTGGGTCCTGGCACATCCACACCCTTGGGATGCAGGGATCTCAAAGACACATCAGCTTCCTGCACTCGGCTGCAGCGGTTAAATCTGAATTTGTGAATGGCTTTATTTGATCCAAAACTTCTTTTTTTTTGTTGTTATGAATAAGCGCTTGGCTTCAGGAGAGCTTTCTTGGCTTTCCTTTCCACGTGCAGCTTAGCGCGGCGGCTGCGGGTCACGCCGTTGTCCTGAGTCAGTCGGTCTGTTATGTGTTAGTTACTCATACGTGTATCGAGGCCACCGCCATGCCCAGAATGTAGTTTTAAGCCACTGCTCCATCTTGGAGATTTCTTTTTTTTAACAGAAACCTCTGTATTTTTCCAGCAACAGAGTGAGACTGTATGAGAGACAGTGGCTGTGTGGCTCCTCTTGAACACACGTTGAGAGCCCCTGGGTCTGCTCAGGAGGGTGCTTAGAACAGACACCTGGGCTGCGGAGCCCCGTGCTTCCCGGCCGGGGACGAGCGCCCATGGGCACGTGGAGCTGGGCAGGCTGGACAGGTTTCCACGTAGAGCATCAGCTGTTCTAGAGCAGTTTGCCATCTGCTCCCCTGAGGAGAGAATCCCCCATCTTTGCCCCCAGGTCATGCTGGCGAGCAGCTGCAGCTCGGCCTCATCCCAGTCCCTGCAACAGGGCACTGTCTGCCCTTGCAACGAGGCCTTCCCTGGGAGGTTGTTTGGCTTCAGGCTTCTGCTTCACTTCCTTCCTCCAGGTGTGAAAATCACAAACAATGCAACTGGCCTGAGGGCTTGCTGTTACCTCCTCAACAAAAAAATGCGTTTTTTTCCTGTTTAGACCGACTATTCTCAGTCTGTAATCTGTCTCCAAAGGGTCAGCTTTCTGTGAAAACCATTTGAGGGATATTCTGCCCAGTCCATGGACTCACTGAGTTGGGAGGTGTAAGATAATAAGCCTGCAAGTGAGCTTGTTGTGTGTTCTTGGAAATCTTGCCATGCATCACAAGGCAAACGAATAGATTCTCCCACAAGATTAAGTATAAATTTATACTGTGCCAACTATAGGTAATAGAGCCTTGTTGTGAGACATCCCAGTTTCTGAGGAGCAGCGTGATTCTGCTGAATGCTGAAGGAGTTTATGAACCCAGTCACAGTCCCTCTCTGGAATACAGGTTTTCGGGTAGATGTTTGTGGTGCGTTGAATCAGCTCTTTGAAGTGTCAATTGTATGGGCCATACTGAAGATCGTTCTGGATGCTGAGTCTGGGCAAATCACTGTCGCTTTTGGTTCCGTGCCCGCAGAAGAGGTGCTGCTGCGTTTTCAGCAGTGCTGGAAATGTGATCATCTTCCTGTGTTCTCTGTTGGTGCTCTTGGCTGACTGTCCTCTGTATTTGCAAGTCACAAACCTCAGCTGTGAGGGGTTTCTAAAGGTCTTTGAGCTTTTGCTTCATAGCATCCATCCTGTTTGTCAGGAACACGGCTTTGAGCCTGTGGTTCTGACTGGGCCACGTTGGCTGATTTGGTGAGGATGTGTGTGTGTTAGGGCTGTCAGACTCTTGCACTGGCTCAAACTGAGTTGTGTTTGACGTGTGGTGCAGTGGTGCTTCTGCAGTTGAAAAGTGTAAGTGTAGATCTCCGTGCTGTTTTTTCATTCATTTCTGCATCACTGAGTTGTTTCACGTGTATTCTGGTTTCTTGACTTGATCTTGAAGACAAGTGGGTCCTCCCTTCGAACTCTTTCAAGGCTTCCACTCCGTAGCCTGACTTAGAGGGCCGGTGCAAGTACCTCTTGTGTGCAGGGATGAGGACGTTACGTGCTCCAGGATGGGGACTTCTCGTCTTCCCTAGTTTTTTGATGGATGGGCCCATCCCTCTCCAGTAGCTGTGTCTCTCCAAGCCTGGCGGGATGACAGCAGTGTAGCCTGTCATGCTTGGGTAGCTTTGGCACCCTTTGGGGGCTGCCATTTGGAGTGGGTGGTTTTGCACTTCTGGACGCAGCGCAAGCGTCTCCCACGCTCTTCCCACCCGAGGGCTGCTCAGCCGTGGTCGGGTGCGCTCGGATGCAGCCACCTTCGGGGGCTGCCTGGTCCTGGGAGAGCCACGGGCCGTCCCGTGACCCGCGGTGCTTCTGTGGCCTGGAACGAGCAGAGTTCGGGGTGGGCAGGGGAGCCTGGGGCGGGGGGTCCCGGGGAAGGGGGGCATCATTCAGAAGGAGGTGGGGACGTGGCTGCTCTGCCTCTTCATGAACACGTGACCGGGCACTGCGGCAGCGGTCGGTGTCTTGAGCAGCTCCAGGTACTTGGAAAAGCTTCTGTATGGCTTTGCTCTCAAGGGGGAA
The DNA here is from genome assembly GCF_003259725.1 of Athene cunicularia. Lineage (NCBI taxonomy): Eukaryota > Metazoa > Chordata > Aves > Strigiformes > Strigidae > Athene > Athene cunicularia. The sequence continues at coordinate 26,343,588 of NW_020799105.1, forward strand.
ATAATCCTATTTTATAGATTGTGCTTGAAAAGTGGAGGCAGATGTTCCTCACGTGGCTCTCTCTGTAGGGACTCGTGGCAGATTAACCTACAGTAACCCACCCCGAACCGGGACTTAAAAGTCTTTAAGCCAGAGACTGAAGATTTATTATCATCACTGAAATTTATATCACCTCTCTCCTGGAGCAAATTCCCACTCTTTGGGTTTGTTAACTTGAGGAGTTTCTTCCAAAGCTGTAGCTGCTGCTGTTTCTGCCTGCTGGGCCAGCTGGGAGCAGAGGAATTCCCGGCTATATTTAGAGGAGACCCGGAGCATATGCCTCGCTGATAATGCCGGTCCGTGCCGTGCCGCCTGCAGTAACCTCTCCCTCTTTCACTTTCTTCAAGGTAACGGAAGATAAGAGCACAGCTGTTCTTCTAGAGGGTCACGAAGTCTGTAAACATCCTGACATGCTCCCCAGGAGAATCTGGAGGTTGCCGTGTGTGTGGCAGAAGGACGAGTTTCCTCGTCAGATTGCACTGCTTTTCATCTGGGACAGGTGACAGGCACCGGGACTTGGCATTAGGTGGCTCTTCTGGGCTGAGCCTGGCGGGAGAGTCTCGAGGATATCTTACCCTAGAGTGAGACTCTGACGAGTCGTACGGCAGTGAACTAGGAGAACAGCAAAAACCACAACTCGGAATGTATTTATTACTTAAAACTTAGCTATTCTTGATAAAATCCAAAAATTTACTGCTGCTGCTTATTTTACTTACAGATTTCACACACTTGTTAATTTTAAAGCTACCAAACTGTACTCTGAGAAATGTAATTGGAGCAGGACATGCAATAGAACGAAATCATTGTAGTGTCTTAAGTACAATGGACTCACTTTTGTGTCTATTAAAACTTGGAAAATGTGCAACACAGAACTATGTGGCTGTCCTTGCCTGTGCTAAAGCTTTGTCCTGGCGCTCAGTGCAGAGCTGAGCCATTCCGTGTTCTCAGGTACGTGAAGAACCGCTCGCCCGGTGGCGGGGGTGGGTGTGTGTCCTGAGCCTCTGGGGCCGGGCTGGCTCACGCTGCGCGCGGAGGTCGGTGGTTAGACCTGTGCCTCCCGCAGTTAACGTTTGGAATGGACTTTTGTGCTCGCACCTAGCCAACAAAGGTAATTTAAGGCCCTGTGAACACATGTTGTTGGACAGGAAGGATTTTCATCTTCTCACGTGGCCAGAAATGATTAGCGGCCTTTAAAAACCAGAAAGCCTACAGCTTTTGTACCACATTTAGAGTACAAATGGTTTACAAACTAAAGAGACCTCCTACCGACCAGCTTCTGAAACGCTATCGGTTAATTGTTTTGGTTTTGCGATAGTCTAGCTTCCTCTTGGATTCCTTCAGTCTAGAAACATTAATTTGTGGCTAATCTGATGTTGGAGAAAACAGTTCAGAGCTGTCCCTGCTAGGTTAAATGTTGTCTGCGTGTAGAAGTGGCCGTCGAGCTCCAGGATCGTTGCAGGTTCTGCTTCCTGTTTGTTTGTACCCCGTTGCAGCAAACACTGATGAACTCTTGTCGAATTCCAAGAACGAGCAGAGCTTCCCTTTTCTGTTTAACAACAGTTTAACAGGAAGAGTTCAGCACCAAAAAGCCCCTTCTGCCGAGCCTCAGGAGGAGCACACGATGAGTCAAATGTGTTTCCCTCAGAACAGTTGGAAGGCTGTGGTGTGAAGCACGCAGACCAGAGCGCAGTGCTGAAGGAGGACATCTGTCTCCCAAGACCGATTTTGGCCACCTCTGCAAACAAATCAATAAGCTTCCTGTTTTCCAAAAATAAGTGTAAGAAGGACAGCAGTATATAGGGAAGGGATGTGCTCTGCACTTTGTGTAAAGCCTTTGTGCAGCAGCTGTTTACCTGGGCACCCGCTGCGCCCATCTCCGGCGCAGAGGGCACGGCTGGCAAAGGTGCTCTTGTGCAGCGCGCGCCTGCTCGCCGAGAAAACAGTCCTGCCTTTCTTAGCCCCTGTCTGTCCATCTTCAGCAGTTTCTTTGTGGGTTTTTCTTTTCTAGCATCTTCTCGAGCTAGGCCTTGGGTTAGCTGATGGCTCTGTGAGGTAGTTTCTGTGTTTTCTGCTTACACAGTTCTTTATTGTACAAAATCCCTGCCAAAAAGTGGTGCCAAGCTTTTTGGCCGTAGTATTACAGCAGCTAGCTGAAGGATGTTACAAGCAGCCTTCTGTTCATTTAAAAAATAAAATTAAAGGCAAAACAAAACTAACGAAGCCCCCGCTCCCCCACGCTCGGGAAAGGCGCTTGTCTGCTCCCCCCTCAGCCAAGGGCTGCTCCTGCCTGCGCGGGAAGGGCTGCTCCGTGGTTGACAGGGGTGCCAAGAGCAGCAGGCGAGGCCTGGCCGCTGTCCCCAGGAGGCTCGCAGATGTCACCCGAGCCCCACCAACAGGCAGGAACGTCCCGAGGACCAGGCGTTCAGTCTGCTGGGCGTGAGGAGCCTCACGGAGCCCCGCACTCAGGGCCGCTGGTGTTCTCTAGGCCTGGAAGGGAGGCGGGTTGTGAGGGGAAGCGCGAGCCCAGCGCCTGTCTGCCGCCGGGCGCGTGCCCCAGGACGGAGCTGTTCGAGAGGGGGTGTCCCAGAGTTCTTTCCCCACCATCATTTGGCTCTGCAGTACGACTCTGGCCTGGCAGATGTTCAGCTGCACAGTGGAAACCTGTCTGCCCTAACGGTCACCGTCGCCTTGTGGCCTCAGAGCAGCGGTGGCCGCATCCCTCCAGACCCCTGGTGTTCCCTCGCAGGTTGCCGTGTCCCGCCAGGCCCCGTCCCCCAGGGCCCTCCGGAAAGCAAACTGGGCTGAGACTGCCTGAGGCTCCTCGCCAGCGCCCCGAGGGGGAAAATACCCGTGTGCGCCCTCGCCAGGTCCTGTGTCGGCTCTGGGGGGTTCCAGGAGCTGGTTTGGTGCCGTTTTCTGCCGGGAGGGCTGGGGAGGGACCCTCCGCCAAAGGGGATGGGGGGTGGCACGTGCTGGGACTCCTTTTGCGCCAGTCACCCTTGTGACGGCCGATGAGCGTGTGCCCGTCAGCACAGCTCAAAGGGTGAAGCAGTGAGTGGAATTTAGGCACTGCAGGTGAGTCACTGGATTTTTGCCACGTTACTAAGAAGTGCCACGGAGTTTCCATAAAAACAGGATAGCAGAGAAGATGGTGCTTAGGGGGCATGTGAGTGGATGGGACGCTGGGGGCCTGCTCTGAGCTTCAAACAGTGCCCTGAGAAAAAGCACAACTCTGGATCTGCATCTGGGAGCTGAAGGAGCTGGCTCGCTTCACTTCAGTGAAAAGATGATTCTTTGGTTTTGGCAAGGCTTAAAGCAAAAATCTTGTAACCAATTGCATTTTTTACCTCCGCTGTAATGCAGATAAATGAAAATAATTTCTCAGCAAATGCAAGAGCATAAACCAAGAGCACTGTGATGTTTCATTTCCTAACTGATTTTTAAAAGCTGATACAGAGGTTTCTAGATGTCATTTTTAATAATGCGAAGTTTGAATGCTTTACTTTAGTCTTTTATTCTGTCAGAGGATAAGCTCTGTTGGGTTAAAACCTACACAGCAATGTTCAGGGATAGCAAGTGGTCTTCAGTATTCTCTGTCATCGGTTCAGTACTACCCACCGAACGTCGTTAGCAGATTCCTGTGTGCCGTGAAACTTCACATTTTGTTCCAGTTTTAAGGTTTCCTTCCTTATACTTTGAAAACTTGTGCATGGCTTTAGGAAACGTGGGCTACCTTCAGTCCATTTCAACTCTACTTACATGAAAGGCTTATTACAGTCTCCCCTGCTCTGCACTGTGGTTTTGGAGGTTTCCTCCTGAGCCCGACAGCTGTGCCTCAGCGCACGCAGCTGATCTCCAAACGCAAGCCCTGCAGAGTCTGAGGGTGCTTTTCACGGGGGGGAGTCAGTATTTTATTCTGACGTTATTCAAACCACTACTGAACCTATCAGTGCTTTTTGTAACAAGGCATTTTGCTGATATTCTGAACATATAGACTAAGTTCTGTGCATATAACCCACATCCCTTTTCCTTGGCCTGATGTCTGACACACCGTGAGCAGGTTTCCGTGCCGAAAGCCCCCCCAGCGCCCCGTGGTCCCCGGCTCCCCCCACCCCAGGTGGCCGCTGCCTGCTGGCACTCCTGCCCTCCCCAGGGGAAACGGCGTTTTCTGCAACTGGAGAGGGAGTCTGGTTGTTTCTGTTCAAAACATGAGTTCTCACCAAAATTTGTATCCTTATCTTTTCTGACTTACTAAGTTTACTCAAAGGAGCTGGCAGTGTAGGTGGCCTGACAATGGTTTGTGTGGCTCGGTGAGCCGTGGGCTGAGTCAGAGCTGCCAGCAGCAGTGGCAGTGCCCTTCCCTGGAGCGGGATTGCCCTCGGGGAGAGGGCCAGGAGAGGGCCAGCAGGGAGCCCCAGACCCCCGAGTGCTGCCCTTCGTTACCTGGGCCGGCACTGATCCCTTGGGAAGTGCAGCTGTACGGCCGGGTGGGGGGTACCCCAAGGACAGGGCCCCTTGCGGCCGGCTTAGCTAAGGGGAGGGGTGTACTGCTGGGCGAGTGTTGGGGCTGTGGCACTATTTAAGCTTAAATAGCCATTTGCTCTATGCTAGTGAAGCCATCCGAGTGACTTACAGAATAACAAAGCCCACAGTTTTGATTCCGCCAGGGACCCCAAGGCATCGATGAGATTTTTACAGGTTGCTTTCTTGTGGCTGATAGTGCAGTGCCCATCCCACGCTGGCATGGGCTGGCGGAGCTGCTGGAGCTTTAGGGATGTCCCCACACCTCCCTAACACCTTGTACAGCAGAACAGCCTTAAAAATTAAGAAAAAGTGGTGTTTGGAAGAGCAGGCTCTGGTTCTGCAGCCGCGCGGGCAGTGCTGGGGGGGGGACTGGGTGCTGCCTGCAGGAAACCTTCCCGCTGGCCTTGGCTTTTGTGGGGCAACTTTGGGGTTTCTCAGGCTTTTACACTGACCTGAAGTAAACGCTTCTCGTAATTTGACTTTGCAAGAGTTCAGCTTTCTTCCTGTTGAATAGGGGAAAAGGCATTGTAAAGGGAGTGGGGTGAAAATCCATTTCTCAAACGACTCTGTTGTTCGTGGTGGGCCTGTCGGGCTGTGCTCAGGGAGCGGATTCTCAGCGACTGGCAACAGCGTCCTTCAGTTTGTTGGTTTTGACTGTTTCTCCTCACTTCTCCTTTCCTGATTAAGCTATGGCCCGTAAGAATATTGCCATCTCAAAATGTTTTAACCATGCTGATGCTGCGCTTTAGAGGCTGTGACAATGTTAACTGGAGCAGCAGCAGCACCGACAGAACAAACAAGCTCTCGGCGATCGTGGCTGTTGGGGGGAGCAGGGGGAGGAGAAGACAGGACCCAGACCTGCCCCCAGCGCCGGGATCCCTCGGCCTGCAGCAAACGGACGTGTCTCGGGGACTGGTCACGTCTGTGCGTGGCCACTGGTCCCCTGGTGCCCGCAGCCTGTGGCATGCGGGCATGGGGGCTGCGGCTTTCGCCAGGGGACTTCGGCCGGGAGAGGGGACCTGCCCCCAGACCCTGGGCCTCAAAGCGCAAGGCCAGCCCGGCTGGGCAGGATGATGGCAGGCGGGACGGCAGCCCCGGGCCGGGGCCGGAGGAGAAGGCAGAGCAGAGACAGAAAAGGTCACCCCAAAAAAACAGTCAGTCCAAGCTCCCCGCATCGGGCACAGCCCGCGGTGGCAGCACCTCCGTTTGTCTCTCACTGTTGGCACCAGTCTGGTTTTGACAGGTTTTTCAATCACTCCCTGTGGGAAAAAGTCCTTGCAGCTGGACGTGCTGGATCTCAGCCGCAGTTTCACGTTGATGCGTCCTCCTGGCTTGGCTCAGCCTTGCAGCGGTGATCCTGGGGCTACACTATCCCTTCACAGGGCGGAGAAAATGGGAAGTTGAACAGTTGCTTTTAAAGATGAAAGTAGCTTTATGCTGGCAAAAGAAAGGTCTGCTATGCTCATATGTAGTCATTTTCTTATTTTGCTAGATCCTAAGATTACTACTACTGGCCTTTTTTTATTACTGCTTGTAGCAGAGGACTTCTAAGCAGCCTTGATGTGGTTCCTTCTGTGTCTGCTCTGCAGTGAGGCTGGGGAGAGCCCCCCAGCGTCGGTGCTGGGGGGGCCGGGGTCTCTGGCTGGGGAGCAGCCCCATTCTGGGCAGTGTCACTCCGAATTTTGGTGCTTCTGAGCTCTGGTTTGCACGGGAGGGACCAGCCCAAGCGCGGGCACTGGGGGTTGTCCGAGCTGACGGACATCGCGGAGAATAGACACGGGTGCCTGACTCCAGCGGTGCTCCAGCAAGCCTAATTAAAAGGGAAGCTTGCTTTAATCCAATCAAACGTCTGTCTTGTACGGAAAATATTTTCTTTCCCCTAAACTCTTTTTTTTTTTTTTTGAAGTGCATATTATAAATCACAGAGTTGGGCAGTTGTTTTTAAACCTAATTTCTCAGGAAAAACACATAAATTGTAAGCTGGTTTTCATTAGACACCAAAACCTGAAGCATTTGGCTTTGATAACCCAAACCTTCGGTGGCTTGAAACAGAATATAGTCGAAACAGAGAATCTTAAGTGCAGCTGGACTGGATACGGAGCAACCCCTGCCGAGGGGCTGGAGGGGAGGGGAGGGCTGTTTGTTTTTCCCTGCTGAAAGCCCTGGGTGTCGGCGGTGCCACGCTGAGGGTGTGTGAGGCCACGGCAGCGGCCCCGAGGGGTGCGGAGGGTCCCGTTTCGGGGGGGTGCACAGGGCCCTGCCACGCCAGGGGCTGAAATTTGGGCTTGTTTGGTGTCTTGGGGCGGGGATCCTCTCTGCTTTGATTCCCTTTATGACTTTCCTCCACCCCATCATTTTGCTCAACAATGTCCTTGTAGCAGCCTGTAATGATTCTGCATGGTTCTAATTTGCTGATGGGTGTGAGCTAATGAGTGGTTTGGAACCGGGCTGTGCTGGTTGGTGCGTTGGCACCACACGCTCCCGCTCGGCTTCGCCGCAGAAAGTCCCCGGCACGATCCCGCACTGTCGCGGGCGATCAGCAGCGGGGTTAGTACAGGGGCATCATGGGCACAAATGTCTGTATCAGTGAGCTCTAACCAAGAATCCTCACATTACTGTAGCCTCTCCAAACCGTATTTATTTATAATTTCCACAGCTGAAGCTCTGTTGCTAAAGAAAAACTGAATTTTCCCAGGGGCGCGGAGGCTTGGCTGATGAGTCACTGCGCTTCATTAGCTAATCTTAGATCTGCTGTGAATTACTCAGTGACTGCTGATACAAAGTGGGCTGAGAAAATGCTCATTTTGAGTGGATAATTTTAGAATTTGGGTCTCTTCCCTGGCAGGGAGAGGGTGTGAGCACATGGGGGTTCAGAGCCGCTTGTGTAGGTGCGTGCTGCTCTCCCAAGTGTATCTTAAAACATAAAAACAAACTTAAGAGCCTGTGCGACCTTATCGAGCAAGATCCATGTGTGAATTCCAGTTAGGGGAAGATGCTTTTAAATTTAGGAATAACTCAGTGTAAGTGTGTATTGAATTAGATGGATGTAGTTGGGGTGGTGGCCCTGGTGAAGGGGAGTTGGGGAGATGGGGGCTTGTATGAGCAACATGTGATAAAGCCTGTAATGGGGGAGCACAAAACTGGTTTCTGGGGAATTCAGTGGTTTTCAGCTTTTACTCTGCAGATGACGTTGTTTTCTTCTGAAGTCCCTCAAAAGTGACTGAGAAAGTGAGATCATACACATTCCCTATGAAATGTCTGTGTTTCCACTGGAAAAGACGAATGGATCGCAAGCCCCCAAACTCCTGGAAGCTCCCCGGCCGGGAGCGTGTCCCCCCCCAGGGAGGGGTCCTCGGTGCCCGTGGAAGCTCCCCTGGGTCACCATCGCCGGGGCTGCGGCGGGCGCCGTGTTACCGGGACGTGCTGCCAAAAGCCGTCCCGTGTCGGGTGAGGAGCTTCTGGCTCAGCTTCCACCTGCTTCTGAAGGAGAAGGCAGAGAACGTCCTTAAGGACCGTTACGGAGTGACCTGGCTACCAAGGAGGTTGCCCAAACACTTCAGGGCTAATTTTCAACTACGAGTGCAAGGACCAGGCCGTTGTTTTGGGACGTTTTAGCTGCTGGTTTTAGCCACAGGAGTGTTTGTTCTGTTTTCTGGAAGTTGACTTTTCAACTCAGTATCTTGTGATTTGGAGTTCCATGATACTATACCAGTTGGAGAATCATTTTGTTGGTTTGTTTCCTCTGGTTTCAGTATTTAAATAAGCATTGCCCTTCCATCATTAACCTTTCTCTGTGTTAAAGTTGGACAGTGACTATTTTAATTCTTTATTGTCTCGGCTGGTCTCTGATCGCAGTCGCTCGGCAGGTTCGCGTGCAGGACTCTGTTAGAGGATGCTATTGCCACGCCATCGTGTCGCGGGTGCTCCTCCACCCGTGGTTTCCCTGGGGTATTGGGGGTTTCCCCCCGAGCCCCCTCCTCTGCCCGGAGCAGCAGCACCCTGTGCCGTGGGAAGGGGGGGGTGGCCTCATCCCGCACCCGTGGGTGTCATGGGGGGACGAGGGCTCTGGTGCCGTGCCACGGCGGGGGGTCTAATCCCTGCGGGAGCTTTTTGGGTGGTGGGAGGCAGTTCCTGGGGAGAAGAGGCCTTCATGTTAGTATAACGCCTTTTATCTTTCTTTTAATTATGGCTTGCGTGTGCACCGAAATTTATGTCGGCAGTTTCCCAAGCAGCAGTTTCCACTGTGGTTTGAACTAGTGAAGTTTATTGCAGCGCACAAGTCGTTTCTTCTTCCTGGTGCTCCACGCTGTCAGCTGCTCATAAAGGCTGCCTGGCTCGGCCCCGGCCCGTCGTCCCTGACATATGAAACACTTCTTGGTATGATAATTGCAGCAATTTCAAGAAATAGGAGTGGGGGTCTGGACAGGAATTACCTTTGGAAACATCTGTTTCACCTTTCTATCTATGACCTCTTTCTGAAAAAATCTTTTAAATTAAAAAAAAAATTGCTTAATATAATACAGTCCCTGGAGTGACTTACAAATGGCTGTAAAAGCTACACTGAGGCGACTTCACCCGGACAAATTGATACCCAGTGGGAAGAAAACTCCACGGCCTCCATCTGCAAACCTTTCCTCGCAGAGAATCGGATGTGTAACACCGCGTTTTCTGAGTTTGACCTTCTCCGATGCTGCCTTCCCTCCAGTTTGTCCCCCGTAAGGCACCGCGGGCACCGGCCGCAGGGTGCAGGTACGCAGCGAGCGCCACGTGCCAGCGGCTCTTCGGGTCAGGGCGAGGCTGTAGGTGACGAGAGGGGCGCTGGGGTGGCCCCAGAGGTCCAGACTAACCTGAAAGCCCTTCTGCAGCCAAGGTCTGGGCTGGGCTGATCCTGGCAGGACAAGGGCTGTCGGCTCCGCGTCAGACTGCTGCGCCAGGTGGGATCCACGCAGAACCTCCCAAAGGAGCAAACCGTCTGTGGGGCACAGAAGGGAGGTACAGGGAGACACCAGACCCCCCCGTGCCCCCAGCCCCTGCTTTGCTCCTAAATTCACAGATGTTAATTATTATTAATGTCTTTTTCCCCTCTTCCCATTACGGATACTGGGGATTAGTTATGATCAGCCAGGTCGAATCAGTTGCTTGCACAATGGTGATGGATTTTCGGGGCAGTATCACCAGCATTTCCTTTATTATGAACCACTGATGTCTCTCTGGGAAGCGTGGAAAAGCATTCTGTTTAGAAAAGCATTTTTTGTGCAGGGCTTTGGGTTTTTCCCTTTGCTATAAGTCAGCAAACAAAACTGTTGTTTACTAGTGCTGCCCCTACACGTCATCTGTCACTGCAAAATGGGACGTGGGATTCTCTCTGTGAGGGAACGAGTGGCTGCAGCCAGAAGTCAGGACTCCCATCCTTTGGGAGCTGCTGGGTACAACTGTCATTCGTTTGAGAAGTACTTTGCCTCTGCTGCAGGAAACGTTCCAGACACATTTCACCCTGAAATAGGTCACCTGGACTTCTGTTCCCAACAGAATTGATTGTAGTCAATCAGATTTAGACTGGGTATCAGGAAGGATTTCTGTGCAGAAGGGGCTGTTGGGCGTTGGAATGGGCTGCCCAGGGCAGGGGGGAGTCCCCGGGATCCCTGGGGGGGTTGAAGAGTCGGGCTGAGCCAGCGCTGAGGGGGAAGGGTCAGGGGGAGGGTCATGGCTGGGCTGGAGGAGCTGCAAGGGCTTTTCCAACCCAGACAATTCTGGGATTCTGTGAAGTCCGACTGGGAAGGTGCTGCTGGGAAGGGCAGGGCTTGCCAGGGCAGTTGACACAGGCCCGTATCCGCCTGCTCTGGCTCTGACAACCCTCACCGACCCTGCCATGGGAAAAACCACACTGGGTGATGGATGGAGGAGAGCCCAGCCCAGCCCAGCCAGGAAGGGCTGCGGCTTCACAGGGACAAAGCACAGGCTGAAAAGTAAAAGTTAAGCGGGTGCCGGTCCCAGCGAGAGGAAGGGCTGTTGACCTGCAGTAACCGAAGGTGCAGAATGGTCTGGAGAAACCGAAAATAAAGAGGAGTGAGGTCACGCAGTTGGAACAAAATAAGAACCATTCCAGTCCAATTGTGTTGTTTTCCTGTCTAGAAAATGTGTTGTTAGTGGTGACATCCGCTATTCGGGCTGGAAGGAGCGTTGTCTCCGGTAGGGCCAGCGATGGTCCCGGCCGTGCCCCCCGTGCTGTGACACCCCGGCTCCAACGCGCCTGGCGGGGCTGCGTCGCTCTAACACCCACGGCAGAGCGCTGCCAAACTTTGTCAGGGGCCTCTTAATGAATTACTCATCCCTATGAGATCTGAAAGTAATTCTGCAGTTTTGCAAAAATTGCATTAATGTCTACGGTAGCAATTTACCACTCGCTTGACTTAAAATACAGGACTGAGTAATTGAATCACTAATGCGCTGCTGCAGAAAGGCTTAGAGAAAAAGAAAGTGCTACTTAGGTCAATAAACATTTTTCTTTAGCAGAATTTATGAGCTGGACAAACATAGGGAGCCTGTTATTCTGGTAATTCAGATCATCTGCTTAAAGGAGAGAAATGTAATTTTTATCTACTAGAAACCTGGGATTTCAGGCATTTTGGTTTGGCTTTTTATTGGGTGGTGCTAACTTAACCGCAGGCAGCGGCGATAGCTGCGTTGCTGTGCTGTGTTATGTTCCTAGGCAGAGCACTGCCAGCGGGGCTGGCTGGGGCTGCGGGGGCACAGCCCCGGGCTGGCTCCCGGTGACTTCCCCGGGGCGGCACAGGCACGTCCCTGTGTGCTGAGCATCCCAGGAGGAGAACCTGGCAGCTAAGGGGAGCAGAAAGGGGGATGGAGGGGCTGGGGGGAGAGGGAAGGAGTCTGTGCTTTTCCAGGGGGAGACTAAAAAGTGGGGTGTCCTCAGAGCCGCCCCAGAAAAGTGCTGTCTGCTCCCATTCTCACCTCCCAGCGCAGACCCCAGCTCAGGGCCGCAGGGCTCGGCAGCTCACGGGGCCACGCTCAGCACCACAACGCTCAGCTCCTGCACCCCTGGGACCAGAATTCCGCGTGTGGCTGGGGGAGAAGCTCCGGTTTTGTCTTTTCATTGAGCTTATGGATTTTTCTGTGCCTGATGCAGTGCAGATGCCGCAGCCCAGGGGCGGCCGGAGGCACCTTTGCTGCATTTTCCTCAGCCTGGGTGGCAGGGGTGTGATTTGAGGAGCCTCTTGCCTTGCTGTGTCTGACAGGCCAGGCCAGGAGCCAGGCTGCTGTTGCTGGTTTGTTGTTCCGTAGCTGCTGAGAACAATATATATTTGTTGGGCAGCCATTTGTAATGTGTTCAAGGCTCCTCGTGTAATAAAGACAGCAGACTTGAAGGCAGAACAGCACATTGATGCATTATACTGAAGACCTTTCAAATAAATCAAGTCCTGAGCCCAGCCCTCTCAGAAGGGCCCTTCAGAGGCTGATGGGGGGTCGCCCTCTGGGCGGGGGGGCCGTGTGAGGAGCTGCCCTGCGCACAAGGCAGCGGATGGAGCCTTCACTTTTCTGCTTTGAACATAAAGCCATTAGAGATGGAGGGCAAACCCAGAAATCGCTTGGATTCCGTTCCTCCACCCCTTTAACAAGGCCCAGTTTTGATTTGCGGTACAGGCAGCGCTGCAGAGCGATGGAAGCGCCGCCGTCCCCCGGCACCCCCGCCCTGCGGCCGCGCTCCCCCTTCCTCTGCAGCACTGACTCCCACCCCGGCAAGTGGAGCGCTCGCCCCTCGCCGAGTGGATCCGGGGACCTCACCCCTCAGCCTGCGCCCTGCCTGGGATGCGGTCAGCCAGGGTCACAGAAAAGGCAATGGTTGCTGCCTACAAAGCAACGACCCCATCGATTCACGGTAGGAATTAATCACTCCTTGATCAACTCCTGATTACAGCGGCCAGCGTGACCTGGTGCATATTTGCTGCCGATGTTCCTGAAGTGGGAGGGATGTAATCGGGTGCCACGCTGATCACGTTAGGAAAGCCTGTGCATGCCCTCTCCTCCTCTGGTGGCTCTGGGTCAGCTGTTTTAAAGGGGCACAAAGTGAATTTCTTTCATGTAACTTAAACATAAAAGCAAATAACACTTGTATCTTAAAACTTAGCCCCAGCCTAAACAGCTACAGAAATCTCCTTAATTAAAACATCTGTTAACAAAGTTTTGTGCTGGAGAAGCTACGGCCACTGTGGAAAAACTAAGTGATTTTCTTTAAAAGCTGTAAAGGCCATTAAGAAGAGGCAAGGTCGCCAACATCAAACATTCACAAGGCACCCCTGAGCCTCCTTAGAATACAGCAATAAAAAAAGGGGGTTTGCTTCTTTGTCGTGTGGGCTTGGAGCCTTGACTCATGTCAGATGCTGAGATTTTATTTCTTATCTACGAGAGCTACAAAGCTTTCCTGAAGGCAGTTACCTGGGAACTGGGATAGTTCCACAGTCCTGGGAGATTTAAAAGGAAAATGAGTGCAGAAAACTGGAGGGACCAGTGGTGGGATCAGCGATGAGTCATTTAATGAGTTATTTAACGCCTCAGTTATTTAATGTTTCCATGACTGGAGGATCTGTCTCACCGGGAGAGTGTGCGTGTCCCTGGTGCCGGGGGCTCCTTCCCGCCCCAGCTCCCCTCCGCAGGTGGTGGGAGGCTTTGGGGGCGCGGGGCTGCCCCGGTGAGCTGCTCGCCCCTGCTCGCGGGACCTGCCCGGGGCAGGCAAGGGTGCTGCCAGCCCGGCCCCCCACCACTGAGCTGCTGGGAGGGAAACCTGCTCAGGAGCTGCCACCCTCTTCTTTCAGTGTGGCCATCCTCAGCTGGGCTGCCAAAAGAGAAGCGAGCTTAAAATCCACGAGCTCGGGGGATTTGTTGATTAAATAACGTGTGTTTGGCTTTTATGTGCCCTTTGATGGGCTTGAGTCTCTTTTCCTTCTCCTCGATATGATTTTTGCTGGGTGGTTTTGCTCTGTGTGCTGGGACTGTGGGGAAAAAATATGGTAAGATGTTGAAATTATGAGCATCAAGAACAGCAATGCTGTCCTCCTGGTGACGGGGTTTCGAGGGGTGAGCGGAGAGGGAGCTCCCCCCCATGCAGGCAGTACAGGAATAAGCCACGCTGCAGGAATCCCTGGCTGGGTTTTGCTGTTGAAGCTCCTCTGTTTGCAGAGGCTTTCCCTAGAGCGCCGAGCTGAGTTTGCATCGCACCTCTGGGGTTTTTTTGTGATATCTAAGCAACTGCACCAACACACCTGCTCTTACAGGAGATGGGACACGACAAAACACAGGGAGCTGGTGCTGGGGGTGGGTTAGCTGTGGTCAGTCACCGAGCGAGCAGTCAGCCCGCCGGCAACCTGCCCTGGTGGAAAATTGACACTTCCTCCAAAGGGGGTATTAGACGAAGCACTAAATTTAGATGCTGTTGCTTGGTGAGCGGGGTGAAGGGGCGGCTGTGAGCTGCTGCGCCAGGAGCGGTCCCGCTTCCCCCCCGGGGCAGCCTGCAGCTCTCGTGCGGGGCCCGGCCGGCAGCCAGCGGCAGGGAAACCCTGCTGGAAGCCATCCGTGGGGAACGGGAGCGAGAGCACGTATGGGGATTTCATAAATCACAGGTTTTTAAGTCACAGTTCCTGAAAAGAACAGTCGCCTTCAATAAATCACCAGCAGAAGTGAGCTGGAAGCCGGCTGCTTCCCGGTGCGGGGCAGCTGCCAAGCCCTCCCGAATGTCAGGCTCGCACATGGTTATGGACAGTGATTCATGGGCAGCAGCTTCCCACCGGGAGGATGGCACGGCGATGTCAGGGATTTTCCAGTAGCCTGGACAACGTAGACATACCTGTAGTTTCAGGCGGTGAAAAGTAAGACCAGCCAGAAGCTTTACCTTAGTCCCAAAACTTTTGGAGGCCCCAATCAGAAAACTGTTACCTCGAGCAGAACATTCCCTGCCCTTCTTGGGCTTCTGTTCCTATCTTTGCTGTAGTGGCTCTCCTGTAGTGATCTGAGTACTACAGCACTAGCTGGGATGCCCCCAAAGACTGTGATGGAGTCAGCGACTGCAGGCAGTGTAGGTTAACACAAAGGTGTCACATTTAAACAAAAACAAAACGTCCTCTTCCAGCTCCTGCCCACCTCGGGATTGCGCTGACTGTAATTAGGTGGGGCATGCTGATGAGCGAGGCAGATTAGAGGCACATAAGATGCTGGCAGGACATCCTCGATGATGTGCCTTGACTGGAAATCCTCTTGCTTTGGTATAATCTGGCTTTGCGAGCTCCCAAGGGCTCCTCCGAGACCCACTGAAGGGGCTCTGCAAACAAGCGACGGGGATGGCCTGGGAACTGGTACCTGGGACTATCCCGGGTGTTACCCTGCGGTTTACTGGGGCTTGGTCTTTGCTTTACTTTGCAGTTTTGCGTTGGTTTTATCTTGCTGTAAGCACATTATCCCCCTGCTCTCAGCAGCGGGTGGAAAAAAACCACTCAGTGAACAGGCGGGCTCCTGGGCGGTTGGGAGCAGCAGCCTCCCCCGCAGCAGCGGGAGATCACGCGTGTGCCGGGTGCCCCGCGGTGCACACTGATGCTGCGCTGCAGGTTGCAGTGCTGTCAGGCTTTTCTCCTGGTTTTGATCTTGTTTCAGCACTGACAGACAATGCGAGCGGGCTGTCCTCATGGTGGGGGCTGATGCTGTTCCCTGGCTGCTCTCAGCAGGAGCCAGCACGGCACAGGGAGCTGGGGACAGAGCCAGGCAGGAGCCACGGGGGCGTCTTCTGCTGGGAATGCCCATGCTGGCCCCGTGGCCCTCACGTGGCATCAGGGATGCTCAGCTCATCCCAGGACAGGTTAACATCGCCCTGCTCCATCCCAGGACAGGTTAACATCGCCCTGCTCCATCCCAGGACAGGATAACATCGCCCTGCTCCATCCCAGGACAGGTTAACATCACCCTGCTTCATCCCAGGACAGGTTAACATTGCCCTGCTCCATCCCAGGACAGGATAACATCGCCCTGCTCCATCCCCCCAGGCAGGAGCTGGAGGAGGGCCAGATTTTCTGATACTGGCCTTGGTTTTCAGCCTGAACACTAATGAAATGAGTGTGGGTTTTTCTGATCCTCTGGAGTTGCCCTTCCATCGCGTGGACACCCCAGTAGCTGGCTCTTTGGGCGACTCCGTGTCTCCCATCAGTCCAGGCCCCTCGGGGGTGACGCTTGCTGCGTACCCCAGGACATCAGGTGCTTTCAAACACCCCTGCGTGGGGCTGCATGGGGGGTCGGAGTGGCCGCCCTCGCGCTTGTGTCACGCCAAGGTGCAGCAGGGATCCGCCTGGGACCTCGCCCCTCCCAAAGCAATCAAACCTCACCCTGATATGAGGGTTCCTCTCCCTCTGGTTTTAACCTCTTTCATGCCATGAAAGCACGGCCTGGTCTCATCGCCCGGATCTGAGTCAGGCCGAGTAAACTGCAGACGTGACGGGGAAGGGGCGGTGGGTGGTGGAAGCTGAGCGGTGCCCGTGGGCATGGCGGGTTGGGGCGCGTGCCCCAGCCTGGGCCGCAGGCTG
>NW_020799105.1:26359776-26365542 GCF_003259725.1 Athene cunicularia
TGTGGGTTGCTGCGGGGCTGTGGGCACGGGCCAGGCTGCGCGGCGGGGACCAGCGCGTGGCACACGCGGCACATGGGGCAGCTGGGCCCCAGCCCCAGCCGTGGCAGCGACTCAGGGACGAAGGTCTGGAGGAATTTTTAAATCGGGGATTTTCCTCAAACTTTCCTCTGCCAACGTTTGCTGAGTTAAGGGACCAAATATTTCAGTAGCAAGTTCCCAGAAGCAATAGCAGTGAGTAGCCCAACCTCTACGGAGCGAGGCTGGAGCAGGATGGATGTTTGGGACCACTGGTTCCTGTGGCCATTCCACGTGTGCGAGTGAGGCGAGGGGACGCAGAGGGGACGCAGAGGGGACACAGAGGGGACGCAGAGGGCACGCAGAGGGCACGCAGAGGGCACAGCCCAGCCTGCTCCCACCGAGGGCTCCTGCTGCTCCCGGAGGGGTGCTTAGGCTCTGCCAGTTACGGGTGACTGATACTTCAGCACACAGTGCAGAAAAGAAATATAAAAATAAAAGGTTGCACAGCTTACCAGGTGCACAAAGAGCGATTCTTTTATTAGCAGGGCTTGTGTTTTAAAAAGCCGTTTACACTTCCTGCAGAACAAAATCTCCTGACCGCAGAGCTTTAAAAATGCATTTTAAGCTCTGGACAAACTGAATAAAGTCCATCTCCAGCTTGCTCTTCTTAGCCATTTCATGTTTTATGTTCATACGAGATGATAAAGAAGAAAATGGACCCTGTCTGAGCCAAGCCACTTCTCACATAGGCCCTGGCGTGCAACAACCCAAAGTTTCTTACTCAGCTAAAGGAGCTGAGGTGTTTATGGCTTGAGGTGAGGAAAGGGAGGGAGATGCTTCCTTACAGGGACATTTGACATTTTATTAAGGATTTGACCAGTGACAGAGTTGGCCTCCAACAGAAACCCTCATCCTTCCCCTGAAGGACAGTTGATGCGAAATAAACCGAGTCTGCTTGCAGCACTCACGCTTAAACCATCAAATAGATTATCTTCTCCAAACAGCAGGCAGTTTACTAGGGGTTTGTTTGTAAACCAAGTAAAATAGCACAACTGAGTAAGTGCAGTAGAGATACACATCTAATACAGTTAATTCAGTAGAGATATACATCTCATCTAGAAAAGGAAATCACGCTTAAAAATGCGACAGTTATGTATGGCTAACACTTAAAAACATAGATAGTGTTTGACATGAAATTCATGGATGAGTCAACTACATAAATGCTTCCTTAAAAAACACGTCCTCTACCAAGATCTGTGCTTGTACATTGGACTTGACCCTGGAAATCTTTGCCGGGATATTTCCACGGAGGGGAGTTACCCTCGCTAGCAATCAGTGCATTGTATGTCAACGTTACCTTCCCTGTCTGCACTGATAAGCGCGTTTCTTAGTCTTAAAAAAAGGAATTGGGGAAAAAAAGACATTTCTACGCATCAACAAGCCAAAGATTTACTCTGAAAGAACCCCGGCAGTGGTTTATTATCTGCTCTGAAAGGGAAATATTTTCCTTCTTCACGCCAGCAGCGGTCCCGCACCTCCAGCTGTCCTCCCCGAAGGGCACAGGCTGTTCTGTGCGGGCCGGGGGTCTCGGGGCCGCCGCAGCAGCTCTGCCCAGGGCGTACAGCGGCCCCCCTCTCACCAGTGAAGTGGGCTTTTGGAATAGGAAGCCTTGTCTGCTTTTATTTATTTGCCCGTGTTCCTGTCTGGGGGTGTCTCGCAGCGCCGTGTGCCCGGGGCTGACGCACTCCTGGGTTCCCATAGACAGAGGAGTCAGCACAGCGCCCGCGGGAGGGGCGGCGGGCGGGGGGAGGCCAGAGCAGAGCCCTGCCTGGACTCCAGCGGGTGCTGACGGGGCGATGAAAACGGCATGTGCTTCATTTCCTTCTGGATGATGCATCTCCAGAACTGAAGGCGCTTTTTTTTTTCCCCCACTACTTTTTTTTTTTTTTTCCCTCCTGCTTTTTTCCATTAGATGTTGAGGTTTCATCTGTCCAGGAACTGAGTGTAAAAATATAAATAATTATGACAGGGGATGAAAGCTGAGCAATTGAAAGCAGAGGAGATTTATAGCCAGATTGTTTAAACACTTTGCTTTTTGTTAGCACCTATTATACTGCAGTGCCTTAAAACCATTGGGGAGGAGCGTTTTCTGCAAGATTTGACATCTCTAAAAGCGCGGTCCAGGGAGAAAACAACCTGCCCGTATTTGAGTCTCGCTCGATCTCTGCTCAGCAAAGGGGGTGACCAGCCACCATTCCCGTTCCCTTTGTTCTAAAGGGCAGAAGTAGTCTTTGCCATTTATTTTTCTCCCTGTGGCGATAAACAAATATTTCCCAGCCTGGGCTGCTTCCTCCCAGCGGGAGAGGGGCCGGGGCGTGGGGCAGATGGATGTGGGCAGCGGGTCCCCCTGTTCTGGGCTTTGCCTGGGGGTCCCGCTGGGGCTCAGGCCCCTCCGCCAGCGCAGCCCCGGGAATCTGCACGTCATGGTTCGCTCTCATCAGACACCTGCCAAACCCCGGGGCTGCTTTTGTGGTACGGAGCGGGGCTCAGGGGGTTCGCCAGATGCATAAAAGCAGGGCAGGATTTGGGGGGGTGAGGAGAAGCTGCGAAGGGCTGGAGGCAGCACAGAGGGACAGGAGGAGGAGGAGGAGGAGGATAGGAGGGGGTCTCCAGGGGGAGAGGGAGGGACAGAGGATGCTCTTGGCCTGCAGGAGGTCATTGCAACCCTCTTCCCCCAAACACCCAGCACAAACCCACCTGGGATTAGAAGAGAGAAATTAGGACAGGGAAAGCCATTACTTCTTAGAAATTGTCTGTCCTCCAAAACCCAGCCCCTCTCTGTTCCCATAAGCAGCAACCAAGCGTTATAGCCAAATCCAGGGGTTTGGGGTGGTTTATTTTCCTCGGATGCTTTACATGTTGTGTGGTGTTTCATCTCCTTCCAGGCGTGACCCGAGCTCACCCGAGGGGAGCGGTTTGAGTCCCGCAGAGTTGTGCTCCCGGTGTTTGACAGCCAACCCCATTACAAATCGTTGTCCGGCCTGATCAACATTTTTCTTTCAAAACTTATCATTCAAAGGCAAATCTCTGCCTCTCCAATTTATCGTTCCTGTGCTTGTTAGAGGAGCATTTTGGGGGAAGACCTCAGTAATACAGATATAACTGACATATATAGCACAGAAGTGGCTTGAAGATTTACTGAGGGTGAGGTTTGCAGTGAGGAGGGTGCTCAGAGCACTTGGCCACGCTTTGCCACTGGCAGAGCCCTGGATGCCCCCCCTGGAAACACCAGCAGCGTCCGACTGCCATCAGGTGACTCCGTGGCCGATTCGGAGGGCGGTGGAGGAGCCCTCAGCTTTGTTTCCCCAGTGCCTTTCTGTTTCTTTTCCCTTCATCTGAGGATATTTCTGAAACGCAGGCAGGCTGCGGGGGGCACGGGGGGACACGCAGACGGAAGCTTGGCCGTGCCCTCCCCACAGCTGGTGTCTCCTCCCACAGACGTGAGCTCCCCGAGGCCGGTGCTTGTTCATGGTGAGTTCTGTGGCTGTTCTCTGTGAGTGTGTGTGTACCACACGTGTGATGTCTAAATACCGCATCCCACTGGCAGGGCTTCCCACATGCCCTCGCAAGCCCTCCTAGTGAGCACTAATGACCCGAGAGGAGGTGGTCGGTTTGTTGGGGCAGGGTTCTGACTGGTGCTCGGAGCTCCAGGCAGGGACCGGGTGCTGCCATCCGCGGTGACAGATACTCTGTAAGTGCCACTGACAGCTTTGAGCTTCTGGTGCCGATGGTGTCTGAGTGTCTCTGTGCCTCGGCTGCCCCCAGCAAAATGGAAACGCTCTCGGGCAGGTGAGGTGCTCCCTGCGCGGGTGCTCCCTGTCGCTGGTGGTTGCTCACAGACCCTCCAAGGCTGCTCCTTCGGTTGCTGCCAGGTGTTTGCCCCAGAGCAGGGGACTGAGGTTAGAAACTGCATCTGCACAGGCACGACTGTGACCAGAAATGTCAGTTCTGGCAACTGCTGCCAGCACCAGGAGCGTTTCTGGTGCCTGATGCAGCCCCGATTCAAAGTCTGTCACGGGAAAAGCCCTCCCACTCTAAGAGGGATGAGCAAACTGTGCCTCTGCGGCAGCGACAGAATTAATCGGGTTGTCTTCCATAAGAAGACAAACCAAGTTTTGCTCTCCAGACCAATGCTCGACATGCTGTTACTGCTCACTCTGAGGCAGAGTCCTGCTCAGGAGCCAGGTCCCAGAGGAAACGCTTCCCCGGGCCCGTGGAGGAGGAGGGTGCTGGCCCTGCCCCGGCTCCCCGCTCCGGTCCCGCGGCCGAGCAGGACGCCCCTACGCTCCCGGCCCCAGTCGTAGGACCTGAGCACAGTTGGCTGCATCAGCCGAGTGCTCGGCTGCTGCTGGGGAGCCACCGTACAGGTGGAAAATACTTGGAATTCTCAGGCTCTCAGGAAGAGCCTCTGCTTCTGGCCGAGGAGGAGCGATGGGGACTGGGCACAGCTCTGGGGTCCGGGCCCAGCAGTCACCCCACGCTTTTAATTTTCTCTGCAGGTGCTGCAGTCACACAGAAATGCCTGTTCTGAAATAGTCTGTGGGACTTGGAGAAAGAAAGTGCCTGCCTTTTATTTACTTGTTTATTTATTTATGGATAAGGTTTATTTCTCTCTTGGTTTTATCCCATGCCATAACCACCTTGTTTGGTGCCGTTTTCCACCAGGTGTTATATTTAGCCACGTGTATGTGATGGCCAAATATGCTGTGGTTTTTATTTTCGGTGGCTGCAACAACTATTTCTAAATATTGCCAGTGTGCTGAGATGTATGAGAGTGTTGAAAGCTTAAGAGAAAATTGGAGGTCCTGATTTTTACGAGATGGTTTCCAGGTATCTCTTGCTTAAAGCACACTGATTTGCAAGGAAAGTTTCCCTCACAGCCTGAAATTAATCTCACGTTCCTCAGCTGTCGGGAGCGTGATGCGACCAGTAGTGTTAGCAAAAATACTGTAGTTCAAAGGACGTATGTTCAAAGGACATCAAAAGAAAGATTTTTCTAGCAATAAAGCCAGAGTAATGCTCAGCAGTGCAGGGAATGTGAGGCTGGAGTGTTTGCTTTCCTTATGATTAATTTTCTATACTGGTCATATGTGTAAACAAACACAAGAGGCACCTGGTCCCGTGTGCTGCCAGCATACGTGATCATCCCCCCATGCTCTGTTTAACACATGCTCAGCGTGGAACCTCTTCATTCCACATTATGAATATGCATAAAATTTAAGAATAATCCAAAACTAATGGCAAGTCGGTGCCGTAGAGCCTTAAACCCTTGGCCTTGTCCAGCCCTCCCGCGCCCTGGCGCAGACGTGCAGACACCGCGGGAGCCGTCCCCCAGCCCAGCGGCCGCTGAGGAGCTTCCCCGCTGCCCCGCCGGCGGGGCCTTTGTCCTTGCTTTTTAGGCTTTTCATTCCTCTTTTTGCTCTGGAGTGGCAGTCGAAGGTGTGTCCCCGATGGTGAGGATCCTGGCAGGGGCCAGCTCTGGCCTCCTTTCAGGGAAGCCTCTGAGTCAGTTGTCTCCTTCCAGCTCCCCAGACCTCAGGTCTTCACCTGGGCATCACTCTGCTCGGGCTTGAGTTCACTCAGACTCCAACACCATCGCCCTCACAATTCAGCCTGGGGGGTTTGGTCTGGAGAGGAGGAGGCTGAGGGGAGACCTCCTGGCCCTCGGCAACTCCCTGCCAGGAGGGG
>NW_020799105.1:26365592-26372141 GCF_003259725.1 Athene cunicularia
TGAATTTTTTTTTTCCTGTGAAGGATGTGGTTGGGGCTTTTTGGAAAAATGCAGCTTCAATCAAATGCATTTTTGTGAAATTTTTTTAATAGTTTTAAGCTCATTTCAATGAAGCTTCTGGTGGGAAAAGTAAAAACAAATCATTTTGACTGTGACGCGTTCTGTCAGCGATCACTTTGACTGTCAGCAGGGAGCTTCCAGCCCAGCCCGCCCCCCTCCTCAGCCTCCCCCAGTCCCGCAGAAACAGGAGGTGCCACCTCTGTCATCCCTCGGCCACCACAGCCCTTCCCCAGCGCCCTCACCGTCAGGGCACCCAGTGCATCTCCACCCAGTGCTCCCAGTGTGCCCAGGGCTCCCCCAGTGCCTCACCAGCTCAGTGGGACACCTTCCAGGGGCTTCAGCCCGGAGGTGAGGGCAGGCTGGTTCCCGCCGGGCACCACCCAGGGCTGCCGAGGGAATCGAGACGTGCCCGTGCAGGGTCACACCCCATGGCTTGATCTTTCCTTTGAATTATTTCCAGAGGCGGGTAATCACCGTAACACACTGGCAGTTTGTGACAGTGGCTTGGATAACCAGAACCAAAAGCTGGTGTAATGGCTCAAGGCTTCTCTGGCACGCTGGGCAGCATGGGCAGGGGATGGGAGTGGGATGGGCAGGGGAGCCGAGGCCAGCAGTCAACTCCTCTCGCTCAGGCAGCCCAGGTCACAGGGTTTCGAAAGTGCAGCCGACCCTTAGTGAAGGCGTACGTTAAAGACCAGGGAAAAGAGTTGGGATGCTGCTTTCGGATGTGAGTGAAATGAGAAAAAGGAAAAAAACCCAGCGTGGTTATTTGTGGTCGCTCACCTCTGCGGTATTTACCGCCGGGGAACCGCTGCACAGGCGAGCACGTCCCAGAGCAGCCTCTGCACCCGCCTGGAGGAACCATCCTCCTCCCCTCCCTCCCGAGCCTGCTCCTGCTCATGGTTATTTTCGCTTATTTGGGAAGTAGCTGGAGTCTAAATGGGACTTTCCCAACAGAGGAAAAGATGGCGTGTTATACATTTAGTGAAGTCATTGTTTTTGTTACAAGAAAAGAATGACTTTGCTCTCTGTTTTTGTCTGCAGTCCATCCTATTCCCTGCGCAGCTATAAAAATTTCCAACTTGGACATAGGAAATTATAGCTTAGTACGTCCACAACTCTGTGACACATCAAACCACCTTTTGGGAGAGGAGGATGAGGTGAAACCAAAGCAAATGTACATTTCTGGTCCGCGGTCGTGGTGCTGCTTTTCTTCTCGTTAATCCTGTGTGGGAGAGGACGGGGAGCGGGACGTGCGGCATCGGGGGGGGGCGGCGCTGGAGGGGGCACCCGCGGGGCTGATGGCAGAATATAGGGCAGGACTGTGGCATCGGGATATTGCCGAGCCTAAAGCCGAGATGTTGAGCTGCAGGGTTGCGTTGGGGAGTGCTGCTGCCCCAGGCCAACGAGGCTGGTAGCTCTGCAGCGCCTCTTTGCAGTGTCCCCGCTGGGCATCAGTCCTCTTCCCCCTTTCTCCGAGCGGCATCGCCCTTCCCTGGGCGAGGGACCGGGGGGCTCAGGCCCAGGCCGGCCATCCTTACCCAACGCCTTCCCATTTCCCCAGGAATTGCCCCCGAGCGGGCCGCGGACCGGGGCAGGGCTTGCAGTGGCCCCGTGGCCGGGCGGCACCCCGGGGGTGGCCGTGGGGCCGGGTCCCCAGCACGGCGCAGCCAGGGGCCGGGAGCAGGGGCAGCCCGGGTCATGGCCCAGCACCGCAGCCCAGCCCTGCTCTGCGAGGAGCACAGCTGCCCGTGCACGGCGAAGCCAGGGTTAGCAGTTCCCAGGCTCCTCTTCCACTCATTTACTGGGTTTTTTCCCTTTTTGTCCCTTTTGCCGCTCAGCCCCCGTGCTTGCCCAGACCACCGTCCCGTGCCCAGGGCAGCAGGGACTGAAAAGCAGGTGGCCTCGGAGGTCCCAGGCGGGAAGGGTTGGTTACACGGCCGGTCACCCCGGCGGGGACACTGCCTCGCCCAGACAGCAGCTGAGGAGGGGGTGTGCGAAAGGGCACCTCGCAGCCCTGCCAGCTCTCCGGCTTTTGGGGGGTTTTAGCATCATGCTGTTATTATCCAGTATGATGGGAGGGAGACACCTGGGGAAGCTGCGGTTCACGCACAGTTTGGAGAAATTCTGGTAAATAAAGGGCAGGCTTGGGAATTCGACAGCGTCCCCAGTGTGGCTGGTGGTCACCCAGCCCTGCCCGAAGTGCCAGGCTGAAGTAAAGAGCACTGAACTCATCCCGGGTGGCATCCCCGGCACATCCCCCAGCGCTGCCATTGCTGAGGTGAGGGCGAGCGTCACGAACCCCCGAAATCAAACATGCTTTGGGCTTCCAAGGGTGACGGGCTCCTCGTGCCTGCAGCGGTCCCGGCGCTCAGCGGCTGCGGGGGGGACAGGGTGTGGAAGGCCCCGGCAGGGTCCCCAGTGCTGCCGCCGCCGCCTTTGCCCCATCCTGCACCCACCGCCTGGCCCCGAGCCGCTGCCCCCGCCTTCAGCAATCGCCTGGGGGTGCTGAGATTCATTTTAGGGCTCAGATTTATGCTGGGAGTGTCCTGTGATGTTTCCAATTTGCAGGATTTCTTGTGTAATTATTTTCTTAGCCACCCCTCGCTGTTAACAGTTTTTCTTATGAGTCACTAAATAATGTGTAATTTATACAGCTGCATTTTGCGTTTGGAATGAGCGTTCAGCTTAGCAAGACAGTTTAGGTTTTTTGTAGAGATCAGTCTCAAAGCAGCAGAGACGCTATTGCTATAAAATAAGCAGAAATTAATGTCACCTTTTTGTAATTAACTACACAGTGCTCTGCAGGTGAACCTCCTGCTTCAGAAGCATTTCATTCTCTGTTAAATCCGGTGTGACTTTCCTGTAAGCATCGTCCCCTCGTCCTCCTGCATTTTAGATTACAAGCAGCTGCAGCATCCCCTGAGGTGGCGGGGCTGGCAGAGCCGGCTTCAACCCAACGGCTGGGTCCTTCCCAGCAGATCCTGGTGGTGCCCCCCAACTCCCAACGTGTTTGGACCACCCTGCCAACAGCACCTTTCCCCCCACTGATTTAAATCAGGCAGCCCTAATTTAATCTTTGAAAACTGATGTCTTAAAGGAAGAGGTAAATTCGATGTCCTCCCGCGCTGTGCCGAGGACCACCAGATCTTGGGGTGTGCATGGCTGGCTCGCCCCCCCTGGGAAAAGCCACTGGGGGTGACTGGGCGGCCCTGGAGGGTGCTGGTCTGGGGGAAAAAGTCCAGTTTAAAGCTCCAGTTTAGATCTATGGCTGTCGCAGGCATTTCTGCAAGGCTAAAATGTGTCCCAGCAGCTTCCAGACCACAGCAGCACCCAGAATTTATCAACCACTGCCCCAAGGCCCCGGCAGCCTGCCAAAAGGCAAAGGCAGGGTGAACCTGGGGCTGGCGCGGGGCCGGGGCTGCAGCCTGGCACGCAGGGCTGCGGGGTCCCGCTGGCCGCCGGAGCCCTGGTGCCGTGGCTCTGGGGGCGCTGGGGCAGGGGCCGGGCACCCCCCACAGCCCCGTGCCTGCAGCGCCCGGTGCGCCGGGGCTGGCTCGCCAGCAGGCCAGCTTCTGGAGCTTTTCAAATGGAGAAGGTAGAATCTGAAGGTATAAAACACTGCGGAAAACTGGAAAATGGCTCGTTCTGACCTCTAGAAAATGGAACAAGATTTGATGGTTTTTACTGCTTTGTGCCGGGGCCAGCTGGGGAAGGAGTAAGGGTAGCGCAGCTCCAGCATCCTCCTTGGCTCCTGTGCAGAATTAATACAGTAATGAGTCGCTTGGCCTCACTTCTGTCCTCGGACAGCCCCAGGGCTTTTTTTTTATCTTTTCTGTGGCTACGGTGAGAGCTTTAGTTGGTGCAAAAATTAAGGTTTTGGACTACATCTGAAATCTTCTGGCAGTCCCCGGGTCTAACAACAAGTAGCTGGAGTGCTACGTCCATGGCAAGAGCAGATGTTTGTGAGCAGGGAAAGATTCTTCAGTAGATCTACTATATACACTTTTTTATCACTGCTGATATAATTAGGTTGTGATTTCCGCTGGAGATTTCTCTAGCCGATGCTTTGCTGTGTGCTGCAGGCTGGCTTTTGTGTACAGTGGTGGGATCCTGGGGGTCTGAGCTTGGATTTCTTTGGAATTAGGGAGATCAAGAAATGTTCACAGGCCACATAGAAACTGCGGGAGTGACTCAGTGCTCAGGAGATTAAATCTAAGGATTGGCTTTGCACTCTTCACGAGCACTTTGTTTCCTCCTGGCTTCTCTTTCAATCAATAATGTAAAATATTTTGAACAAGGAAAAGATGTTCCGGTTCACCTCATCTCATTGATATTCTCATTTAGAGGTAAGAGCACAAGGCGACTACACAGAAGGATCCCAAAGCTACATTTCTTTGCGATAGAAATAGATTTTAGGGGACTCACTCTTTAAAGTTGTTTTTCGTAGCTATAAAAAGAATATGGAAATGTTTCCCTTTGGTATGTCTACATCCTTCCCACTAAGTAAGTGATTTCCTTTTCTCTTTGCTGATTAGGAAGTTCTCCTCTGGAGGTTCTGCTTTGATGTCTCATGAAAAGAAAAATCAAATTAGCAAATCTACAGGAAAGAATTAGCACAGCCTTGTTCCCTGGGCCTGAAATTCAGGGATTAACCCTCTGCCTCGGTTCACGCTGGCTTCAAGCGGGCTGTGAGAACGGGAAGGCGTCAGCTCGTCAGTGAGAACCGGGCTCCCGGCGGGGCTGCAGCCGGCAGCTGGGGGAGAGTCTGGGACCCCCCCGGGGCCACGGCCACCCCCACGGTTGTCCCCCACCCACCACCCTGCGCCTGCCCTCTGGGCCATGCCATGGGCCCTGGGGCTGCCCTTCCACGGACCCCCCTAGGCAGACCCTGCTCCCCAGCGACAGCCTCTTTGGGCCTCTGATGCAAAACTGGGGATAAAGTAAAAACCCTCAACTCCAGAAGTCCGAGGGCAGAGAAGCCAAAGGAAACCCCAGGTCGCTACGTATTTGCTGTGTTTTCCTCCTCCCTGGAAAACTCAGCTGGATTAGTTCTACTTAATGCAGTCAGAGCTGTTCAAAGTTGATGTGACACAGAGCTGTGCTCTATGTGTTTTACTTTCTGAATAAATACCTTTGTTGCTGCTAGTCTGGCCAAACAATGCTCCGGGCCCCCTCCCCGGAGTCCCTGCCGAGGGCAGGTTGGAGCCCTCCTGCCCCTCGGAGTCACGCAACAGCGATGCTCTGCAGGCTGGGGCAGGACAGCCTTCTCTTCTCCCACCTGCTCTTTGGGGCAGAAACAAAATGCCCACTCAGCCTTTGTGTGAAACCAGAAACTCCCTGGACAGCCCAGACCCCGGCTGCGGGCCAGCAGCGCCCACATCCCCGTCCCTGTCCCCGCTCTGTGGGCTGCAGGGACAGCGGGGACCCGCCAGCCTTCCCGAGCCCAGGCAAGGGCAGCGCGTTCAAGGTCTATGTCTGAGTGTTATTTTTCCATTTCCTTTTGTTAAGCAAAACCTCTGCCTTGTTTATCTGAGCTATAAATAGTTTCCTCCATGTCTGCGTTTGCACTTGCTGTGGTCAGTAACAGGCGGTGTTGGGGTTTGGGGATTGGGTTTTTTAAAACTGATTATTTTTTTGCCTATCGCTAGTGTCAGAACAGAGTGCAAAAACAGATTAAACGAGGAGAGATTAAAGGGAGAGACGTATAAATGGGTCTAAAAATAACCCTTGAGCTCCTTAAGCCAGCGCGGGTCTGTTGCACACAGTGCAGCTCAGTGCCTTTATAAGTAATGAGCCCCTTGATTTCTGTTGATGATAGGAGGAACATGTATAAATCCTCTGATGAAAGCAGAGTTCAGCTCTGTGTGTGTGCAGGCCTGGGGAAAAGGTGAATAAGCTGTTTCAGTGGCTTTTACCCGTCCTGGCTGAGCCCAGTTCCAGGCCACTCACAGAGCACAGAACATTTGTTAGGACTATCTCCTGGTTCAGTTGCACTGACTTTATTTATTTGTTCAAGCCACCAGTAACACACTCAGAGAAAGGAATTTCTACCCCCTCAGCGCTCACTGTCCCAGCACCAGTCGCGCAGGAGGTGAGCGAGGCCTCGCACCGGCGCCTTGGCTGCTGCTGAGCTTTGGTGAGCCTGGGCCCAAACCCAGCGCCCCAAGGCCAGACAAAGCCCAAAGCGAGACCCGGGAGCCGGGCGGCGCTGGGACGCTGCTCTGCCGAGGGGCCCGCGCTGTCCCCGTCACGCTGCGCCATGTCGCCTGCCCGCGCCCCAGCTCCCCGTCCATCCAGCTCCTCTGCAGAGCCAACGGGCTCATACCGCTGCGTGCGCTTGTTCCCCCCTTGGCGTGTGAAAGCGCACCAGGAAAAACGGGAAAGCACAAAGTGTGTGAGATAATGTCCACAGTTGTGCGAGGGGCGGCATCGCTCCGTCCCTCTGCGCGCAGCACCGGCGCCTGGGGAACCCGTGGGGAGCTCCCA